>NC_090251.1:22376612-22497197 GCF_037325665.1 Littorina saxatilis | reverse complement strand
GGCTTTTTCGATCCTGGTACTATGCTGTTCTTGTATCAGCCTGGGCTATTTCGATCTTGGTACCGTTCGACGACAAGGTTTGGTCCCTAGCAGAAAAGGGCAAAATCAATGTTTATGTGCACGCTTTGGGACGTGGTGTTTGTATAATAGTAACCCCCTCTCACTGTTGCATCGAACAGTGGTATGGAAAAGTACATATCCATGCATTAATTACAGTCTGTTTGTGCGTATTACAAACTATTTGTTTTTACCGCTGCCAACGCTTCACTGATTCCTACTTCGATCTCTCTAGAGCCCCGGTGACCTTGACTTAGCCGTGGTAAGGTCAAGTCTTAGTCAGGTTACGATTTTATATACTGTAGTACATTTAATAATAAAAAATAAAAAATGTTATCAGATGGAATCAGACGGACGGACGGACGGACGGACCGACCGACGGACGGAGGGCAGACAGTAAACAACCGTCAACAAAAACAAACAAGTCGCGTAAGGCGAAAATACAACATTTAGTCAAGTAGCTGTCGAACTCACAGAATGAAACTGAACGCAATGCCATTTTTCAGCAAGACCGTATACTCGTAGCATCGTCAGTCCACCGCTCATGGCAAAGGCAGTGACATTGACAAGAAGAGCGGGGTAGTAGTTGCGCTAAGAAGGATAGCACGCTTTTCTGTACCTCTCTTTGTTTTAACTTTCTGAGCGTGTTTTTAATCCAAACATATCATATCTATATGTTTTTGGAATCAGGAACCGACAAGGAATAAGATGAAAGTGTTTTTAAATTGATTTCGACAATTTAATTTTCATAATAATTTTTATATATTTAATTTTCAGAGCTTGTTTTTAATCCAAATATAACATATTTATATGTTTTTGGAATCAGAAAATGATGGAGAATAAGATGAACGTACATTTGGATCGTTTTAGAAAAAAACTATTTTATTTTACAATTTAAAGATTTTTAATGACCTCACCAGTGCGACCAAAGTCATTAATTAATTTTTAAGCCACCAAGCTGAAATGCAATACCGAAGTCCGGGCTTCGTCGAAGATTACTTGACCAAAATTTCAACCAATTTGGTTGAAAAATGAGGGCGTGACAGTGCCGCCTCAACTTTCACGAAAAGCCGGATATGACGTCATAAAAGACATTTATCAAAAAAAATGAAAAAAACGTTCGGGGATTTCATACCCAGGAACTCTCATGTCAAATTTCATAAAGATCGGTCCAGTAGTTTAGTCTGAATCGCTCTACACACACACACAGACAGACAGACACACACACACACGCACATACACTACGACCCCCTTCTCGATTCCCCCCTCTACGTTAAAACATTTAGTCAAAACTTGACTAAATGTAAAAACAAAACAAAAACTGTACAAAATCCAGCGGACTTAGCGGGGGGAAAAAATTTGAAAAAGAAGGTTAGCGGGGGAAATCTATGACAAAAAGCGTCTGGCGCTTTAGTTACGATCGAATCACATGGACTGTTTTTCTGTTGGCAAGGCGAGTTCAATTTGCAAATAATTAGCACTCAATTATATTTGTCATGAATTCACTTTCATGTTTTACGTGAAGTTGTTTTATCATGACGCCAGCAGTGCATGCGATTTGGTCTCTGTGTTTGTCTGTCTGTCTTACACACACACACACTCACACACATACGCACACACACACCCACCCACCCACACACACACACACACATTATCCCCCCCCCCACCCTAAACTACCACCAACCCCGCTTCCCCCACCATCCAGCCCCTATGTTGAATACTCCCCTAGACTCCCCAGACACTGAACAATGGAATCACACAAGCACAAGTTTGACTACCCACCCCCCATACACTTCGTCCTCGGGACTCTTAATCCTGTCACAGTAAAAGCACGACACACATGTAATGCGTCCGCTTGTCTGTTCCGCGCTCACGGTCTTTGCTGTCAACTTGAAATAAACCATACCTTGGACAAAACACCGCACAAATGATAAGCATTGTCGGGGAATAGTACGTACAAACAACAATCGCCGAGTGTTTGTCGAACAATGGAATTCTGTAAGCGAACGGTACCCATACCACATGAACAGTACTCTCTGACTGAAAGGCGATACAAAGTTCCACCCCTTTAAAAACATAGTAGTGGACAGTCCTTTTGGAGACGTTTTTCAACAACTTTTATTGGAACAAGCACAGGAGCTTGTATCCAACCACCGGTCGATAATTATTTACTCCTGCATGCTTATTATTTACTGCTGCATGCTTACCCTTACTACTACTATTTATTATGTAGTAAATAGTAGTGGTAAGGAGACTGTATGGAATAAGGAGTAAATAATATGGAATAAGGAGTAAATAATGATCGACCGGCGATTGGATACAACAACTTGTATTGGAACACGTCTATAAAGATTACACAAACACAACGTTTAACATGTCAACAGCTAAACGAGCAAGCACGAGATTATAAGGACTGTCGGGTGTGTGGTGACATGATGCATGGTTACCAACCACAAAGCGGACGGTGCTGCTTATGGAGCGATATGAGCCTTATGTATTCCTTATATATTTATTTACTTTGACAAGAGTATCCCTTTGATTGAACAATAATTATTTAAAACCACCAACATTTCATAAACTTGGGTATTACCCCGAGTGAGTCATAAAAAACACAACGTCTGTACAATTAGAGTCCAAACGACCATCTTCAACCTGGGATGTCCCCCACGTGCTGCATTTGTCCCCACCCCCCACCTTTATTTCAATCAATCCGCCCCCCTCCCTCTACTTTACCCTCATCTCATCCCCCATACTTTACCCCTTATTTCTGCCTCTCATCCCATTCCCCCATCTTCCCCTCGTTCTTAAGACCGGCCTGCTATCCCCCCCCTCCCCCCCTCCGTCTCCCCTACCTCATCCTTATCCCTCTAGGCCCTACTTCTATCCTAAGCCTCACCCCCCCCCCACCCACCCTAGGTCTATCCGCTAATCTTGTTGCCCGTGTTTATCCCCAAAGCTTATCCCCCTACCCTTATCCTATCCCCACATATATCTCCCTTCCCTTAGCCTATCCCCACATATATCCCGCTAACCTAGGCCCATCCCCCTACCCCATCCCTCACCATTAGCATATTCCTCCTTAACCCATCCCCCACACCCGATCCCTCATCCTATCCCTCTAACCCGCCCTACCCTCAACCATAGACCAAATAGCCATATGCCTCAACCTATCCCCCTACCCTAAACGTACCCCCATACCCTACAGCTAACCCCTATCCCCTTCCCACCCTAGGGAGAGGACGGAGTGGGGCCAAGAAGAGGGTAGCTCTAGAGAGAGAGAGAGAGAGAGAGAGAGAGAGAGAGTCTGTGTGTGTGTGTGGGTGTGGGTGTGTATTTGTATGTGTGTGTGTGTACTAATATGTGTGTGTGTGTGTGTGTGCATGTGTGTGTGGACGGTGTGTGTGTGTGTGTGTGCTTGTGCGTGCGTACGTGAGTCTGTGTGTCTGTGTATATGTGTGTGTGTTTGTGTGCGGTGTGTGTGTGTGTGTATGTGTGTGTCCATCCCTTTCTTCTCTCTCTCTGCGCCTGTCCGCTGTGTATATCAGTCTTTCAGTCACTCGGTCTGTCTGTCCCAAAACCAACAGCCGGACTGCTTTCTGTGTATATCAGTCTTTCAGTCACTCGGTCTGTCTGTCCCAAAACCAACAGCTTTCTGTGTCGAGGGAGAATTGTTCATGAGTGATAACTTGTTTATTGGATTGGTTTTAGCAAATTCACACAGTTTCCGTTGAGAAAACATGTCCACACAGTCTGGGTGCTCTTTGTGTTTGGTATGTGTCCACTGAAGTGGGAAGGGGGGGGGGGGGGCGGGGGAGGCATGTCACAGTGAGGGTGTTCTCGTCATCCGATTCAGCACGGTTAAAAGCCAGTGTCCAGATCCGAGAAGGTGAGCCTTATCTTGTTATTTTGCAAAAGGACAGTGCCTTTAAGCGCGGGTACGCTGAACAACACAAGTGCATTAAACATTGTTTATAAAAAAAAAACCCAAATATAACAACAACCAAGGAAATGATTTCCACACGGAAATAACGGGCCTGGTCCAATGTTCCGTTGCTCATGGTGCCCGGCCAACACATTTGGTCATGTGCGTGATTTTCTAGATGTGCTAGATTGATAGTGAACGCGTCATGCGTCGATCGAATATTATTTCTATTTTCATGATTGCTTTGTTTTTAGTTTGGAAAAGTCTTTTGGTGGTCAGTTTTCTGTCTGTCTGCAGTGAGCCTGTCTGTTTGTGTGAATGACTGTCTGTGTGCCTGCCTGTCTGTAGGTCTGTCTGTGTGTCCGAACGTCTTTCTCCGCCGTTTGTCTCTCCTTCTCTCACGCTCGCTTTGTGTGTGTCCCATATGGTGTGTGTGTGTGTGTGTGTGCGTGCGTGCATGAGTGTAAATGTGTGTGTGCGGGTGTGTGTGTCAGTGTGTTTATATTTGAAAGGTAATGGAGTAAGCTTACAAAAGTGCTCTTTGTGATAAGGGATTATAGAGCTTCACATTACACACATTCATACATACGTAAAACTACAATACACAAAGACAGTGGGAAATGAAATGTGAGAAAATACAAGAGGAAGGGAAAGAGTGAGAAATAGAGAGACAGACATAATAACACACACACACACACACAGTCACACACACACGCGTGCAAGCACACACACTCACTCACATGCAGAAATGAGAGGGAGAGAGGGAGAGAGAGAGAGAGAGAGAGAGAGAGAGAGAGAGAGAGAGAGAGAGAGAGAGACTGAGAGAGGAGAGAGAGAGAGAGAGAGAGAGAGAGAGAGAGAGAGAGAGAGAGAGAGAGATCAAATCAAATTTTATTTTACGAGGGAGAGAGAGACTGAGAGAGAGAGACATACAGACAGACATGCAGGCAAACAAGTCTTAGAGGCAGAAACACCTTTGTTCGCAGATGAATGCTTTTTCGGAATCACAAAAGACAGACAGACAAAGATCTACACAGAGAATAAACAGATTATGAGAGAGAGAGAGAGAGAGAGAGAGAGAGAGAGAGAGAGAGAGAGAGAGAGAGAGAGAGAGAGAGAGAGAGAGAGAGAGAGAGAGAGAGAGAGAGAGAGAGAGAGAGAGAGACACTGGACGTACCGTCGTCATACTCACAACAAAGCTTGTACAAACGCAGCTGACATGGATTTATTGCCCAAAACAGTACAGGCAGGAACAGGCAGCTGTTTATCACAGACATCTCTTCCAACAACAAGTTCATCAACCCACAAAAAGCATGACACAAATCACTCAATTGAAAAAAAAAGAAAGATTGCAAACAGAACAACATTTACAGACCTTTATGAAATGTATCTTTCTGGACGGATTGTGTGACCCTGATGTAGAGTGTAAAAAAAAAAAGGTATTGTCGCATTAACACAGGAATTAGGGCTGAGGTCACAAAGCAAAACTGGGTGCCACCCAACTGGGTAGGAACACGTCGTGATTGTTTGAAATAACTTCAAATCTCAATTTCAACCAATCCGACCCCCAGAGTGCAAACCACTCATTTAGGTGGCTCCCAGTTTCACTTTGCGCATCTCAGCCCCGGGCTCCCCACAGACGCTCTACCCAGAGGGTTCCGAGAACCCCAACTTTAGAAGGTCTGCATGAATTCCAGGAGGTGAATATTCTTGCCTTCAGAAGGGACATTCCTCGCCCTCGATCGCTCATGTCAATGTAATGCTGACTTTGGGAAGATCACTGATCCCTTCACAAAAAATGACGGCCATCTTGGTTCAATTAACTCTGTAAATTTGCGTCAGTACAGACCTTGCAGAAGATTATCTGAAAACAGTGCCGACTGTAAGCATGATAACGGATTTGTGGTACATCCCAGGACCCGCTCTTTTCAGATTAATACATCGAGGGACCCCCTCCATGACTTTCTGGTGCGTTTGTTCGGCTCCTAATGCATACAGGATATGCAGCAAGGTATTAATGTTATGTCTGCTAGGGGATTAATAATTTTATTTATCTATTTACATGGGAGATTTATATAGCGCTTGACGTTCTCTAAGCGCTTTACATATTAATTTCTGCCGTGTGAGATGGAATTTTTTACATAATATATCACGCATTCACATCGGCCAGTAAATCTCAAGCCATTACGGCGAATATTTACTTTTCACGGCCTATTATTCCAAGTCACACGGGTATTTGGTGGACATTTTTTATCTATGCCTATACATTTTTGCCAAGAAAGACCCTTTTGTCAATCGTGGGATCTTTAACGTGCACACCCCAATGTAGTGTACACGAAGGGACCTCGGTTTTTCGTCTCATCCGAAAGACTAGCACTTGAACCCACCACCTGGGCTAGGAAAGGGGGAAGAAAATTGCTTACGCCCCGACCCAGGGTCAAACTCGCAACCTTTCGCTTCCGAGGCAAGTGCACTTTACCACTCGGCCACCCTTTCCTAATGACTTGATGGCTTCTTAAAAGACCACTGGGTCGAAGTACCGTTAATGTAACATTTTGACTTATCATAAATTTAACGTTCCAGTAACCTACTATTCTAGTTTGTTTTTATTATGACTTAAAAGTTCCGCTGGAGAGCGTGGAATGTACACCAAAAACACATTTCGCACAATATCATCAGTGCACTGTCATACACATGTACGCTGGAGAGCATGGAATGTACACCAAAAACACATTTCGCACAATATCATCAGTGCACTGTCATATACACTTGAGCTTAATTAACATCTTGCTCAAACAAACAACGTCACATGCAAGTCAAGGATATGATAAACTACCTTGTTTCTCAATGGATCACACAGCTGTACAACATTCCCTGCTTCCTTTTCAATGCAATACAGTGGAACCCCACATTTAGGACCCCCAACTCATACCTAAGACTTTAAAATTGGCAATCTAGTGGCTGCTCCGCCTGGCGTCTGGCATTATGGGGTTAGTGCTAGGACTGGTTGGTCCGGTGTCAGAATAATGTGACTGGGTGAGACATGAAGCCTGTGCTGCGACTTCTGTCTTGTGTGTGGCGCACGTTATATGTCAAATCAGCACCGCCCTGATATGGCCCTTCGTGGTCGGCTGGGCGTTAAGCAAACAAACAAACAAACAAACAAAAGGACCTCCAACAATCGGAGAAAATCAGGTCTTCACAAGTCGCGTAAGGCGAAATTACTACATTTAGTCAAGCTGAATGCACTGCATTTTTTCACAATGACCGTAGTCCGCCGCTTGTGCAAAACGGAGTGAAACTGACGAGCCTGTTCAGCGCGGTAGTGGTTTCGCTGTGCTGCATAGCACGCTTTTCTGTACCTCTCTTCGTTTTAACTTTCTGAGCGTGTTTTTAATCCAAACATATCATATCTATATGTTTTTGGAATCAGGAACCGACAAGGAATAAGATGAAATTGTTTTAAAATCGATTTGGGAAATTTAATTTTGATCATAATTTTTATATTTTACATTTTCAGAGCTTGTTTTTAATCCAAATATAACATATTTATATGTTTTTGGAATCAGGAAATGATGTAGAATAAGATGAACGTAAATTTGGATCGTTTTATATAAAAATAAAAAAAATATTAAAATTTTCAGATTTTTAATGACCAAAGTCATTAATTAATTTTTAAGCCACCAAGCTGAAATGCAATACCAAAGTCCGGCCTTCGTCGAAGATTGCTTTACAAAAATTTAAATCAATTTGATTGAAAAATGAGGGTGTGACAGTGCCGCCTCAACTTTTACAAAAAGCCGGATATGACGTCATCGAAAAAATGAAAAAAACGTCCGGGGATATCATTCCCAGGAACTCTCATGTCAAATTTCATAAAGATCGGTCCAGTAGTTTGGTCTCAATCGCTCTACACACACACACGCACAGACAGTCGACAGACACACACACATACACCACGACCCTCGTCTCGATTCCCCCTCTATGTTAAAACATTTAGTCAAAACTTGACTAAATGTAAAAAGGAGGGGGTAAATGTACAGGGGTTATGAACAGAACATAATCTCAGAAAAGAGAATGTTAAAAGGGAGGGAGCCTTGAACTGGGGGCCTGAAAAGGGGATTCCACTGCACTTTCCCTCTTGTTGACGTTAAACCAAAACCACTGTTATGACTATATCACCAAACCCAAAACAAATACCTCAGTTCACAGTTTGGTTGTGCAACTGTCATTAAAACCAGGTACAATACTGATCTTTTAAGACTGTAATATTTACCCTTCATTTCTTTCAGTTTTCCTCATATCACAAGAACATGTACATGCACACACACTCTCAGATCCGCAGAGAATGCACAAGACTTTACTAAGAGTCGCAAAAGTTGAATCACAATTTACACATGCAAACCAAACACTCATCCAAACTCTGAAACAGTCCCAACTCCAAGTATAAGAAATAATTCTGCTTAAGTCTCTTGATATCATCTGTGCAGCTGCTAAGCCATGCCAGTGTGAATGATCTTGTACAAGGACGATGTGTTGTTGGTCTTGATGGCAGATCGGCAGGCATTCACCACCTGGGTTTTGTACTTTCCCACTGAAACAGGCATGAGAAATATTAGCCGATTACCATGTTGATAAAAAAGGAGCACAGTGTAAAGTCATTACGCTGCAAAGTAGAATAAAACCAGAGACAAAACATGAAAGCAATGGTCGCGTTAGGTACACGGTCGCTATTGCAAGGTGAATTATATACAGCAGTCCCTGCAATGTACGGCCCCCGGCGTGAGCGGACACCTGACATGTACGGACACATTTGCTCGGCACCTGCAAAACGTGGACGCGGACACTCATTTTCGGTCCCAACAGCAGGTCATACCTCCAATGTACGGACATACCATCGTCAAATTTTCACCACAACAAAATCGATAACAGAGCAGTCCGGCTCTTGGTACAAAGATCACAGCCGCAATGGCGTGACGACAGTCACTGGTAACTTGAGTGCACCTGTACCCATCAGGAGGGGGGGTAGTTTTGGTCAGGAGTGGAGTACATGCGAAGATGCCAACATGAAACTGCACTGTGCTCATTATTCTTGTCTGTTGGACGTAAACAACAGAAACCACAGTCGATGAAGGTCCTGAGCGAAAGAGAGTGAAAAACCGGCCACAGTTCTCAGCATCGTGTGTCTGTGTGTAACCTCTTTCATTGACAAGATACTCTTGTTTCCCCTCAGCCTTGACCAGTGAGTCGGTTGCCTAATCTGTACATGGCTGGAGGGAGAGAGAGAGGGAGGGAGGGGGGGGGGGGTGGAGGGGTAGCTGGCTAAACTCGGTGGGGTGTCCGGTGTCACTGCATGTCAGCAGGAAGAGCATTGGAGAGAAATAGAGAGGTGTACTCTTCCACACAATTTCCAAGCATCAGTTGTCACGGCTTGGGGAAGGCATTTAGTGAGGGAGAGTGAGAGCTGTGTTATGTACAGTGTATTTCCGACTGAAAAGTGAAAAGTCACTGCCATGCCACATGATCGGCATGCAGTCAATAAAGCCAGACAAGATGAAAATAAATTACATGATTATGACATGCAGCTCTATCTGCTGCTATTTATTCAAACTGGTCTTCAAGCTTATTCTTGCAAGGCATCTGCACACGCTCCTCTGTGCTGTGTTTGTGTGGCTGCTTTTGTATGTCAGTGCATGGTGAGTGTGTTCACTGCCTTGAGGATTTATTTTATCTCTTCTTTTCAACACTTTTCATACAAATCATTTTTACAGAACGTTTAAAGAAGTATTAGGAGTTTATTGTTTAGCATCCACAAGAAGTGATTAGCATAGACTCAATGCTGTTGTTGGTGTGTCTCTGTGTGTGTATGGGGGAGGGGGTGGTGTGGTCACCCCTCCCGTGACCGGACACCTGCAATGTACGGACAGTTTTGCTATGGCCCAAGGGTGTCCGTTCATGAGAGGGACTGCTGTAGTATATCACGTTCATGGTCCTTCGGGTTGGTCATCATGGGCAGTGGCCGTGAGCCATCCACCTTCTTCCATCATGCAAATAGCAGAGCAGCAATAGCATAGATGTAAATACGTAAAACAGTGAAAGACAGGGCTTGAAATGGAACAAAATAAAAACGGAGGAATTGTTGGCGTGTGGACTATCAAAGTGGCTACAAAGCAAAGTAGATCTCCAGGCACCCCTTTTCAATTTGAGTCTAAGGTCTGCACCCTCCATCCGCAAAACACCCCCACCCCCCCCCCCCTCCCCCATTTTTTTTCTTAAACTGGAACCAACTCCAAGCAACCTGGGGCATTTTGAACATACCTTTGGGTAAAGAGAGACAACGGGCCAAGTCATGCTTCAAACAGTTAGGGAGCATGAAAACGACCCTTTGAGGGGAGGAAACAAATCTCCTGTTTGAGGAAGTCCTCCAAAAAGAAGAAGGATTTTCATTTCAATTAATTTTCTTTATAATCCCATTGGACATCCCGACGACCCTAGGATCACGAGTCCAGTGCTCTACCAACTGAGCTACCCTCCCCCAAGCCCTGATAGGTTGGAGGTGAATGAAAAGACTTACTTCTCAGCCTTCCAGCTTTCTGGATGATCTTGTTGACCTGCTTGAGACAGGACAGCAGCTCCTGGTGGTTGGTGCAGCGGATGTTGTAGCCGTTGATCAGGTCCCGGTTCAGGTCAAACAGCTCCATGTACCCCTTACGCATGCTGCGCCTGTGGACACCATGTTTCATTTCACTTTATTATCCCAATGCAGCAAAATGCGGGTCGCTTCCTCCCAGTGGAAATTTAGCTAGCAGCAACAAGAGTCGTTATCAGCCACCTGCACTCATGGCAGAATGACCAAGTGCGTGTGTGTGTAAGTGTGTGTGTGTGTGTGCTTGTTTGTGTGCGTACATGCGTGCATGCGTGTGTGTGTGCATGCATTGAGTGTGCATGCATGTGCATTTGTGTGTGTGTATCTCTCTGTTTGAATGTGAATGTTCACCCCATGTACATAATCCTCGTCAGATCAAAACAAGAAAGTGAGCGATAATTTCAGTACATGCATGAGTACCATGCAGTCATTTCAAACAAACACTAACACATTTTCTGCAGTTCCGAATCTACAGAAGTGGCTATCAAATCATCGATCAAATTGACTTGATGAAGAATAGCACAATCAAGCACAGACACTGTCCATCAAGCAAAGAGGGTACTGACATGTCAGCCATGAGGCGAGCATCCTCTGCTCTCACCACCATGCTGCGGATCAGGTTGGAGTGGTCCGCCATTTCTGCTGTCAGTTTCTGACGCACTCGATGGAACTCATCCACCTGTCAACAATTAAAAACAAGTTGCGTGAAGTGATATCAAAACATTTGGTCCATCTGTCGGCCTGGAAATAAAAGATTAGTACTGAAAACCAGTCTCACCAAGACTTTAAGCCATGCAGTAAGGCTTAGCTAGCCCAAACCCGAAGACCAATGACAACTTTGATAAACAAACTATTGGAGTAATTTTTAAGCTTCCAAGCAGTCCCTGCAGCGAACTGCAGAATTCATCACATCAACAACCTTGACAGTGTAGCATGGCGACAATACGCAGAAAAAGAAGAAGCTTCCCAGCTAATGTTGTCAATGTTGTTTCTCCAGAAGATTGAAAATGCTCAAATACACAAAATAAGTCAACAGCTCAACTTGTCAATAGTCCTATATTGCTATTTCATATGTTACGTGGATTTCCATTGGTCAATTGGGCAAAACTGAGCTCTGCAAAAGTGATATCGATGACATTTCCGTCTATATCAGTTTTGATATCGACGACCTCTTTATTGCTTCCCCACTTCAAAAACAAAAACACCTAAATTTAAAAACAAACAAATATATATGAAAATGTAATGATCCCAGAATTTAGTTGAGCAAGTGACTAAAGACTTTTTGAAAGAAAAGACATTTTGAAATACTGAAAAGTACAAGAAAAGAGTGAACAAAAAGAAATAATAATCAGAGGGAGGGATATGGAACAGCCAAAACTGAGACAAATACTTTTGTAATTTCTTTACAGTAAATACAAAATGTCCAGAGAATTAGCAATATATCTAACATTGACTGACTGTGTGATGGTATCTTCTGCCACTCCGGTCTCGATTTTGATATCACTGTCTCAACAGACCAAAGCAGAAGATATCACCCAGAACGTCAATATTGGGTAATGTCTAGAAACAGTTTAATCACTACTATAGTCCTATGTCTAGAAACAGTCTAATCACTACAATAGTCCTATGTCTAGAAACAGTTTAATCACTACTATAGTCCTATGTCTAGAAACAGTTTAATCACTACTATAGTCCCATGTCTAGAAACAGTTTAATCACTACTATAGTCCTATGTCTAGAAACAGTTTAATCACTACTATAGTCCCAAGTCTAGAAACAGTTTAATCACTACTATAGACATTTTCATGGAAGTAAGACATGACTTGCACAGACCTTGAAAAGAACCTGCTTGAGTGTTTCGATCTCCACAGGAAAGTCGGCTGTGGTGAGAAGATCCTCCAGGTTCAGGAACTGCGCCAGAGACTGGATGACGTCCCCTGCCAGGTCCATGTCGTCCGTCATGATGGTCAGCTGCAATTTATCAGACACAATGGTCAATCCATTTAAACACACTGTCCATCACACTCTAGACTACGCAGTCCTGATGATGCCAGGCTATGTAGAACTTGTGCTTTCTAAAGCAGATTTTAATGAAAAAAGACATCTGAATGCCTACAAATGTATGTGCAGTTCCACACAAACACAGACACCCACAGACACCCACAGACACCCACAGACACACAGACACACAGACACACACACACACACACACACACCTGTCCACTCTGCGTCATCTTAAATGTAAGGGGACCAGAGCCGCGCAGAGAGAGAAAGGCGATTGTGACGTCCACATCGCCCGTCACATCCTCGCTCAGCAGGAAGTTCTGGTTGACCCACATCAGCAACTGAAAGAAAAAAAAGACTCGTTATAAACTGCACACAACAGGGATAAGGCCAAAAAAGAAAATAGGTCTGTTTACGGTTACCCGACCGACCCTAGTTTTTTGGCCCGACCCTAATCTTTTTTTTGGATTGTCTGAAAAAACAAAAAAACGGATCCAAAATAGAGCTGTTTGCGCTCAAACAGCAGACGACAGAAGGGAGGTAAGCTCAAAGTACTGTTTATAGTTATGTTGGGCAAAAACAGGGATTGATGAGAAGAAATGAACTGTGAAACATCATAGAGAGGGGAGAAAAAATAAAAAATAAAAAAAAATAAAAATGGGGAAAAAAAAAGAAAACAAGAAGGGCAAAGCCCATACGACTCACATGCTTGACCTTTACATGACCTTGACCTTCAGGGTCAAGGTCAAATAACTAAACCTAATAATGACATCATACACTAAGAACTGCTTTACACATTTTTCCTTCCAAAATACATGTGACCTTGACCCAAGGTCAAGGTCATCCAAGGTCATGCAACACAAAGCTGTTAATTCAAGACATAGGAAGTACAATGGTGCTTATTGGCTCTTTCTACCATGAGATATGGTCACTTTTAGTGGTTCACTACCTTATTTTGGTCACATTTCATAAGGGTCAAAGTGACCTTGACCTTGATCATATGGGACCAAATGTGTCTCATGATGAAAGCAAAACATGTGCCCCACATAACTGTTAAGTTTGAAACAGTTATCTTCCATAGTTCAGGGTCAAGGTCACTTCAAAATATGTATACAATCCAACTTTGAAGAGCTCCTGTGACCTTGACCTTGAAGCAAGGTAAACCAAACTGGTATTAAAAGATGGGGCTTACTTTGCCCTATATATCATATATAGGTGAGGTATTGAATCTCAAAAACTTCAGAGAAAATGGGAAAAATGTGAAAAATAGCTGTTTTTAGGCAACATTTATGGCCCCTGCGACCTTGACCTTGAAGCAAGGTCAAGATGCTATGTATGTTTTTTGGGGCCTTGTCATCATACACCATCTTGCCAAATTTGGTACTGATAGACTGAATAGTGTCCAAGAAATATCCAACGTTAAAGTTTTCCGGACGGACGACTCGGGTGAGTACATAGACTCACTTTTGCTTCGCATGTGAGTCAAAAAAGCCGACCTACCGACCCTATTTTTTCACCCTATGTTACCGTAAACAGACCTTTTTTTTTTTTTGGCCTAATGGTTGCTTACAAGACATTTCTCCTATCTTACCAGAAATGAAATTGGCTAACAGGGCTCCCGAAACTGTGTGTCCCTACATACTGTACGCAATAGAAGCCGATAAAAAGTACTAGAAATATTTGGAGGGGTTAACGTTCCCCAAGACACTAAACCTCAAAAGAGCGGGTCCAAGGATGCATTGATCCTAAAAAGAGCGGAGCCCGGATGCTGTTTTCAGACTGCAATAATTTGCTTTACAGAATGGAAAGCCCCCAATCGGAACTCTGTATCTACTTCAAATCTGTACATCCAGCAAAAGTGTAGTGATACACAGGCTTGTCGCAGGGTTGAAACATAGGACGGAAATCTAAACAAAGCGGAAGAATGTGTCGAGCAGAGAAATAAAAGTCTCGGAACTCTACCCTATAACACAGCAGTTTCAAATTTCAATAACTAAGCACTCAAAGGCTTTTTCCAAGGTATTTCAGGTGTGTGGTGTGTAACATACATGTAATTACAACCCCCAAAGTGAACTGCACAGCTCTTTGGCATCCTGAACTCAGGTCAAAATGAGTTCCTTCCCTTCGGGTCTCATGTATCCCTGACAGGATGCATTTGTTTTCCTTCTCTGGAGAGGAAATTGATTTTTTTACATATTTAAAGCTTTTCGTAATGTGTTATGGATATAAGCAGATTCGCGATCGTCGATAATGATTTTTCATGGTGTTGTGTAATTTTTAAATAACAAAGGAATTGTTATGTAAGACAGTTTCAAGCGAGCTATCTTTCGCGGATGTATTCACTGTCCAAACAACTCTAAATATGGCAAAAGTGTCATGTGATAATCAACTTTGTCACGTGATCATAACAAAATGGCTACGGAGTGGACAATACTTTTTCCGTAACCAGTTGGGAGTGATGCAACAATATCACGGTCTCCTTCCCACAGCAGTCTCAAAATTTCGACTTGTTTTGACCTTAGAACGATGTCTTTATCATATCTGTGAAGAAGAACGGAGATCACTGTCGAAGTCAGTCATTCGGAAATCGATTTCGTCTTTTATCAGAAACATTAGCAAAAAACATACGAGAGATAACTCTGTATTCTTGTTTTGATAGATTTTGGCTAATAGCTCCGCTTCTTTCCCCTTCCTCCGCGTAGTAATTATCCATCCTGTCAGAGAGACTTGAGCGATAGCGTGGACCGATGATTATCAGAATGAGCTCTTTGGGTGATTAGAGAGTTTTTTTGTTCCATATCAATTAAATAAGGAGGCATCATCTACAACATTTCTGGAAAAAAATAAAACATAAGACATAAGTCATGTCTAATGTCTTTCCAGAAATGCAGTCGATTTCTGGAATTCGTCTTTTCTTCCTGTCTGATAACGTGCTCAGGTTGTCAAGCTATTCCACAACTCCAGGGGACAGCTGTGCTATGAACGCATGTCTCAACGACACAGAAACCTACCCTTTGTGGGCGATCGTTGAGCTGCATAGTGACGGAGCTTCGTGGCTGAGCGGGTGTCTCTGTAAACAGTGAGTACATGGAGAAACGGGGCAGCTGACGCGTCAACTCAAACACGTGGAACTGGGAGCTGAAACAGCAAAACAACTGTTGTAAGCAATCATGTTATTGTAAAACACATTTCACAGAGAAATTCAACACATAAAACAACAAAATTTAACACAAAACACAACATCTAATCACCCCCCCCCCCCCCCACACCCCCCACCCCCCTTACATGGAATCCCTTGTATCCCTCAGATTTTCTGGTCATAACCTGTGTAAATTTACCCCATTTAAAGACTCATACTTTTTGTAAGACCTTATATTTTCAGATTGTTGGAGGTCGTAAAAGGCGGGTTCCAGTGTACATACATACAACTATCCAGTGTCAAATGTAGAACTCACAATGATGGATAAACTTCACGAAAAGAATGCTGTCATTCCTGTTCAGATGCAAATACAAGACCCCACTTCAACAAAGCATATTAGCTTGCTATGACGTCCCAAGTGACTCTGTTGTATGTAAAATCACCCCATATTTTCTGAATAAAATATGTTTAAGCCTAATGCCTGTCTTACACTGTGCCGAATATCCTTGCGAATATGAACATGTTAATTGTATTCGGCAAAAAAAGAGGCGAATGGACAGGAAAAAATATTGAAAATTCGAAGCCTTACCGATCATTGCGAATGCATACAAATCCATATACGAATGTCTTGCAAATGTATTACGAACGTTGCGAGTGGCCTTGCGAGTGTTGCGAGTGCTTGCAAACATTTTACGAATAAAGCAATTATGCAATTCGCATTGTTCGTAATACTGCTCTTACACTGTGCCAAATTTCCCTTGGGAATAGAATTCACCAATAATTCGAAATGATCGGGACATGGTCGCAAGACATTCGTAAATGTTCTTAACCATTCGCCACCATTCGTCTCTTGTTGCGAATATTAGCAACATGCTCCTAATATTCGCAAGGAATGCATATTCTTCAGTATTCACAAGCCATTCGTAATCATCGTAAAGGTATTCGTAGCGCTCGCAAGGCATTCGCAATGATCGGTACACATTCGCAAGCACTCGCAACCATTCGTAAGACATTCGCAAGAAATGTGTATATGAACATGTTGTATTTGGCCAAAAAAAAAGAATAATGGACAGGAAAAATATTGACCATTCGAAGCCTTACGAATCCTTGCGAATGTCTTACGAATGGTTGCGGGTGCTTGCGAATGTCTACTGATCATTGCCAATGCATACGAATCTATATTCGCAAGGATATTCGGCACAGTGTAAGACAGGCATAATGAATGTTTGCGAATGCGTTGCGAGCCTGACGAATACGTACATTGCGATGATTACGAATGTTCGCAAGGATATTCAGCACAGTGTGAGACAGGCATAACGAATGGTTGCGAATGCCTTGCGAGCGTTACGAATACATTGCGATGATTACGAATGTCTTGCGAAATTTTACAAGTACGTTTCAAAAAAGTTAAGAATATGACTTTTTTTGTTGCGAATATTAGGAACATGTTGCTATGTTCAAAACAAGAGACGAATGGTGGCGAATGGTTAAGAACATTTACGAATGTCTTGCGACCATGTCCCGATCATTGTGAATTATTGGAAAATTCTATTCACAAGGGCAATTCGGCACAGTGTAAGAGTAGCATCAGAGAAGTGATTAAAAAAACTGTTTCATTTCGTCATTAATTTCGTCATTAATCGGTGACTGGCTATGGTTCTGGCCGGGGAGAGGGAACAGATTTTTGGAGATAAGTTGATTATCTGTATCAGAAGTGTTTGTCTCTCCCCTGTGGAGACCGTTTGGTCGAAGTACTGTGATTCTAACCTTTTGTTTTGTCACACATGAAACGCTCTGATAACTTACCATTCTTGTTTTTGATTCTAAGAGTGTAGTGACTAGCCGCCAGACTGACCTGTTTTTGTGTCCAATGAGAGCTTTGATATGAAGATCAACAGGCACATCTTTGGGCGGCACGATGGGTACTTTGAGGGTTCCAGACAGGTTGTTGGGACTGGGATGTCTGCAACATACATCATTCACACAAAAAGTTAGGATAGAATTAAGTGAAAAGAATTGCAAATGTTAATCTCCATCCATAAACTTTACCTGCACATGATCAGTGCATACACACACACAGACCTATATAAACACACACACACACACACACACACACACACACACACACACACACACACACACAGACACACAGATCTATATAAACACACACACACACACACACACACACACACACACACACACACACACACACACACACACAGACCTATATAAACACACACACACACACACACACACACACAGACCTATATAAACACACACACACACACAGACCTATATAAACACACACACATATTTTCAGTGGATATTTAACTTACACCACATGGCTCTCTCCTTCAAAGATACCCTCCGCAAAAATCAGCACCGCACGAATAATGGTGTCTGGAAAAAAAGAAGGGAATAGTAATAGTGAGTAAGGTATCCTGGAAACGCTTGGCACTTTTGTAATCAAATGTATTGCATCTGTCTGTTTAGCAAAAACATTTTCAAACTGTGTAATCTAAAATGCGTACAGAACAATTAATCTACTATTCACAGACACACATACTTGCACACACATAGGTACAGCCAAGCAGACAGAGGGACAAAAGCACACATTTAACACAGACACACACAACAATACACATAACTCAATGAGAAAAACCAAAACCGTAGACGTGAATATGTCTCACCATTTGTTGTGCTGATGAATAGTTCAATATGAGGCTGAAACAAGAATGAAAAGTCGTATGAGCACACAGTAACAGATACCATATTTTTGGGACTATATACAGCAGTCCCTGCAATGTACGGCCCCCGGCGTGAGCGGACACCTGACATGTACGGACACATTTGCTCGGCACGGAGTGTTTTCCTTCTATATTTGCCCCCCCTTAAACGGACACCTGCAAAACGTGGACGCGGACACTCATTTTCGGTCCCAACAGCAGGTCATACCTCCAATGTACGGACAGACCATCGTCAAATTTTCACCACAACAAAATCGATAACAGAGCAGTCCGGCTCTTGGTACAAAGATCACAGCCGCAATGGTGTGATGACAGTCACTGATAACTTGAGTGCACGTGTACCCATCGTGTGTCTGTGTGTAACCTCTTTCATTGACAAGATACTCTTGTTTCCCCTCAGCCTTGACCAGTGAGTCGGTTGCCTAATCTATGAACCCTTCAGTTGTCTTGCTTTGTCAAAAGTTACGACACAGTCAACTGGTTTTGCTCTGAGTGAACAGTGCAGCTGGCCTCTCTGGCCACAGCCCCCAACAGTACATGGCTGGAGGGAGTGAGAGAGAGAAAGGGGGGGTGGGGTGGAGGGTTAGCTGGCTAAACTCTGTGGGGTGTCCGGTGTCACCGCATGTCAGCAGGAAGAGCATTGGAGAGAAATAGAGAGGTGTACTCTTCCACACAATTTCCAAGCATCAGTTGTCACGGCTTGGGGTAGGCATTAGTGAGGGAGAGTGGGAGCTGTGTTATGTACAGTGTATTTCCGACTGAAGAGTGAAAAGTCACTGCCATGCCACATGATCGGCATGCAGTCAATAAAGCCAGACAAGAAACAAATAAATTACTTGATTATGACATGCAGCTCTATCTGCTGCTATTTATTCAAACTGGTTTTCAAGCTTATTCTTGCAAAGCATCTGCACACGCTCCTCTGTGCTGTGTGTGGCTGCTTTCGTATGTCAGTGCATGGTGAGTGTGTTCACTGCCTTGAGGATTTATTTTATCTCTTCTTTTCAACACTTTTCATACAAATCCTTTTTACAGAACGTTTAAAGAAGTATTAGGAGTTTATTGTTATTGTTTAGTAGCCACAAGAAGTGATTAGCATAGACTCAATCCTGTTGTTTGTGTGTCTCTGTGTGAGTGTATGGGGGAGGGGGTGGTGTGGTCACCCCTCCCGTGACCGGACACCTGCAATGTACGGACAGTTTTGCTATGGCCCAAGGGTGTCCGTTCATGAGAGGGACTGCTGTATTACAATTGACCCTTCTCTGTACAAGGCACCACCTTATAGATATAAGAAAATACCAAACAATAGATGCTTCTAATGTATTGGGCACATCAACCAAAGGAAAAACAGAGGGGAAACGGACACCTTAGATGTTTAGATGTCCGAGATTAATGGTCCAAAGGAAACTGTGCCATTAGGTCCCACCAATCCTTCACCTATGAACCCACTCCACCCCCACTCCCACCCCACCCCCTATCAATCCCCCCTCCCACCCCATTCCCCATCCCCGGTAACCCCCTCCCACACCCCACAAGCCCCCCGCCCTCCCCACCCCACCCCCTACCAATCCCCCCTCCCACCTCATTCCCCATCCCCGGTAACCCCCTCCCACACCCCACAAGCCCCCTGCCCTCCCCACCCCACCCCCTACCAATCCCCCCTCCCACCTCATTCCCCATCCCCGGTAACCCCCTCCCACACCCCACAAGCCCCCTGCCCTCCCCACCCCACCCCCTACCAATCCCCCCGCCCACCTCATTCCCCATCCCCGGTAACCCCCTCCCACACCCCACAAGCCCCCTGCCCTCCCCACCCCACCCCCTACCAATCCCCCCTCCCACCCCATTTCCCATCCCCGGTAACCCCCTCCCACACCCCACAAGCCCCTCGCCCTCCCCACCCCACACCAATCCCCCCCTCCAACCCCATTCCCGGTAACCCCCTCCCACACCCCACAAGCCCCCTGCCCTCTCCACCCCACCCCCTACCAATCCCCCCTCCCACCCCATTCCCCATCCCCGGTAACCCCCTCCCACACCCCACAGGCCCCCTGCCCTCCCCACCCCACCCCCTACCAATTTCCCGCTCCCACCCCATTCCCCATCCCCGGTAACCCCCTCCCACACCCCACAAGCCCCTCGCCCTCCCCACCCCACCCCCTACCAATCCCCCCCTCCCACCCCATTCCCCATCCACGGTAACCCCCTCAAACACCCCACAAGCCCCCTGCCCTCCCCACCCCACCCCCTACCAATCCCCCCTCCCACCCCATTCACCATCCCCGGTAACCCCCTCCCACACCCCACAAGCCCCCTGCCCTCCCCACCCCACCCCCTACCAATCCCCCCCTCCCACCCCATTCCCCATTCCCGGTAACCCCCTCCCACACCCCACAAGCCCCTCGCCCTCCCCACCCCACCCCCTACCAATCCCCCCTCCCACCCCATTCCCCATCCCCGGTAACCCCCTCCCACACCCCACAAGCCCCTCGCCCTCCCCACCCCACCCCCTACCAATCCCCCCTCCTACCCCATTCCCCATCCCCGGTAACCCCCTCCCACACCCCACAAGCCCCCTGCCCTCCCCACCCCACCCCCTACCAATCCCCCTCCCACCCCATTCCCCATCCCCGGTAACCCCCTCCCACACCCCACAAGCCCCTCGCCCTCCCCACCCCACCCCCTACCAATCCCCCCCTCCCACCCCATTCCCCATCCCCGGTAACCCCTCCCGCACCCCACAAGCCCCCTGCCCTCCCCACCCCACCCCCTACCAATCCCCCCTCCCACCCCATTCCCCATCCCCGGTAACCCCCTCCCACACCCCACAAGGCCCCCGCCCTCCCCACCCCAACCTGCCACTCTCCCCACTCTCCAGTGTCATGAAAACATGTGACTGACCGGCTTGGTGGCATCTCCTGGATTGACCGCCAGAGTTGTCTGAAGCTGTGTGTTGGCCTAGGGAAAAAAAGCAACATCATCAAGACATGCATACAGTTGATCCCCTTTTACAACCTTCAAACATGTGAAGAAACCTGGTCTTGTTTGTTCGTTCATGGACTGAAACTCCCACGGCTTTTACGTGTATGACCGTTTTTACCCCGCCATTTAGGCAGCCATACGCCGCTTTCGGAGGAAGCATGCTGGGTATTTTTGTGTTTCTATAACCCACCGAACTCTGACATGGATTACAGGATCTTTTTCGTGCGCACTTGGTCTTGTGCTTGCGTGTACACACGGGGGTGTTCGGACACCGAGGAGAGTCTGCACACAAAGTTGACTCTGAGAAATAAATCTCTCGCCAAACGTGGGGACGAACTCACGCTGACAGCGGCCAACTGGATACAAATCCAGCGCGCTACCGACTGAGCTACATCCCCGCCCCGAAACCAGGTCTTAAAATGGAGGTAAAATTAAAGAAGTTATGAACAGAACATCTGAGAAAGCAGGGTTTTAAAAAGGAGGGAGTCTGACATTCGGGAATCTTAAAATGGGGGTTCCACTGTACTGTAATACTCGTACACATGAACTGTGTTAGTGGAATAGGATATATTCTAACAACATCAATCAATCAATCAATATGAGGCTTATATCGCGCGTATTCCGTGGGTAAAGTTCAAAGCGCAGGGATTTTAAAAAATGTTTTTATTTTTATTTTTTGCAATTTATATTGCGCACATATTCAAGGCGCAGGGATTTATTTATGCCGTGTGAGATGGAATTTTTTTTTACACAATACATCACGCATTCACATCGGTCAGCAGGTCGCAGCAATTTCGGCGCATATCCTACTTTTCACGGCCTATTATTCCAAGTCACACGGGTATTTTGGTGGACATTTTTATCTATGCCTATACAATTTTGCCAGGAAAGACCCTTTTGTCAATCGTGGGATCTTTAACGTGCACACCCCAATGTAGTGTACACGAAGGGACCTCGGTTTTTTCGTTTCATCCGAAAGACTAGCATTTGAACCCACCACCTAGGTTAGGAAAGGGGGGAGAAAATTGCTAACGCCCTGACCCAGGGTCGAACTCGCAACCTCTCGCTTCCGAGCGCAAGTGCGTTACCATTCGGCCACCCAGTCCACCCGAACATGAACATTATTGAAAACAAAATAGGGCGGGGATGTAGCTCAGTCGGTAGCGCGCTGGATTTGTATCCAGTTGGCCGCTGTCAGAGTGAGTTCGTCCCCACGTTCGGCGAGAGATTTATTTCTCAGAGTCAACTTTGTGTGCAGACTCTCCTCGGTGTCCGAACACCCCCGTGTGTACACGCAAGCACAAGACCAAGTGCGCACGAAAAAGATCCTGTAATCCATGTCAGAGTTCGATGGATTATAGAAACATGAAAATACCCAGCATGCTTCCTCCGAAAACGGCGTATGGCTGTCTAAATGGCGGGGTAAAAAACGGTCATACACGTAAAATTCCATTCGTGTAAAAAACACGAGTGTACGTGGGAGTTTCAGCCCACGAACGCAGAAGAAGAAGAAGAAGAAGAAAACAAAATAAGCATAGTTTTATCAAAACACTATTGCTTACAATATCCATATTGTGGAAACAGCTTTGTTTTTTGCCTGAAAGACCCAATCAGGGATGAAAGCTGAGAATCTTTAAAATCAGGAACATTACATTGGCTTAGGGTTCAGAAGTCCTAAATATGTTAAGTTTTTCTTGCTATTTACTCTTCCTGGACATTTAAAACATTCAGGAAATCTAGTATCAGAAAACCAGCATTCAAATCAGAAATTCCTGATATCCCGATGTGAAGTTTCATCCATGCAAATTACAGCGCACATCAAGATCAATTAAAATTAGAGGAAAACATCTAATTCTTAGCATCACTGTTCTTCCTGAGTTTTGAACATCAGGCCTCAAAACAAGCGACCGTGAGAAATTATGGGCAAACCAAGTCCCTCCACCTACATTACAGTAGCATTCAATCAAGCATAAGCATTCAAATTTACCCCCAGGATAAAACTCACAACAATAACCCAAAGTCAAATAACTGTTTTAGTATAATGACATAATCAAGTTTCATCTCTTTGCACAATCATTAATAAGCCACACACACACAAACACAAACACGGTAGCAAACAGAGAGGAATGAACAATGACACATACAGACCCACATACAGACATGGACAGACAAGTGAATGGAAGAACAGATGATCACGGACAGACAGATCACAGACAGACACTGACAATCACAGACAGACAGACAAACAGATCACAGACAGAGAGACAGACAGATTACAGACAGACACTGATCATCACAGACAGACAAACAGATCACAGACAGACAGACAGACAGATCATAGACAGATAGACAAAACAGAAAAGCTTACAGGAATCATTCCCATGGCTGCCTTCTCATATTCACCGACAGCAGCGCCAACCTTGTAACTGGACACACCCTCCACCCCTCCTCCTCCCATTCCTCCTCCTCCCATTCCTCCTGCTCCTCCTCCACTCATTCCACCACCACCACCGCCACCACTAACACCAACACCGCCAACGCTGCCATTCATGCTGGTGCCGCCAGAACCCATCGTGGACCCGCCGCCACCAGTGGCCGCCCCGCGTGCACCAGGTCCTGATCCTACCACGGCGGTGCCAGCCCCCATCATGGACGATGCCAGGCCCGGAGTTACCCCCACTTTGGCGTTCTCCTCGTAGTTCTTCAACTCCAGGAGAAGGTTCTGAAAATACATCGGGACATCCATGTTTAAACAGTTTTATTCAGATAATTACAAATAACAATGCTGCATACAATTGATGAAATAAATGGAGCACAACAAGCAAAACTTATTAATGGGACTCCCATGTGTGCCCTATGTGAAGTTGGTTGGTTACCCCTAAACATACACATACCTGAGTAGCGGAACTTTTGTCACTGCCAGCTTAATTTCTATTTGGAAGAAGCCATTCAAATTTCTCAGCAATTGAAATGAAATCAGTGCTTATTTATACTCTTAGAAGAGCCGTCAGATGACTTAGGTGGTAAGTGGAGGAATTTAGGGACTGCCCTCCTCTTACAGCTTTTTCGTGTCTCCATTGCAAACATGATGCATGCCACGGTTAAACTTCTTCTCATGACAGGACTTCTCTGTGCTTCTTGTCAAGTCAGAACTGTTCTGCAGTGGATTATGTGCAGCTGTTTGCAGATTTAACAGTTGGCTGATGTTGCAACTGACAGAAGAACATGCTGCACTGAATAATTCACTAGCAGCTCATGCTATATGCTGTATTTCATTGTTTAACTTGCAGCCCAGAGTCACCTTAATTATGCTTAATTGCGAAGGTGCAGTTTTTCAGAAAGTGAGAAATGTGACCCTATAGCATTGTCTCGAAACTAACGCGATAGTCGGACAGAGTTGCGCCCCTGGAACGGCAGGTAGTTCCGGTTTGTGTTTGCAAAATGGAACCGCATGACAATCCGCCCTTCAACTTCTTTACCCGCGTAGTTTGAACAGCAGACACAGTTACGTTTCCCTCCACCACTAATCTTCTTCTCTCGTTCAGCCATTTTGGACGTAAACAAAACAACCGGAACTACCCGCCGACAGCGCCGCGGGCTATGGCAGGGAAGGACATGAACTCGTATCACTTTCGTTTTGAGACAATGCTATATCACCTGTTTCCTCTGGCTGAGTTCTCTGATGGTGTCTTGCTCTATGTTGGTGTCCATCAGGTTACCAGCCAGGCTCTGGGAGGCTGGGTTGTAACCTCGCACTGTCAGACACACACATGCAATTGTATCAATAATCAAATCAAATCGAATCAAATTAACTTTATTATCTGAAATCTGAGAAATTACATGATTTTAACACACAATAAAACAAATATCACTTTGCAAATTTACCCAAACCTGTTTACAGTGAAAACTCCCAATAACAACTACCAGTGTAAAGAGTAAAACAGGACAAATACATAACACATTCTACATAGAACCTAGGACAAAAAATAAAGTTGACATAAAAAAAAAATGCCAAAACAAAGAGACTGCCAACGTTCCAAAATTCAGAATCAAAAATCAAGAAAGGTAGGTTGTTGGAACGTTTGTTATTGACAAAACAATACAATACATTAAATTGACATAAAAGACAAACTGACCAGATCAAAAGCAGGTCTAATTGTTACCTTCACCATCCACAGACACACAGATGAGCTGCTCCATTGAAGACGTCACATCCATTCTGTAGTCCCCCTGAGGATCAACCATCAATCTGAAGTAACATTTCACCTAAAAACAATACAGTGGAACCCCCATTTTAAGACACCACCCCCCCCCCCCCCCCCCAATTTAAGACTCCCTCCCTTTTATCACCCTGTTTTCTCAGATTTTCTGTTCATAACCTCTGTGAATGTACCCCCATTTTAAGACTCCCTCCTTTTTAGGACCTGAGTTCATAGAATGTTGGAGGTATAAAAAAAAAGGGTGTACCTGTATACGGTGGTGCCTGCCACAAAAGCTGTCAACCTTAGGATCAGCCAAAGGTATCTATACATTGCAGGTATATTTTGGTCAAAAAAATAGACAAAGGGACAGCAGATCTAGACTGTGTCCTTTCATGGGAAGTACTCCTCTAACTGGAGGAGCCCTAATCTTTCTCTTTAGCATGGCACAAGAGAGAATTATGGACTAGTTTGTGAAGTGAGCTGCACATAACAACAAGATGTAGTTAAATTGTATTATTGTGGCTCAGTGGCCACCTGGCTTCAGTTGAGTAGGTGAAGTGGAGGAGGGAAGATAACGACAGGAGTATAGATTGTCACGGGCCTCAACCACTGATCAAGTCAAGTCAAGTGTCATTGGTCAACTACGAATTATCTTTTGCTGTTGTGTCTGTTGTGGCCTGGATGGAGAGAGAGAGTCGTGTACGTCTTTGTTGTGTTTGTTGTGGCCTGGATGGAGAGTGAGTCGTGTACGTCTTTGTTGTGTCTGTTGTGGCCTGGATGGAGAGTGAGTCGTGTACGTCTTTGTTGTGTCTGCTGTGTCCTGGATGGAGAGAGAGTCGTGTACGTCTTTGTTGTGTCTGTTGTGGCCTGGATGGAGGGAGAGTCGTGTACGTCTTTGTTGTGTCTGCTGTGTCCTGGATGGAGAGAGAGTCGTGTACGTCTTTGTTGTGTCTGCTGTGTCCTGGATGGAGAGAGAGTCGTGTACGTCTTTGTTGTGTCTGCTGTGTCCTGGATGGAGAGAGAGTCGTGTACGTCTTTGTTGTGTCTGTTGTGGCCTGGATGGAGAGAGAGTCGTGTACGTCTTTGTTGTGTCTGTTGTGGCCTGGATGGAGAGAGAGTCGGGTACGTCTTTGTTGTGTCTGCTGTGTCCTGGATGGAGAGAGAGTCGTGTACGTCTTTGTTGTGTCTGTTGTGGCCTGGATGGAGAGAGAGTCGTGTACGTCTTTGTTGTGTTTGTTGTGGCCTGGATGGAGGGAGAGTCGTGTACGTCTTTGTTGTGTCTGTTGTGGCCTGGATGGAGAGAGAGTCGTGTACGTCTTTGTTGTGTCTGTTGTGGCCTGGATGGAGAGAGAGTCGTGTACGTCTTTGTTGTGTCTGTTGTGGCCTGGATGGAGAGTCGTGTACGTCTTTGTTGTGTTTGTTGTGGCCTGGATGGAGGGAGAGTCGTGTACGTCTTTGTTGTGTCTGTTGTGGCCTGGATGGAGAGAGAGTCGTGTACGTCTTTGTTGTGTCTGTTGTGGCCTGGATGGAGAGAGAGTCGTGTACGTCTTTGTTGTGTCTGTTGTGGCCTGGATGGAGAGAGAGTCGTGTACGTCTTTGTTGTGTCTGTTGTGGCCTGGATGGAGAGAGAGAGTCGTGTACGTCTTTGTTGTGTTTGTGTCTTTATGCAAAATCCACTGAATTCGTAAACACATCCTATCATCACTGACAGACAATTCCGTCATTCTCGAACCTGCTACAAAAGCAGGGACCACTGTATAAACACGTTCAGTCATGATCAAAGTAAAGAGAAGAAAGCGCTGCCTGCACCTTACTAATCTCTTGTCAAAACGATGAAAACTCAACTGTTTTATTCAATCCTTTAATCTGCAATTACTTTTCTTACATTTGAGGGTATTATAACATTCATTCGGCTAACACATTTAGAATGATATACCTTCACAATCCCTGCTACAGCCTGGCTGAAATTGTCCTTGAAAATGACTTCGCCGGTCCTGTCGCTTCTGGCGTCAATCTGCAAGCAAGAAATTACATTGAAATGCTGTAAGATATATAGATGCATGATATATGTCACATTATGATATATCATGGGATATAATACAGCATGGTATGATACAATCTACATCTATGTGTGTGTGTGTGTGTGTGTGTGTGTGTGTGTGTGTGTGTGTGTGTGTGTGTGTGTGTGTGTGTGTGTGCGTGCATGTGTGCATGCATGCGTATGCCTGTGTCTCCGAGTTCCTAGCAGCAGGTGTATGAGATCCTGTAAAAGAGACAAAAAGTAACAGATCCAGAAACACAGAGATACAGAGAGATGTATACAGAATACAGAAGTGACCTTTCCGTTGCTCCACCCTGTGATGAGCTCATCGACACCGTCAGAATCCAGGTCATAGCCCTGAATGGAGATGGCTTGGTTCTTGGACTGAAACACACAAATACAACTGTTTAATGTTGTTTCCATCACTCTGACCCAACAAATCAAAGTTCTGTTTCAACCTGCTATAAAAAAAATTCTGGCATGAAATTGGTTTGACAATCCATCTGCAACTTCAACAAAATGAATATGTTTCAATTAGATTTAACCTCAAGTTTTACAAATACAAGCCAAATTTGCTAAAACACCACAAAAATTGCTTGCTTATATCAAAACCTTGTCTTTATCACCACATTTCATTAAGATCAACGTCCATCCAACGCATATATACACACTTTAATTAGATTTTGTTACATTTAGTTTCAAGCCTCCAGGCTTTTACTTATCAGTCCTGTAATCCTAATACTTTCACAGTTGTTGGCTGACCCAGTGACACTTACCTTGATCCTCCAGTATCTAGTAGAGCGGTCGTAAACGCCAACAGTCCCATTGGCTAGCGCGTAACCAAAGCGACTGTCCTGCATCTTACACAACGCTGTGATGGTCTGTCAGAAAGGGAAGCGCAGTTAAAATCAAAGCCAAAAAATGTCTTGTTTTGTCAAAAATTAAAAGTTCCAATTGGTAACCTTTCTTGGTTTTTTATTCTAAAAATACAGCCATTTCTTACAACTTCCCACAACAACAAAATCTGAAAATCTCATTCAATTCTAAATCTTGTCTATACATACCTGTCAAGTCCTACACATTCTGTGTAATTCTTACGGTTTTTCGTTTTTTTGGGGGTCCTACCTCGTATACCTCAAACCCTACGCATTTTCAGCATTTTTTTTAAATTTTTTTATTTTTTATTTTTTTTTGCTGGCATGGACTGCAGTTCATTCATTTCTGAGGAGGAGCTTGCACCAGCCAAACAACAGAAGTTCTGGCATGATGTGCGCCAGTTCTACATGGCCTAAGTGAGGAAAATGTTGAATAAATTTCCATTTGGCAGTGAAACCCTGCAACACCTTCAAGTGCTGGATCACAGTCTGGGAGCTGACACACTGACTGCCTTCTTACAGGTCAAAATTAACTCTGATGCATGCTGCCATGATTTTAAGGTGACTGGCAGCATGATTGACAAAGCAAAGATTTGCACAGATGAATACAACAAAGAACACAAGTGACAAGTGACAAAAAAAATGAACGAACAAGAGTGCAGTGTAAATGTATTACATGTAGTGGTAAATAAAGAGCAGTTTGTGTAGAAAGGAATTTATGTGTTTTAGTTTGCGAAAAACAATCTGATTGGTTTAGTGTGTATGCGTGAGAAGTTGAATTTGTGCGTTTAACCACATCCTGGTCCACGCATTAACTATGGTTTTTGATCCCCAACTATGGTTTTTTATGCCATTTACTATGGTCAGAGGCCAAAAGTACTTGACAGGTATGTCTATAAAATAAAGACACAAAAAACACACGATGAACTGTCAGTTTCCTTTAACAGGTAAGATTTGTGTACAGTGATTCCTCTCCATTCAAACCTTCAAAGAATCTGAAGAAAACTGAATCTCAAAAGACAAATCTTAAAATGGAGGTTAATTCGCAGACTAAATGAACACAAAACCTGAGAAAAATAAGAAAATAAAACAAAGGTGATAATAGCTAAAGGGTATCCAAACAAGAAATAGTGCGTCATTATCCAAATATTTTCTATCTCAAACTTAGAGAAATTAGTCACATGCTGTCTTTAGACAAAAACAGCAACAAAAGCAAACCTCTGTCTCCGTCATTTCAGCAATGATCTCGTCCTCGCGGAAGACTCGGATGTCAAAATCTTCAGATCCAACTACGAGCTGAGAAAACAAGCAAACCATAAACATTTCATTATAGATAATTGCACTGATCTGACAGATACACTTTCACACACAAAAAGTAACATGCCAAATGACAATCATACACTCTGAAGGAACACAATGGCCATAATCACATACTGAGCTATTTTGAAAAAGGTTAAACATTGAATATTTCACACATCACGAAAGATTGTCAACGTTAAATATAATTTCTATGAAATGGATAACTCATAAATAAAAGATTTCAAACTGTTCATAGCGGCTTTTTAAGAAATCAATTTATAAACTAAATATTCTCATTTTTCACAAAAAACAGTCCGACTGTTGATTGTTGGTATGTGCCCAAGTGGAGGGACGGTCTTATCCCGTGTAAAGCTGTCTGGACAGATATGGGATGGTGAGCCAAATCATTTACATGGGAAGGGGTCTACCTCTAAGATTCAAACTATTGTTCTCTTAGCTAAGTTCATCGACTACCACTTTCTAGACCTGATTGATTTCGGAAGTGGGGGGCTTAAACGACACAAATATTCCGCTGCCTATATTCCCCTGTCAGGCTGTGTGTTATAAGTGTGAGTTACACATGCATGTATGTTGTACTTCAGAGGACAATTTTTCAAAAATTAAGTTCACCTCATTTTCTCCATTTCCGGTAAAATCCACTAGTTCCAGCGAGCACACATTGTCACCAGTTACCTGTCAACAAATATATACAAGCACTGCATGAAATCAGTAAATGTGTTAGGAAATCTCTTCTGATGCACATCTAGCTGTCATTCAGCAAGTACTCCAAGCTCACTGTATTCCATTACAGGTACTGTCAGCTACAGGCTGGCGTGAGTTAAAAATAACTGGCAAGATCCACTCCCTCCCGCCTATTTACCCTTTCCTCCCCCATTTCCCTCCCACCCATCCCATCCACAGTGGCGCCTGAAACCACTCTTTCTTTGTCTCAGCAGTTAGTAGATCGCGGCCTGCTCTGGCTGTGTTGATAAGGCCAGGCTGCAGGCCGGATGTATGTGGGAGCGCGCGAGCAGCTAGAGTCGAGTGCCTGTTCCAAATCGTGCATGCACTGATGAGGCGCGTGGATTAACGAAACAAAACTGCTCCAAAGTCAAACACAAAAACATCCCACGCACTTATTCTCACTCTATGACACAGTTTAGACTCCAAAATTTTAATAATAAATTTTCATTTAATTAATATACTTACCCAACTCACATATAGCAATTAACTCTAGTTCAGTGCTGGTAACGCTGTACGCGTTCCCCTTGGTAACAAGGGAGACCACCCTAAAAAAGAGTGATCCATCCCATAATATCAGACCGATGTCCGGTCCAACATCCGTATGCGTGCGCATACGCCGCCATTTGTATCATTCGAACGAAGCCCAACTCACTACTTTTTTAGAACCCAATACCACCACAGCGGGGAGGCGGGAGGGTTTAAACGATGTGAGTTGGGTAAGTATATTAATTAAATGAAAATTTATTATTAAAATTTTGGATTAAATTACATATTATTACCCAACTCACATATAGCAGATTGCTACTATAGGTGGTGGGTACTTACCAAAATCTAGGCACGCAGGACTTGACCCGCCGCTACCATGGCAGGCAGCGCGGAGCTTCCATCCTGTCTTACAGAAGAGACGTCTCTGAGGAAAAAATTGACGAAGATGTCCTCAGAGCGCCAGTACGCAGCTTCCAGTACCTCTGCTAGCTAATTGCCGGACCGAAGAACTGCCACTGAGGATGCCCAGGCTCTCGCCTCGTGGGTTCTAGCCGCGGTGAGAGGCAACACTGCCCTAACGTCACCCGACTGCAATTGCCACCAGGCATATGCTCGCTTGATCAGAGTGGAGATCCATTTGGTCAGAGTCACCTTCGCTATATCCTTACACCTAGCCGTGTTTAAAGATATGAAAAGAAGTTTTTGACTTTCTGACCTAACAGGCCGAGTTCGAGACAGGTAACATCGGAGAGCTCTCACGGGACAATTTGCAATATCAGGATCTCCAGGAGCCAAAATCTTGCTCAAGGGTGGAATGCGCAAGATTGGAGAAAGCTGGCCAGGTTTCTGGTTTTTCGCGAGGAAGCCGGGAACAAATTTGAGAGAAATGGAACCATCCTTCTCGAACGCAATATCTTTATCTAATCCCGACAAAGAGTGCACCTCACTACCTCTCCTCGAAGTAGCGAGAAGCGTTAAAAACACAGTCTTACGCGTCAAATCGGCCAAACTGGCTGACAAAAGAGACTCGAACTCATCCGAGGCTAAAAAACGTAAGACCAAAAACAAATCCCACGCAGGGAGAAGCGATTTAGAACGAGCTGCTAACAGGGCAGCCCCCTTAATAACACTAGCGATAACCCCTCCGAGTGAAATTTTGTGGCCTAATTACGCGAGAGTTGAAGAGATCGCAGACCTCCGGACCCTAATAGAAGCCCCCTGATCAGCCAACCAAGACAGATGGTTGGCTACATGAATAGACCTAGGTGAAAGAGGTTTAACCCCGTTAAGCGCGCACCACCTAGACCAAGAAGCCCAGTGCGATGAGTAAACCGAAGAAGTCGATTTTCTATGTGCATGGCCAACGAATCTTAGAGTAGAGGAAGAGGCCCCTGCCCTACGCAAAGCGCTTCGGACAGAATCCACGCGTGAAAGGCCAGGATCTGTGGGTTCTCGTGCTGAACGCCTGACCGAGGCTGCACGAGATCTCCTCTTTTCAGGGCGAGAGGGATCGGGGGCCGAACTGCTAGACGCAGTAGGTCGGGAAACCAGTGCTGGCTTGGCCACAGAGGAGCGACCAGAACCAGCGCTGGTTTCTCCAAGTCCACTTTCCTGAGGACCTTGCCTAAGAGGCAGAACGGAGGGAAGGCATACGCCGGAAGATCTGACCAATCTACTTCCAGAGCATTCACCTTCCAGGCCAGAGGATCCGGGAAGGGGGACACAAAGAGAGGAAGTCTCGCCGAAAACCTCGTTGCAAAGAGATCTATCTTGGGCTTGTCGATCTGCGACCAAAGCCGCTGCAAGGACTGGTGTGTGAGAGTCCACTCTGAATGAACAATCCTGTCCCCTCTGCTCAGTGTGTCGGCAAGGAAGTTTAGACTGCCCTTCAAGTACACCGCTGACAACAGAATGTGCTGGGCGTGACACCACGTGAGAATGCGACATGCAATGTCGGAAAGACTGTGAGACCGAGTCCCCCCCTGCTTGTTCACATACGACGCGACAGACATGTTGTCGGTGTGAAGACGTACATGACTGCCCTCCAGGAAAGGCTTGAACGCTAGAAGCGCCAGGGACACGGCCTCCAACTCCAGTACATTGATATGTAGGGAGGCCTGAGTGCAATCCCAAACTCCCGAAACCATGTGCTCGTCCAGATGAGCACCCCACCCCGTCAGAGATGCGTCCGTAAACAACTCTCTCTCCGGCGGTGGACGAACAATGGGAACTCCTAGGAACAAATCCGGAAGGAGCCACACACCTGTGGTCTGCTGAAACCAAGTTCCCAGTGCGATCGGAACACTCCAGTCCTGGGATGTCTGATCCCACCTTGACTGCAGGGAGGCCTGAAAAGGCCTCTTGTGAACCCTGCCCAACGGAATGAGGGAAGCCATGGATTCCATCTGACCCAGAACCGAAGTCAGAACCCTTGCACTGGCATGATTCTCTCCGTAGAGAGACCGAATCAGACCCTGAAGCTTGTCGATCCGCCTTTGAGACGGACGGACAGACCACCGAAGTGTGTCGAATTCCATGCCCAGGTAAGTAAACGTCTGGGATGGTTCCAACTCGGATTTTGTCAGGTTGACAGAGAAACCCAGCTGTGCCGCCCGGCTCAGCACTCTCTGCGTATGAGCCCCGCAAAGACCCCTGTCCTGGTGAAGGATTAACCAATCGTCTAGGTAAGCTCTGAGACGGATGCCTTCCTGTCTCACAAGAGCGCAAAGCTGCCTGACCACAATCGTGAAAATCCAAGGAGCTAAAGACAGGCCGAACGGCAGAGCCCTGAACTGGTAAGCTTTGCCGCCCCAAGGGAAGCGAAGCCACTTCCTGTCTGAGACATGTATGAGGACGTGAAAGTAAGCGTCTGTTAGATCGATCGACGTTGCCCAATCTCCCGGCCGTAAGGCCTCCCGAACCGAAGTTGGAGTTTCCATGGTAAACTTGATTACTCTCAGAAACTTGTTCAATGGAGAAAGATCTAACACAGGCCTCCACGCCCCCGAGGCTTTCGGCACTACAAAAAGTCTGCCGTAAAACCCCGGGGACCGCGCGTCCAAGACCTCCTCTATAGCTCCCTTGAGCAGCAGAGCCGAGACCTCCTCCTGGACCGCGTTCCGTGCCACCAAATCCTTTGGTGCCCTGCAGGGCGGGATTATCCTGACCAGGGGAGCCTTCTGCCCTGACCAGAGAAGCCGGAACCCCGAACACACTATCCCAGTGACCCACTTGCTGGCCACCAGTTGCAGCCAGGAAGAAAGGGCCCTGGACGGGCCGCCCGCTACAACTAGCGCGGGAGCCACCGGGATGTGCTGTTCGGGGAAGTTTCATTGGGGGTGAGGCTTACGCCCCGACCCCCTGGAACCCCCAAAAGACTGACCCCTCTTGGGGTATGGAGCTCCACGCCCCCTACCCCTGGAGGAGAATGCCTGCTTCTGGGCCTTCCCACCACCAGACGTGGACGTCTGAGGCTTAGCTGAAGAAAACGCCTGCGTCTGAGGCTTGCCCTGAGGCTTCTGGAAGCCCTGTGAAGCCAAACGCGCGATCGCTACATCCCGCGCGTCTTGTGTCTCTTTCTGGAGGGCATCGAAAGACGCCTGCCCTAAAAGAGACCCCTCAGCAAAAGGGGAGACCTTCAACCTCTCAATGGTCGCGGTGTCCCGAAATCTGGACCCCGTCAAAAAGGCTGACCTCCTTGAAAGCACTGCGTGAGTATACAGCCTGGCAGACAAAGCAACCTGTTCTCTAGTCACCTTGCCCAGCGTAGCCAGCAGTGTCGAAACATCTGTCGGCGACGCGTCAAAGCGAAATTCAAAAGGATCAAGAGATGTGGCAATCGATCTGGACAAGGACCTTTGCAGAGACTCTGACACAGACGTGAGCTCCAGCAAAGACCTTCCAACTTCCTCCAAAGCTGCGAGAGAACCGTCAGTACATGGGACAACCCTATCCCTATTGTAACCATCTTCTCTCAAAGCAGCGAGTTCCGGCGTAACCGGAAGCACCCCTGACGGCAGAGCAAAAGAGTCAACCAGATTCCAAGGAGCTGGGGTAAGCTTGAACTTCGGAACACCGGAAGTCACTCAAGCCCCAGGCTTAGCCAGCCAAGAGACAACGTCTTCCGGGGCCTCACCGTGTTGAACCAACAACGGCACCGCCGGTTTGCGCTTCCCACACAAAACGTTTGCCATCTCATAGGCAATGGTTGACGATTCCCGGAAGCGGAAGCGAGGCCGTTCCTCCTGTGCACTCCGGAAATCGTCAAAAGCCGAAGGAGGTGGGTGAAGCTGAGCCTTGTCCTTCACCACCCCTTCCGGGAAGTATCTGAACGCCGTTTCCGCCGCCAGCGCCACTGCGGCTGACAGCTTAACGGGCAAATTCAGCTGGGAATCCTCTACCACTGAGGCATCCCCGTCATCCGCCCTACCCTCCGACTCGAGATCAAGCTCAAAGCCAGGAGGCAGAACATCAGACAGTTTATCGTCGGCAGAACCGACCACTTCCTGCCCCCTGGGCGGAAGAGGACTAAAACGGTCCCCGATATTCTCGTCAAGAGACCTACGGATACGTTCGTCCTTTCGCTGCTCATAAGAACTCTCACGGCATCCAACGCGCGAGAGAGCCCCCTGAGCTCGCACACCGGCAAGCGGTGTAGACATACCTTGTACTGGTGTCACATTCAGCAGAGACACCAAGTTGGTACCCCCATCCTGCGAAGCATGGACATCCGCCCGAGTCACAGTCGCCGAAGGCTTAGCGGAAGTCGAAGCCGGAACTGCAGGAGACTGCCGTAACTGTGCTAAGGAGAGAACATCAGAAACACCCGACGGAAGAGCACGCAATTCCTCCCGAGTGGAAGATAATTCCGACGCTAATGTCGAAACTTGAGCGCTCAGCGTCAACAATAAAGACGCAACCTCAGCTGGCGCTAACCCAGGGCAGCCAGGCGAAACAGAAGCAGAAGAAGCTACACCAGAAATACTACTCTTGTCAGAACGTAAACAAGTCTGACCGGAAGTTAATTTGACGTCTGCTAGCACGGGCGAAATAACAGAAGTTGACTCAGATGAAATAGACGCGGATTTTCCTGCGCCCTTATCTCTCCTCGAGCTTCTTTTTGGAGGCGTATCGTCAGGTACCTGCCTCGAACTAGGCTTCCGTTTAGCGCTATCAACAAGCGCAGCCTCCGCCATAGCAAAACAACTCACGAAAAATTTCACAGAAAAACAATTTCAGAAAAATTTCACAAGTACAAACGAGCGACGAAAACGTCGCTAAAGTTATAACAAAATGGAAAGATCTCACCACACAGCGTAGGTACAGGTGTAAAGTTAGGCGACGACCAAGGGGAGATGCCAAAGCCAAAGACTATGGCGAAAAGCTGAAGACAGCAGGAGCGTACATCAGGAGCGTCCTTCCCAGTTGAACCGCTGAGAGAGAATGATACAAATGGCGGCGTATGCGCACGCATACGGATGTTGGACCGGACATCGGTCTGATATTATGGGATGGATCACTCTTTTTTAGGGTGGTCTCCCTTGTTACCAAGGGGAACGCGTACAGCGTTACCAGCACTGAACTAGAGTTAATTGCTATATGTGAGTTGGGTAATAATATGTAATTTAATAAGTACTTACTGACGGCAACATCAGAATCACAGTAGGTAGTTGGTATAAACATTGAGCGTGGTTACAAAATGGTATACAATGCGCACGTTCTGCTCATTGGAAGTAGAACAAAGAACGACCTGCCGGTAGAGTCGATAGCAGTATTACTTCAAAATCAAACAAACCGAATTCCACACGGACCTCTAGTTTGCACATACACAAAGCCTTAATATCAGAGTAACAATATACACAAGATGACGGTAATCCAACATTCAAGTCACGGAAACGATCCCATTTTCACACCAACAAACACGTATTTTTCACAGACCGCCATTTCTGACACATGTTTCAGAGTGACCTAGATATTCGGCTCGGCTGTCCGGCTTGCGGGCGCACGGGGCGGCTTGTGAGTTCGACTATAATTAGCTGCCAGCTGCGAACTTTGCCGCTGGCAGACCTCGCTGAACTGACAAAAATCCCAGTAGAATAGAATACAGTGAGCTACATACATGCAATCAAAACAAATTAACAACAACAACAAACACAAACAAGTCGCGTAAGGCGAAAATACAATATTTAGTCAAGTAGCTGTCGAACTCACAGAATGAAACTGAACGCAATGCCATTTTTCAGCAAGACCGTATACTCGTAGCATCGTCAGTCCACCGCTCATGGCAAAGGCAGTGAAATTGACAAGAAGAGCGGGGTAGTAGTTGCGCTAAGAAGGATAGCACGCTTTTCTGTACCTCTCTTTGTTTTAACTTTCTGAGCGTGTTTTTAATCCAAACATATCATATCTATATGTTTTTGGAATCAGGAACCGACAAGGAATAAGATGAAAGTGTTTTTAAATTGATTTCGACAATTTAATTTTGATAATAATTTTTATATATTTAATTTTCAGAGCTTGTTTTTAATCCGAATATAACATATTTATATGTTTTTGGAATCAGCAAATGATGGAGAATAAGATAAACGTAAATTTGGATCGTTTTATAAATTTTTATTTTTTTTTTACAATTTTCAGATTTTTAATGACCAAAGTCATTAATTAATTTTTAAGCCACCAAGCTGAAATGCAATACCGAAGTCCGGGCTTCGTCGAAGATTACTTGACCAAAATTTCAACCAATTTGGTTGAAAAATGAGGGCGTGACAGTGCCGCCTCAACTTTCACGAAAAGCCGGATATGACGTCATCAAAGACATTTATCAAAAAAATGAAAAAAACGTTCGGGGATTTCATACCCAGGAACTCTCATGTCAAATTTCATAAAGATCGGTCCAGTAGTTTAGTCTGAATCGCTCTACACACACACACACACACAGACAGACACACACACACACGCACATACACCACGACCCTCGTTTCGATTCCCCCTCGATGTTAAAATATTTAGTCAAAACTTGACTAAATATAAAAAAGTGAGGAAAGGAAAGAAAACTACAGAACAGGGGCGAGAAAGAGTGATATATATATATATATGGAAACACTATCTTTGCACCAAATAATCTCTCACAACCAAATATAATACAGTGTATCAAAACTGTCCGAATTCTTTTTTTCTGAGCCATCAAACAAGTGATGATGGTCTTTCCTGATTGAAATCTTCACTTGTTTTTCAGAAGTCATTTAATGAAGAATTGGCTTACTAAACGTCTACATTCCAGCTTCATTAGCATTACCACAGGCGTTCATAACATATAAACTTATCATTCATGAAGTACAGTCGAACCTGTCCATAACAACCACACAATTGACCAACCAAAAGTGGTCCTCATAGACAGGTGCATGGTCATTATGCAGAGGTCAATTATAAGAAAGAACCTCATCCGGGTTTCTGTGGGTTGGTCGTAATGGGCAGGTGCTTGGTTCGACTGTAATAATTTATCATTTATGACATACTAGAGGAATACCCGGCTTCGCCGGGGTGAATCGCGAGACAGAGACAGACAGCGTGGCGGTTCATCACAATCACCTCTGCAGGCGAAGTCCTGTCAAACGGGATTGAGAATTTTAGAGCTTATTTCTTAGCCCTATATTATCTGTTGTGGCTTCTCAAATGCCAGAACATACAGACAGACAAAAGCCGCTAGACCCCATCACAAACAGAACTCTACAATCCACAGGTTTTTGCCCACACACACACACACACAAACACACACACAGAGAAGCCGTATATATATATATATATATATATATGTATATCTATATCTATAAATATATAGAGATAGGTGAGAGTGTATTTTTCGCGTGGCTATAAATTGATTCGACCTTTTCACTTTGACAGTAAGAACAATTTACGGGTGCAAGGGAAGCGTTCTGGACAGCGCAGTGACATTCTAAAAATAGTTACTCAGAAACGGGAATTTGGGGTGAACGGCGTGAGACAGAGACAGACAGCGTGGCGGTTCACCACAATCACCTTTGAAGGCGAAGTCCTGTCAAACGGGATTGAGAATTTTAGAGCTTATTTCTTGGCCCTATATTATCTGCTGTGGCTTCTCACATGCCAGAACATACAGACAGACAAAAGCCGCTAGACCACATCACAAACAGAACTCTACAATACACAGGTTTTTGCCCACACACACACACAAACACCCACACACACAGAGAAGCCGTATATATATATGCATATCTGTATCTATAAATATATAGAGATAGGTGAGAGTGTATTTTTCGCGTGGCTATAAATTGATTCGACCTTTTCACTTTGACAGTAAGAACAACTTACGGGTGCAAGGGAAGCGTTGTGGACAGCGCAGTGGACAGCGCAGTGACATTCTAAAAATAGTAATAGTAACTTAGAACTGAACGGGAAAGCCACACGAAGGAAGGGAGATAAACGCCAAACACTGGAGAAGATAAGGAAGAGTTACTTATAATGGTGAAATGAACACAAAAACGAAAATGAGTTCAGCGCTGCGCGCTGAGAGCACGTATTGAAATATCTCATCGACGATATTGTGTCCGGGGTGTAGCTGAATACGGTGTCCAAATTTGAAAAAGATCCACCGAGAACTTTGGCGTTGTGATGTGGTGTAGCGGCTATGGTGTGTCGGTATGGGGGCCCGGGTAGCTGAGGTGGAACCAAAATAGCTGAGGTGGAACCAAAATCGGTTCCGCGCTGCGCGCTGAGAGCACGTGTTGAAATATCGACCAGGTTGTGTCCTGTACCGGGTCAACCTGAATATGCCCACCAAATTTGAAGCAGATCCATCGAGAACTTTGGCCGTGCATCGCGCACAGACAGATACACAGACAGATACACAGACAGATACACAGACACTAGTCGTATATATATATAGATAAACTGATATTCGTGAGATATAAACTTATCAGTTATGACCTATAAACTTATGACATGTAGCATGCAATAATCCTAGTTACCGTCCAATAGGTCTCCTCTCCTTTCTGATCAAAGCCCTGAATGGAGCAGTTGCCGCCGACCACAGCAATGGGGGCTTCGATGCTTCCCAGGTGTCCCACCACAACGGCATTAGCGCCATCAGGTGTCTGACAACAAGCAAGAGAAAAAGTTAAAGTCATAGTACTAAAGTTTGAAAAACAAAACAAAATTCAGCACAAGATAAATTTCCAATTTATCAAAAACAACAGAAACACTGACACAGCGAGTAACAGTTGAGGGAGGGGGGGGGGGGGGGGTTACAGAGGAGAAAAAACAAGAGAGAGAAAAATAGAGAAAGGGGGAGTGAGAGAGAGAGAGAGGGAGAGAGAGACAGAGAAGGAGACAAATATATACACACACACACAAACACTCCCATCCACCCACCCATACACCCATACACCCATACACACACACACACACACACACACACACACACACACACACACACACACACACACTCACATCCTTGTAGAAGAGGTCAGTGTTTTTGTCAACATCATAAGCCATTAGGTTGGTTGCCGTGCCAACCACAAGGCTCTCCCTTTCTGTGGCATCGTCAAGGCGACCGGTTGCCAGGGAAACAACCTGCTGGTTGATGTTGAGCAGGTTGATATCTGACAACCCCCCTGTCACTCCTCCGATGTCCTGATTTTTCAGGTGAGGACTGTGAATCAGCACCTGCAAATGTTTAAAAAATCACCCGCACGGTATTCAAATATTGTTACCAGTAGTAGAGGTGCTTGCTAACATAATAGCTCTTAGCTTTTTGTGAGGTACAGGTTTCAGACTTCTTCTTCTGCATCCATGGACTACAACTCCAACATACACTCATGATTTACATAAGACAGTTTATATGTATCTATGACCGTTCTATCTGTGACATTTATAGGCAGCTCTACTGTTTTTAAGGGATGCATGCTGGTTTTTTTCCAGTTTCTATAAATATAAGCTACCAAACTCTGACATGGATTACATGATTTTTCTGTGCATACTTAGTCTTGTGCTTGTGTGTACACACAAAGAAAAATAAGGCACTTGCAGGTCTGCACATGTATAAGAACAACTTGGGATATTGGAAAGATCTCCACCCTTAACCCACCCTTAATCCACCAGTCCCAAAGCCTTGTCGTAAGTTACTTTCATTTCCATTAACGCTTCAGGGAGAATGAATTGTCTAAAGTACTTAACGCGAACACTTTTCAGCAACAACATTTTTGTTGTATGTTGTATTGGATTACTTAATTAATTGAGCAATTGATCTTTCAAAAATATCAATGATCGGCGATAAGCGCAGACGATTTTCCGATCTCACTTGGTTTTGTTTCCTTCTGTAATGTACGCAAGGCACACTAACTGACAACACGCAGTCAACCCCACCCACTTGTCAATGTACATGTTAATTGTGATGACGTAGATGCTCGAGAACCTTCCATTTTTTGTCTTTGGAATATCTTATTGAAAACAGGTCTTTTGTATGTGAACAAGCCTGTTAAGTTTGATTATTTACACTTTTTTTCAAAGTGCTCATGTCCCCTAGCCATAACCCAGTATTATGGACATGCACATTAATTGTTTCCTCCGAATACTGGATTATCTGTCCTGGTCAATGTCCCCTAGCCATAACCCAGTATTATGGACATGCACATTAATTGTTTCCTCCGAATACTGGATTATCTGTTTAATTGTTGTCCTGGTCAATTGCAAACTTCGTTTCTAACATTTCAGTGATATTTTCAATAGCCTTAGATTGATGATTGCAAATATAACACCAAGACTTTGACCAGGCTGACAACATGGATGTACATCAAGACTGCATCATGTTCAGTAAAGATACACGAACTTACTTTGCCTCCTGTGGTTCCACATGTCAAAGAAGGATGGATGCCATCAAATTTACCGATACCGACTGTTCGTCCGCTGACCTTGTGGTTTAATTTCAAGGAGAAAATAGGGACCAACATCGCTGCTGCTGTGCAACTACAATCTGTTTAACTTCAGTGAAAAACGTGTCGAGGCCTCATTTGCTAACAAGAGACAAAGAAAGTAAACTCTTGCAGAAAACCCTTAGGATCAAAACGCTTAAGACCCAGATTGACTTGCAAATAAATGCTTGTTTTCAACAAATATTCGTCGAGCGTTTCTAACAATACAATAGCAATTCCAATTATTTGCAATTCTCGTTGCAATTTATATTGTAAACCCGCTTTTTCTACCCGTAAGCAAGGTAAACAAAACTATTTCTGCCAGTAGCGGAAGTCAAACGAGGACTGCAGTGACTGCATCGGAAGTCCAAATTTTTTATCAATAAAAAGTAGAGGACATTTATTTCAGCTGAAATGTTTGATTTGAACCATCGAAAACTTATTTAAGTATTTGTTAGAAACGTTTGAAAAATGTGATGTGTTTTTATTTAGTGCGTCATTGCAATATGGTTGCTTCTGTTGACGAAAGCAACGATTGGCAATGAAGAATGGTCTTTCGCTTCTAAAACCCTTGTTTTCGTGTTGTTTAGGTTCTCTACCAAAGACCACACAGATGTGGGTACGAAGCAGACTGCAAAGCGCTGTGTCCTCTGTCAGTTCTTTGAACAGGTTAGTAAGAAGCGCACTTCGTTCCTGTACTGCTGTTGCAGAGATGACGTTGTGTTGTTATACTTTATAGTGCACCGTAAGATTGATTGAGTAGTCGAGGTCTTGCTGAACTTTTGAATTTGTAACAAAACTAACATGCCGTCTTTTTCAGTTACTACTTTATTATGAGGGTGGTGGTTGTAGCAATTACGCATTTATGGTTCCACATTGTGCTTTTATAGCCAACTTTGTCAAAAGCAGGGAATTTCAACTTGAAGCTTGATGAATGTGCATTGATTCGGCTGAACATGACACATTGACAGTGTGAATACATGCAAACATTAACAGCTATTGTGTTTTCAGCGTAGCAGTAATGCATGTGTGTTCGGGAGAGCAACGGAAAAATCTACCTTGACCTTGTACATGTAATTGTATGCTCTCCAGTTAAATATCCAGTCAGATTCTCTAAGTGTACAATTTACTGTGACTGACTCCAACTCCAAGCAAATCAGGCATGATCAGTTCTCCAAGTCCAAGACTAGTAGTGGCAGTGACACATTTTGGTGTTACAGCAGTCCCTCTCATGAACGGACACCCTTGCCCTTGGGCCATAGCAAAACTGTCCACATATATATATATTCAAAGAAACTACAATGGGTTCCTCATGTACAGTGTTTGATATATTGCAGGTGTCCGGTCACGGGAGGGGTGACCACACCACCCCCTCCCCCATACACTCACACTGAGACACACAAACAACAGGATTGAGTATATGCTAATCACTTCTTGTGGCTACTAAACAATAACAATAAACTCCTAATACTTCTTTAAACGTTCTGTAAAAATGATTTGTATGAAAAGTGTTGAAAAGAAGAGATAAAATAAATCCTCAAGGCAGTGAACATACTCACCATGCACTGACATACGAAAGCAGCCACACAAACACAGCACAGAGGAGCGTGTGCAGATGCTTTGCAAGAATAAGCTTGAAAACTAGTTTGAATAAATAGCAGCAGATAGAGCTGCATGTCATAATCATGTAATTTATTTTCTTCTTGTCTGGCTTTATTGACTGCATGCCGATCATGTGGCATGGCAGTGACTTTTCACTCTTCAGTCGCAAATACACTGTACATAACACAGCTCCCAGTCTCCCTCACTAATGCCTACCCCAAGCCGTGACAACTGATACTTGGAAATTGTGTGGAAGTACAGTACACCTCTCTATTTGTCTCCAATGCTCTTCCTGCTGACATGCAGTGACACCGGACACCCCACTGAGTTTAGCCAGCTACCCCTCCACCCCCTCCCTCTCTCTCACTCCCTCTAGCCATGTACTGTTTGGGGCTGTGGCCAGAGAGGCCAGCTGCACTGTTCACTCAGAGCAAAACCAGTTGACTGTGTCCTAACTTTTGACAAAGCAAGACAACTGAAGGGTTCACAGATTAGGCAACCGACTCACTGGTCAAGGCTGAGAGGAAACAAGAGTATCTTGTCAATGAAAGAGGTTACACACAGACACAGATGCTGAGAACCGATGCTGAGAACCGTGGCCGGTTTTTCACTCTCTTTCGCTCAGGACCTTCATCGACTGTGGTTTCTGTTGTTTACGTCCAACAGACAAGAATAAAGAGCACAGTGCAGTTTCATGTTGGCATCTTCGCATGTACTCCACTCCTGACCAAAACTACCCCCCCTCCTGATGGGTACACGTGCACTCAAGTTATCAGTGACTGTCATCAGGCCATTGCGGCTGTGATCTTTGTACCAAGAGCCGGACTGCTCTGTTATCGATTTAGTTGTGGTGAAAATTTGACGATGGTCTGTCCGTACATTGGAGGTATGACCTGCTGTTGGGACCGAAAATGAGTGTCCGCGTCCACGTTTTGCAGGTGTCCGTTTAAGGGGGGGCAAATATAGAAGGAAAACACTCCGTGCCGAACAAATGTGTCCGTACATGTCAGGTGTCCGCTCACGCCGGGGGCCGTACAGGCAGGGCATGTACTGTACGTAGTGTACCAGAGACGCAATGTATACATGTCCCTGACTGTACAGACTAAAAGCTGTAGTTATTTTATGCAGTTTAACAAGTTTGCCTAAATTTTGAAATGATGAATGACCATGCATGCATATGCTGGCAATTGGATGTATCTGGTAGTGGTAAACAGACGTGTGTTTCTTTTCGGTGAGACTTGCTCGCGGCTATAGCCTCTCGCAGAGCTAGTAAGCAAGAGTGAATATGAAACCATTTGATGGTTATAGAGCTCTACGCTAAGATTTTACACCATTGGTTGATACTAAAAAGATTGTCTGCACTGTTCGGTAAACGGCCACGAACAGCCAATCGGATTAGCAGCAATGCGATGGCCATTGTTTCTCATGTAGCGAGCACCTCCAAGGCATGCTAGCATTATCTCGCTAAATCCTAGCGTTCCTTGCAGCGAGAATTGCCCAAGAAACGGTACTTCCTTGCCCCACTGACGCTTCACTCGCCAATTCTCACCTTAAAGAAACGGGGGACAGAACTTTGTTAGTATGTTACACAACTTAAAGTAAACTGAGAAGAAGAAAAACTAGAATGGGTATGGTAATTTGGTAGTGATGGGTTTAACTGAAATAAATTCTTCTTCTTCTTCTTGTCGATCACTACTGAAATAAATTGAATTAGATTAACATTTAAGTTTTAACTGAGGTTAGTGCCAGTTCCCTTTCTTAAATTTAAAAACAAAATTCCAGAGCAGTACATACGTTCTTTTACTACATCCATGTTTTTACTATATCTATACAAATGTTTTGGTGCTCTGCTACTACTAGTGCTCTCTTTGATTCTTCTTTTATGTTCTACTTTCTTTGAATTGGAATAGCGGTGACTTTCCTGCAATAGAATGGACTTGTACCAGGTACAGGCGATTGGAAGACATGGTTTCTTATGTTCATTGAAGTTTGGTTCTTTTCTGATCTCTGTTTTTGTGTTTATGCTGATTTGTTTGCTGGTTTTATCTTATTTTGTTGTGCTTCTCGGGGTGGGTTTTTTTTTGGGGGGGAGGAGGGAGGAGGAGGGGTGACAATCTGTCTGAGAACTATAATTTTGATAGTGCAGGTTAAACTGCCTGCGGTAGTACTCTATCTTTATTGACTGTGTTGTTTCCAAAACATTTTTAATGAATTCAATACATACGGTAGACCATGGCAATAAAGTTTAACAGAGATACCTCTGATGCAAATTAGAGAAGTTTTCAGGCTAATCAATAAAAGTCAAGCATTTTAAATGTTGTATAAATTTGTCAATATATTTGAACTTTAAAATGTGAGTGTCACTGTTACAGTGATTTATTTAGCTTCAACTCAGTGCTGACATTTAACTTATAATTTTCTGATGATGTAATAACTGATATTGCCAGAGAAGCTTGGTGGCAAAACATACTTAAACTTCTAATCTTTAATGGGGATTCTGTAGCAGTTAAAACAAATTAACGGTGACGCTCATTCTAGATGTAAATGATTGTAATTGTTTGTTGTGATCTTGAACTCTCAAAAGCCTTTAAAGATGGGTACAGCCCGGTGTGTGCATACTGTCTAATTTGCTGGTGGTTGTTGCTCTTTTTAGGCCGAGGGAAATAACTTGAGGCATACAATGATACAAGGTACAAGTTTTGTGTTGAAAAGATTCCTTTTAACAAAGTCAACAAACTTATATTTCAACAGGAAATGTGTGAGGGGGTGAGTGGTTGTTTATTTTGCATTTGGTTTACTCATTTGGTTACTGTTTCTGTTGTGTTGTTGTTCTTTTTCTGCTTGCATAATCCATAAACATGGATTTAATGGACTCAAATGTTGTCATAATGAAAGAGAAGAGAGCAATTATTAACGTGCAGGTTGGGTTTTAGAAACAAGGCCACTGGAAGCAGAATACTGTGTAATTAAATGATTCATGAATGGACGGCGGTTAATTATACTCCTGAAAGGTTTCTTTACGTTCCGGATTTGTTTTGTTGATACCACTGAAAACTCATTTTAGGAGTCGACACCTCTGTATCAACTTGGATAATGTAACATTGCGGAATTATTGACCTGCATGTATTTTCTCAGTTTATGCATGCATGTTTCTGTTCACTTTTCCTTGCTTTCCTGCCCTATTTAAGTCTTGTTGGCCTAGGCTGGTTACATAAGTGGGCAAGATAATATTGTGTACTACGGTGTCTGTGTGGGTTTTTTCTCATGGTTTTCACTGTACACCATACAGAAAACTGCTTTCTGTTTGTGATGGAAGGGTGTACATTATTTAAAATGAGTTGCCGGTCTTACTCAAGGGGATCACAGTTAAATAACATAAATAATCATGGTATTTCTACTTCTAATTGTGTGTGTGGCAGTAGTAATTGAAATGACAGGGCTGCAAACTTGTATGCTTGTGCAGATGTAGATTTACTTAATTTATCTGGGGGAGCTATTTTTCATACTTAGGTGTTCATGAGTATTGCTGTTGACTACACGTATCTTTATTGTTGCCAACCAAACCAAACTTTATGAGGTTTCTCAGTTCGCATCTCCCTCCAAAATGCAATCAACATTTCCTATGATCACGTTCTGGGGCTAAAGGCTGACTGTGGCCGTGTGGGGTATGCCAAAATGGAACCAAAATTACCATGTTTTACAGTTTTCTTACATAATCAAACACAATGTCTTGACGGAAACTACCCCAGATAAAAAAGAATTCTCCCTCTCGTCAAGACTAACTTACTTCCATTTAGGCTTTTGACGTAATAAGTGTACGCGTTGGGTCTGATTAAGGCTACATACGCTGTCCTGCCTGAACAACAATGAAAACTAATTCTTAAAACAATTGCAGCTTTCGACTCCTTGCAAGGTCAATGAAACTTGGTATCATTTGAAATTGAGGCATGACTGAAAGCAGTGTCTGTGTACCTGCAAGCACAGTAACTTTAAGGGTGAGAGTTTTAAACTGTTTTTGTAAATGACAGGGGGTAGGGTTAGGACTAGGAGTGGGAAAAGGCCGGGACACAACAGGATATATGTGAGACAGCTGCACCATTGTAAAAGTGTATGCGGTGGGAAACACCCCTGCATTGATCTGGACATACACGTATTTTACTATGGTACTTTTCTCTGACAACAATTTAAAACAAGGGGCAATTGTTAATCAGATAAAATCACCAAGCACAAAATTGTTCAACAGCTGTGGTAAAATGTTCCGTCCAGTTGTCAGCCATGTCTTGGTTGGTACGACATCTGTTAGTGTGCGTGTGTCGGGGGGGGGGGGGGGGAGAGAGAGACGGAGAGAAAGAGAGTGCACATTTCAGACTTCTCGTGTGATGTTATTAATTCTGCACTTAAGTTTGCACCTCTTTTTGTTCCAGAATTTATGTGCACTAGAAGCTTGGAAGAACATAGTATATGTTGTTCCACAAGTCAATAAACAAAAGCATGTTTGTTAGCAAGCATCTCTGTGTTCTGCGTGTAATCAAAAGACAGACATAATATTTTGTTCACACACAGCATTAATTGTGACTTTTGTTTCTCGTTTGTTTCAGGTCCAGGAAAATTGTGCTGTTAGTGCTGATTGTTTTAGCTTTGCTCTACTACTTGGTCCCTTACCTGTTTGACACCAAGCACAAATACAATCAGCCAGGTAAGGTTACGTTTATTTGTTTGCTTTTCTCTCTATTTGGAGTTTGTTATCACTGCATGACTTGGTCTTTGTTTTGACGGGTCATGACAGATTCATATTTTCAACAAGTCCTATTATTGAGACAGAAACATGCATGAAGAAAAGTAAATCCATTAGCACCTGTGTTTGTGTTCATGTATGGGCATGCACAAATACACAGTGGAAGAGTCAAGCATTTATAAGAGATCTATGACTATGTATGTATAAGTGTAACTCAGCTGTACAAATACTGTAGTTTTTTTTCTCTCCCCTCCTGCTCATTCAGGATCCATATTGCACATGTTGACTTTCTGTTGTCCTAACTGACACCTGTGTTAGTCACGAACAAAGGACACACACACATTCTCTGTCAGCTCTCTTTCTTTCTCTCCCCCCCTCTCTCTCTCTCTCTCTCTCTCTCTCTCTCTCTCTCTCTCTCTCTCTCTCTCTCTCTCTCTCTGCCTCTGACTGTCTGTCTGTCTGTCTGTCTGTCTCTCTCTCTCTCTCTCTCTCTCTCTCTCTCTCTCTCTCTCTCTCTCTCTCTCTCTCTCTCTCTCTCTCTCCTACGTTACATATACGACGCTTTATATTTGTGTATAATATGTAATGTGTAAATATTCATATGTTGTTGTTTTTCTGTACCGTTTTTTCTACGTTAATATCCGTGTAAATATGTGATTAGATTAGTCCCCTCTCTGGGCGAGGGCTGGTTGAAAAAAAGCTTGTTGTATTGCTTATGCCACAACCCTCGAAAAATAAGATTTGATTTGATCTCTCTCTCTCTCTCTCTCTCTCTCTCTCTCTCTCTCTCTCTCTCTCTCTCTCTCTCTCTCTCTCTCTCTCTCTCTCTCTCTCTCTCTCTCTTTCTCTCTCTCACTCTCTCTCTCTCTCTCACTCTCTCTCTCTCTCTCACTCACTTTCACAAGCGCACACACTCCTGCTAACACCTCCTGTCTCTGCTGCCTTATACTCTGTCTTGCTTTGCACATTAACATACCACAGTTAGCGCACATGTCTCCTCTGACTCAGAATCTGTGGAGGAATGCCTGCAGGAGAGGCTGTCCGAGTTTCAGAATGCCATCGGTTCAGGAGATGCCTTTCTCCAGGATGAAGGGGCGCAAGCGGGAGAGTCGTTCAATGTTATCTATGTTGGTAAGTAGATGATGACAATGATTACAGTGGAACCCCACATGTAAGACCTTCAGTAATTTGAGGAAATCAGTTCTGGTGGTATTCTTAAAATGGAATTAAATTTACAGAGGTAACAGCAAATCTGAGAAAACAGGGTCTTCAAAGGGAGGTACATGTAGACTTAAATTTGGGGGGGGGGGGGGGGTGGTGTTGGTTCCACAGTAATTTCTATCAGTTTTTGATTAGCACATCCCTTTGTAGTTTGTTGTTAATCAATTGACAATGAATTTATTTTCTCCTTTTGCTTTCTTAAAGGTACTGAACTTGTCAAATCCAGGTGCACAGAGCCCCTGGGGCTTTTAGTCATACCTCAGGCAGCTATCCGTTAGAAGAACTACCAAGTTTCATTGACTTGCACCCCAAAAAGTCAAGAACTGCGATTTTTTTACAAATTAATTTCATACTCGGACCCGGCTGGTCTTGACCTATTTTTGGATCTAAATTTAGATCAGGTAGATCACCGCATCATGCACAAAAAGACACGTCACTAGCAAACTATGTCAGACATCATCATGAGTTTGTGTAAAACAAAATGGAGGCCGGAATCACTCAGTTGAATCGAACTCCGACCAAACACCACGTAATAACTAGGTTAATTTATGCACTCGCGTGAACAAGAAACTGTCGAGCTTCACAGATGTCGTCGTTGGATAGTTTTGGGTTTGTTTTACTACCAAAGGAGGATTTTTGAACTGTAAATGCACTCAGCTGCAACAAAAACGCAAAACGAAGGTTGTGAGCTGCACTGTGCCTTTAAGAACATTTGTTGCATGTTTTTCATTCCGCTGACTTGATCGTACATATCCCCATGTCTTTCGCACAATGTGAGTTTAAATTAACTAAATTCTCTGGAGAGATGTTTAAGACTACAACTTGTGTTTCCAGGAAATGGGCGGATGGCAGCGGCTCTCAACTCGGCCAACGGACTGTTCATTCGACTCAACCGTGCGCTGTCCCTTCCGGTCAAGTACTGGCCACTGGCCGTCAGCACCATCAAAAAAGAGAAAGTCTTAGGTTGGTGTTAGTGCTGTTATGTGTGAAAATGAATGTGGTTGAGTGGGAACATGATGATGTTGGTGTTAGCTAGTGCCTTGACTCCTGTTCAGGTAATAGCATAATGATCGTAAAAACTGCTAAAAGTAAAACCACACACACAAAATGTAATTTTGTTATGCACTTAATAATAAGAGGTGTGTGTGTGTGTGTGTGTGTGTGTGTGTGTGTGTGTGTGTGTTAGCTTGTGTGTGTTGATGTTGTTGATGGTAATGTGTGTGTGCGTGTGAGTTATCTACCAAAAAGTGGTGTGTGTTTTTTTTATCGGATCTGACTAGTTCTGGTAAATTATTTTCTATCTTTTCAAACCTGTATATTTTTACCTTTATTTGCAGAGACCAATATGCTAGACATCAGAAGTGGATTGGCATACAAACTGCAAGCAATCAGAAATGTAAGTTTGGTTTGGTGTTAACTGTTTACTTGATGGTGCTTTCTGTTTTTTTCAGGAGTTTTAGATAATGGAACGTGTTGTTCTAGTCCCACAAAGAGGAAGGCAATGACAGATACCCTTTAATAGTTATAGTAACTGTTTCTCACGCTGCATACTTTTCCTTGATTGACAGCTGTCGCTTCTGTCAGATTCCACTGTTGTCCTCTGTTGTAAACTCACTGCTTTAGGTTTTAAACATTTGTAAGTTAGTTGGATCCTATGAACATTTTTGACAGTGAATTAGGAAATTATAATCATGACTGTACTCTTATTAAGAAGAGAGACAGCAATTACAAGACATACTAGCAATATTAAACAATAAACACACAACTTTGCTACCAAGACGGAGAGCACGTGTTAACACACGAGAGAAAAACTCATCTCTAAAACATGAACACGGAAGAAAAAGGAGAAGATGGGGATTCCCTATACCATAGATTTCTCATTATGTTCACTCTCTGTCTCGGTGTGGCAGCCGTCAGGGTGTGTGAACGTGGGGAGCCAGGTGTACGCTCATCGTTCCAGACCCTCATACCTGGTGCAGGACATACGGATACAGAACCCCACGGTGAGCATGGCATGCAGGGGGTTGGGGGAGGAGGGGCAGGGTGTGGGGGGGGGGGGGGAATGGTATGGTAGGGGAGGTTAAGGAGGAATGGGACAAGCAGAATGAGAAACTGAAAACTGCAAGAGAAAAAGTATGGTGTGTGTGTGTAACTTGTGGGTGTATCTGACTGTGTGTGTGTGTGTATGTGATGAGTGTGTGTGTATGAGGTGTGGTAGGTAAGGGGGTGTCGATGTGATATGGAAGAGCACAATAGGAAACAGAACTGCAAGAGCATGTGTGGGTGTGCGTGCGTGCGTGCATGCATGCATGTGTGTGTGTTCATTTTGGTGACTAAGGTGTCTGATGCGACGTCTGTAAGAAAATGAGATACAATGTTTCACTGGCACTGTTACTTATTACGTTGAGTGAATGTTCAGGTGGAGAGAACGGAGGATGTGGCATTGATGGCCTAGTGAGAGAAAGTTGACAAATTCATCAATACAAGTGGGTATAGGTGATGGGGATGAGTTGTTGGGTCAGTATTAATTATAAGGATGGAAATGTCATGTTTGTTTATCAGTCTTTGTCTGGAGAGTATGTGGGTGTTTGTGAATGTGATTAGTTGTTTCATCATTCTGTCTGTACTAAAATCACGCTGGTTTTTTTCACTTTAGAAATATTCTCTGCAAGTGGAGTTTGATCAAGTCGGGGCTTCTGGATGGACAGGAGCTACCACGGAGATGAAGCAGTGAGTTATCTTCTTTTGGTTGCAGACACTTTTCAAACTTTGTTAATGAATTAAACCCTTTGTTACCTGTCAGTGTTACACACACACCATTTAACCAAGATCAACAAGATAAGGTGAGATATAAAGACAGGCAGATACACGTAGAACACATTTTGATCCCCAATTGGTTTGGTTTCAGAACAAAATTTCCCACCAAAATAGTTTGGTTTCAGAACAAAATTTCCCTCTAAAATAGTTTCAGGATTCTGTTGATTTTTATGGCAAGGATTATGTCAACTAAATTAACAGCATTTGCAACCACAAAAGAAAACTCCAGCACATCCTAGTGTCTTTGGAAAGAGTGTGCCTGGAATCGGGTAAATTGTGGACTGACATGTTGTGTTTGTGATGATGTCCACAGAGTGTCCAGCCAGTCGGGCACCAGTGTCCAGTATCGGGTGACCAGAGGCATCATAGAGATCCCAGACTCAGACTCCGTGGTGGCCGCAGCCATTGGCAGCGTGGTGCTCAAGCAGTCCGTGCTCACCGTGCTTCCTGACTCGTGAGTTTGTGTCTGTGTTTCTAAGTTTATTGTGGTGTTTCTTGATGTCTCAGATCCCTGTGTGTTTTTGTGCTCACCATCCTTCTTGACTCGAATGCTTATATCTGTGTTTCTAAGTGGATTGTGGTGTGTTTCTTGATTACTCAGATATTTGTGTGCTTACCTACCAGCAAAGTTGCATCATCACCAGAAATGCATTAGCTACATTTGAGGAGCTTTGATTGAAGCAGAATGCGCAGGAGAATTAAGTCAAGAAAAACCTTCGCTGAAACTGAAAGGACGGTACCTTTTATCAGCAGGCTGTTGATGTAGTTTGCAGCATCATTTAGCTTGCACCATTTTGTGTTAGGGAGGCTTGAAACTACTTTGACATTCTGGAAGGAAGCTTTTAACTCTTTATCTTTATCTGCTTCTGCACAGGCGTTTCATTTTTTCCCGGTGTACCTTCACAAACATTTCATGACTTCTACTTTCTACCCCTCTCTCCCTACTGTTTAGCAATGGAACTGTTCACTGTTCTCTCTCATGGAATTGTTTTTCAGTCAGGTCATAACCAAGAATACAACAAGTTTGTTTTTCTGAACCAAAGTTTGGAAGTGTCTTATAGTATGTTATTGAGTCTCAGTCGATGTGTGATTGTGTGATTGTTTTGCCAGGACCCACAACTTCCACCTACTGACCGTGGTACACTACACCAAGCCGTCACTGAGGGCTGAAGCTGAGGCCGCCCTCCCAGGTCTGGCCGCTCAGGTGGAACAGGTAGGTCAAGGTCAAATAGTAAAATTGGTTTCACTTAGAAGCAGAAATGAATAAATATATGAATGAAAAGATCTGCTATGCTATACTAAATTTCTATTTTTGTCCCCAGAATAAGAATCTATTTGGGACATGAGGTGGTTGTACGCTAAGAAAAGATCTAATAAACAAAGGGAAGTAAGCGGTCTAAATGCATACGACATGTGTAATAGAGTAAGTGAGAGTTATTCGAAACCAGTCTCCTGGCATCTGAGAAAATAACAAACATTAAAATGAACAAGTGACTTTCATCACAAAACAAAAGTCATTTGAAATAAGTTTTGGCATTTTGCAGAGTATCGATGTGAAATGGCATTCCTGTGCATTGTATAGCTTGTGTGCAACACTTTATATTTTCATGTTGACGTTGATTGACTGATAGTGTTGTTGTGTGGCAGGACATGGCCAAGGGACTGGGATACGCTGACAAGCATCTCCGCCAGCAGCACGCCAGAGTGTGGGGCAAGGTCAGTGGCACCGTCTGCATACAGTGGAACCCCCTTTTTAAGACATCCTAAAATCTGAGAAAATCAAAAGGAGGGAGTCTTCAAAATGGGGGTCAATTTACAGACGTTAAGAACAGAAGATTTGAAAAATCAAGGCCCTGAAATGGGGGGAGGCTTAGATTGGGAGGTTCCACTGTATCTTTCTATTCTGTTTTTGCCCACTGAGCAGAAAATATATTTTAATTGTATTTACCGTATTTGACGGACTACAGGCCTCGACTTTTTTTTTTTTTTTAAATCGCATTGCGGCTTATAAAAAGATGCGGCTAAAACGTTACCTAAACTTGAATAGCATTCACCTAATGGAAGTCGCCGCGGATTTTCATTTCGCTCGATTAGCGATTACCGGTACTTTATTAGCTCTCTACTCGACGCTTTTCTCTTTCTTTCGCGAATCTTCGTTGGTCAACAAGTCGTCGTGACAAGATAGCGTACAGAGAAACACCGGATGTATCAGGATCTCGCGCGCGCGAGATTTTGTTTTTTTGTGTCTCGCGATAGTTGGAGGAGTGAGAGCCGCCATGTTGTGTTTTCGTCTGCTCGAAATGTGCGCAAAAGTTGTAAATCATCCCAAAAAAGCTTATACATGTGTGTGTTGGTTACAAATTGTGTGTGTGATATTTTTCTTCAAACTTTTTCACTTTTCTTCTTTGTTTCACTTGTTTATTCTCGGAGCCGATTTCGCCAAATACCGTACTTTCGTTTGCCTGGTTGTTTTGATTGATTGACACGATCTGATTATATTTTTTTCGACGGCGGCTGATATAGTGTCTGGCCATGTTGGGTTTGATGCGTGCATGCCTGGTTTTCTCCTGTAGATGGGTGTCGGCACAGAAGGTCTGCCCGCTGTCCTCAGCCAACATGCTCCGTCTTCATGGCAGCTCAAATTTTTTATCGAGGTTCTCTCCTCTAGATCCGCCGTGTTTCGCCTAGGGGCTTGCGCTGCCTAGTTGATAGGGTCACCTCGTAGAGGATGTGGTCATATACCACGCACGGTCGGTCTTGGGATAGGGAAACGTTATGCTAGTCCGGAGGGATTACGCCACAATGGCCACCTCGCGAAGACCCAGGGTCCTAGACTAGGGAGGTCCAAGGGGGAGCACCGGGAGGGCTACCCCTCTACCCGCACCTCTAACACAATCCCTTCCCCTGGTAGCTTCATCCCCAAGGAGGAAACAGAGCTACCTGCAACACCCCGGCTAATATAGTGACGCGGCCTATACGTGGCTCGTCCCAATTTTTGACTCACATGCGAAGCAAAAGTGAGTCTATGTACTCACCCGAGTCGTCCGTCCGTCCGTCCGTCCGGACGTCCGTCCGTCCGTCCGTCCGTCCGTCCGGAAAACTTTAACGTTGGATATTTCTTGGACACTATTCAGTCTATCAGTACCAAATTTGGCAAGATGGTGTATGATGACAAGGCCCCAAAAAACATACATAGCATCTTGACCTTGCTTCAAGGTCAAGGTCGCAGGGGCCATAAATGTTGTCTAAAAAACAGCTATTTTTCACATTTTTCCCATTTTCTCTGAAGTTTTTGAGATTCAATACCTCACCTATATATGATATATAGGGCAAAGTAAGCCCCATCTTTTGATACCAGTTTGGTTTACCTTGCTTCAAGGTCAAGGTCACAGGAGCTCTTCAAAGTTGGATTGTATACATATTTTGAAGTGACCTTGACCCTGAACTATGGAAGATAACTGTTTCAAACTTAAATATTATGTGGGGCACATGTTATGCTTTCATCATGAGACACATTTGGTCACATATGATCAAGGTCAAGGTCACTTTGACCCTTATGAAATGTGACCAAAATAAGGTAGTGAACCACTAAAAGTGACCATATCTCATGGTAGAAAGAGCCAATAAGCACCATTGTACTTCCTATGTCTTGAATTAACAGCTTTATGTTGCAAGACCTTGGATGACCTTGACCTTGGGTCAAGGTCACATGTATTTTGGTAGGAAAAATGTGTAAAGCATGTGAGTCGTATGGGCTTTGCCCTTCTTGTTTTTTTTAAAGTCGGGGGTGCGGCTTATAATCCGTCAAATACGGTAAGTGGGGAAGCTTGTCTTTGAGGGTGACTGAGAATTGTGAAAGAAAGAGCCGTACAAATAGCTCTGACATTATTGTGGTTTTGTGGCCTACTTTATCAGCAATACCACTGCAACTGTAAACTGGATTTTATTCATTTCATAAAGAATTATGTGGTTAATTCAGAATGTTTTTGTTTATTGTACTGTATTATTATTATATTATTATTGATTTTTATTTTATTTTCAGTTGTGGGAGAGTGGTTTTCGTATCAGCCACTCCAAGGCTTCAGGTGTATTGAACGGTGACAGGATAAACCGCACCCTCTATTACGTTTTGAGCAACGTACCAGCGCCCATGCACGACCTGAGTACCAGTAAGAAGGACCGTCAGGCTATCGAGAAAGTCCTCTACTACCCTGACCGCTGCTACCAAGGCCACTACACTCTGTGAGTTAATGTTGATTCCTACAGCGTCTGAAGTTTATGGCGGTGTTAGCCTTTGAGTTATGCTGAAAGATACATGTGTGTGGTGACCAAATGGATGATCATTCTGAGTGATTGACTGATTCACTGATTCATTGATCGACTAACTGACCGACTGACTCGTTGACTGATTGATTGCCCCGAGAATGCAGACACCAGTTGTGGGTGGAGTCAGAAGATGAAGATGAGATGGCGTGTGTGGTTACCACCTGAATGATCATACCGGTTGATTGATTGGTTGACTGACTGACCGTTTGATTGGTTGACTGATTGATTGATTGACCGATTGATGCAGTGATACAGACACCTTGTGGGTGGAGCCAGAGGATGAAGACAAGATAGCGCGGGTGGTGACCACCTGGATGATGGTATTGATTCATTAATCCATAGATTCATTCATTCATTCATTCTTTCTTTGTTTGATTCCCCTAGTGATGCAGACACCCTGTGGGTGGAGCCCGAGGATGAAGACGAGATAGCGCGGGTGGTGACCACCTGGATGATCACGCTGGAGAAGCACGGCTGTGAGTTCATGGTGCAGGCGGGGGCGGAGGGGGTGCTGCAGGCCATTATTCTCTCCCTTGGGGCACTGCACTTCCACAACCAGGTCAGCCATCTTCTATGCCACACAAGCGGCGTTACTTTTAAAGTGTTACTTTTTTGTGTTTTGTTGGGCTCCCATGAGTGATCAGGAGAGTTAGGAGGCTGTCATTTAGATCTGTGACTGTGTTATACTTTGGTCACAAATACAAATAAAATGTATGTATTGATCTACATGTATTACCGTTTGTCCTTTACAATTGAAGGCACAAAAATATGTACTCTTTTGTAGTCTCGGCCAGCCACCTAGATATGAGTTATAGTCGTTCATATGGCTCAAAGAAGGAAAATCCAGCGTTCAGTCGATACACTGTGGTTTACATCCACAGCTTTGACATTGTCTCCCTTATCTCTTCTTCTCACACTTTAAAGGTTTTTTATTCCAGGATGTTCTCCCGGACAAGATTTGTAACTTTCTAAAAGAGATCAAGATTTTTAACAAGATTTGAATCCAAAGTGTGAAAGCGATGAAGTTTTAGAACTTTCTTTTTACAGTGATAGACCTGTTTGTGAATAGTTAAGCATTGAGCTTTCCATGTGAACTGAAAAAGAAAACCAACTTGCATCGGTCTCGTATAGCATTAACTGCTGAAGAGACGATAAACAATAACAACCAACCAACCTTCTTCTTCTCACTCAGCATCTGGAGCTGAACATGGACCCTCGCAACCTGCACCGTGACTTTTTCTTCCGTCGCATCAACTACGGCAACAACACCCACGTCAACATCTCGGTGGAGGTGGGCACCGACAACAAGGCCAGCATGTTCGTCTCCCTCGACCGCAACGACAAACCCTACTACGCCTGTGACGCCGGCTGTCTGGACGCCCCCGCTGAGCTGACGTGAGTGGCTTGTTGTTGTTGTTGTTGTTGTTGTTGTTGTTGTTGTTGTTGTTGTTGTTTTGTTGTTGTTGTTGTTGTTGTTGTTGTTGTTTTGTTGTTGTTTTGTTGTTGTAGTTGTTGTTGAGGAATTTGAGGTGAAGTTAAGTTGTTACGAGAGTGGTGGTGGTAAGGTGGGGAGGAGGGGATGTGACGCCTCTGCTGAGCTGACGTGAGTGGCTTGTTGTTGTTGTGGAGGATGTTGAGGGGAAGTAAGTTGTGAGAGTGGTGGTGGTTGTGGTTGGGTGGGGGAAAAGGCTGGGGGGAAGGGCTGCGGAATGCCCCTGGGGTGGGGGTGGGTGGGTGGGGGGGGGGGGATGCCCCGGCTGAGCTGACGTGAGTGGGATGTTATTGTGGGGGGTGACTTTGTGTGTGTGTGTGTGAACAACTGTGTTTGCTTGAATGTGTGTATCTGTGTGAATCTCGGTGCATACATTGTCTGTCTGTGCATATGAGAGAGAAGGAGAGAGAGAACTGCCTGTGCATGGTTTATGTGTAAGCTCAATGGGATAAAGGATAAATCAAAGCATGGCATTCACATTATTGAGTAGACTAGTCTTATTGTTTTCCAAAAAAAGGAGAAAAAGTGTTACTTACCTTTTTCTTGGTTGTGTGCTTCTTTACTCTAAAGTGCTGTGTGGTCGTAGTTCCATAAAATGTATCTTCTAAGATAAGATTTTTCTTTCCAGCAACAAATGGCAGAAGTTTCCAGTGAAGCTGACAGAGCCACTGACAGGAATTCTGTACATCACAGCAGACAAACAACACATGGAGGAATTGAAACACTCCATCCATGTTAAAGAGATAGTTGAAGGTAAGCCAAAGCTACACACACACACACGCACGCACGCACGCACACATACACAGTAACTATAACACACCACTCATTTCAAGGAGAAAGCTGAAAGTAGGCTATACCTACACGCACAGCAATAGCAGTTCTTAACTTCTACAAGTACAGTCAAACCCCTCTAAAATGACCGCCAAACGTTCTGCTATAAAGAGGTGGTCACTATGGAAATGTGTGTTATATAAAAATTTTAAAAAGTAAAATTGGGGGGATCATTTGGGTTGGTCTTGATGGGGAGGTGGTCGTTATCAATAGCTGGTTGCCTCGGAATGGTTGACCATAACTGTAAAGGTATGAGTGCAACCACTGGCACTTCAATCGACATTTAAACAAATAGGAACAGAACCAGAACTAGCATTATTCATTGTGATCAGCACCACTTAAAAACTTGTGGAAACTCAAGTGACACAGACTCAGACAGGGTAATACAGCACAACCTACAAGTTCCTTTCAAGTGACACAGACTCAGACAGGGTAATACAGCACAACCTACAAGTTCCTTTCAAGTGGACACAAGTGCATCACACATTGGTTACATAACAAAACTCCTGGTCCATTTTCATCTTCTTAGTCAGTCACTAGTTCCATGTAGATAAAAAAAAAAATAAGACAGAAATACAAAAGTAGGCTAAACCCAAATAAACATTCAGCTGTTCAAATAGTTATCTCCTGGTGTGGAAAAATATAATTACTGTGATCATTCTACCAGCCAAACATACGCTTTTTGCATTGTCTTTCGTAAATGGTGACCAAAATTATATCTGGATTTCTGGATTGAGGCTGGATTTCAATTAATTATTCCATGCTCATGTTATTTTGATAGAAATTGTTTAATTTTCAAATTTGCTTTGCGATTTAATTTTTTTTTTTAAATGTAATGTCTTATTTCATTATTTTATATGTTTTATTTTAATGTCATTGTTGTTTCAGCCCCAGCCCTGGAGCACCATGTGATAGCGCTACACAAACACGGCCACCACTTTGGAGGCCTTCCCACGCTGTTCTGGGTCTCCATCGCCTTTCTCATCGTCATCTTCCACATGTTCCTCTTCAAGCTTATCTACAATGAGTACTGCCAGGGCCAGGATCGATATCGCAGCAGATACAACTTGTAGCAGGATGGACTTTTGGTTTTTTGGTTTTTTAAGTTTAATTTTTCGCCTTAGATTATCATTCATTTTCATTTTTCAGTTCTTGTATGTGTTGAATGTTAATATGACAGCTGTTGTGAATTGGAGATCTCTGTTTTTCATCTGTTGTCCCTTGTTTTTGTTGAGACGGTCCCATTCGTCCCCCCACCCTTGCGTGTGTGTGTGTGTGTGTGTGCTCCTTACCAACTTCACTCTCTCTAAGCTATAGAATGACATCCTGGCAACTGACCCTTGTGGACACTGCAGGTGACTGGTCAGTTAGAGTGAGCTCCATTCACCTAAATAGTGTCCTGCTTCCCTTACAGAGACAGATGGAAGTACAGACGTACAGAAAGATGGACAGACAGATGGACAAACAGACAGATGGAAGGACAGAAAGACAAGAGGACTGTGTGTGTGTGTGTGTGTGTATGCGCATACATGTACCAGCATGTGTGTGCATGCGGAAGTGTGCATATGCATGCATGTAGAGGTGCGTGTGCGTGTCCTGGTTTGCTGGTTTGCCCGACTGTGAATATGCACAATACCTGTATGTGCACCATGCTTCAAATGTGGTTGGGTTTTTGTTATGATGGCTTGTTCAATATTGCCATGTACAGTATGTAATTGTGAAGCTTGTGCTTTTGAAGTGGGTTGTAAGTTGTACAAAATCTGGTTGTTGGAACAGACCTATTCTTTGTTTTTAGCCTTGCATCTTAAACTGGCTTAAAAGTAGCCCCTCTTATCTGTGGTGGTTCATGTGTGTGTGTGTATGTGAATATGTGTGTCTGTGTGCGTGTGTGTGTGTGTGTGTGTGCGTGTGTGTGTGTGTGTGTGTGTGTGTGTATGTGAATATGTGTGTCTGTGTGCGTGTGTGTGTGTGTGTGTGTGTGAGAGAGTGAGAGAGACACTGAAACCATGAAATGGCTTTGACCATAGCCTGAAAGTTTTCATTGTATCTCCTTAAAGCTAGCACACGTGACAGTGTACAGTGTCAAACTACCATGCGGCCATTCCAGTTCATGTCAAGTATTCTTGTGGGAATATACATTTATTTATAACCGGTATTATATGTATTTGATGTGTTAAACACTGGTACTGAAGTGATATCAGTGAAATTCTGTTACGGTCAATTTGCAGTGATGTAACATTGAATTGAGTTAGCCAGCTGTGAATATTGAATTTGTGATGATGATATAATGTCTGCATTTGAACAAGATGGAAGTATGGTGTTGATGTGAATGATGAATATGTTCAGTGAAAGAATGGCTGTCAGATTGATTAAAAGGATCAGTATTTAGTTTGTAGTACACATGTACAGCATGAATGATATGTGTTTTTATGATCTATATTTGTTGAAGGGCGTCACCGAACGGTAGACAAGGTTGTGTGTGTGTGTGTGTGTGTGCGTGTTTGAAGTTGCTTTAGATTTATATTTTTCTAAAGTTACCTTTCACTTGTCCCATAAAGCTCATAACCCTGTGCCAAGCGAATGGTCATTTTTGGAATTATAAAATCTCACTATCTTCTGGTTCCGTCTTAAAAAAAGCTTGAGTTAAACATAAAATCTTTCAGATTTTTCTGCAGTAACAAAGTTGAAATATATTTTCAGGCATTTAGCTGAGTATTTAGAAAAACAAGGTGTGATTTGTTTTGTTTGAATATTTCTGATCAGTGTGTGTAAGTGTGAGTGCAACTGTTTTGATGTAAATTTGATTGATGTCAGACACTGTTTTTAAAGTTCCCCCCGCGGGTTAGGGGGAAGAATTTACCCGATGCTCCCCAGCATGTCGTAAGAGGCGACTAACGGATTCTGTTTCTCCTTTTACCCTTGTTAAGTGTTTCTTGTATAGAATATAGTCAATGTTTGTACAGATTTTAGTCAAGCAGTATGTAAGAAATGTTAAGTCCTTTGTAATGGAAACTTGCATTCTCCCAGTAAGGTAATATATTGTACTACGTTGCAAGCCCCTGGAGCAATTTTTTTATTAGTGCTTTTGTGAACAAGAAACAATTAACAAGTGGCTCTATCCCATCTCCCTCCCTTTCCCCGTCGCGATATAACCGTCGTGGTTGAAAACGACGTTAAACACCAAATAAAGAAAGAAAAGAAAGAAAGTTTTTAAAGTTAAAATTGTACTTGCACCATGGTATGAATGATTAGTTTCAATTGTTATTGCTTCACAGATTGAAAGTGAAAGAAATGTGTTGCTGTTAGTTCTTTGTTCCTCTTGTGGTTGTTGGAGCAGTTGTTGGAGAGATGAACATTCATTAGACTGTTTCAAACACAGCGACATGTTGTTTATGTCTAGGCATACTTAGCTTCATTTGATGTTTGCAATACGTTCTTCCAAATGATCTTTTCAGTTTCACTGTTTGCTTAATCTGACTTTCTTTGTGCTCCATTTATTTGTCCATTGTAATGAGTATGCAAAAGACTAAATCTACATGTATTCTCTGTTGCATAATGTTGAATCTACCGTAAACTGCTGCTTCTGCATTCTTATGAAGTGTACGAAAAAAAAGGTGTGTGTGTGCGTGTTTGTGTGTGTGTGTCTGTGTGTGGAAAACCTTGATGTGATTTTGGTATAGGGTGTTACAAAAAAACAAGATCAGTAATAGTCGTTACATTGCAATTGAAGTGTCTTTACTATTTGCTGCATTCGTATGCAATGCTTTGGTTGGCGTTTGATTTTCAGTCACTCCTGTTTATCTGTTCAGATTGACAGAAGTAGATTTAAATGTTTCAACTCAAGCTTGAAATTTTTGTTTTTGTTTTTTCCTAAAAAAATTATCTGACAGGAACGTGGAGAAAAAATTACTGTGCACATAATTATTTACACATAGACTGTTGGGAATTAGATGTGTGTTTGACAGCGGAAGGGGAAGAATGTAGGTAAATAAGTGTACCTTTCTTTGCGTAAGCGTGTGGATATTCTCATTGTGTTTAATTCCAGACAGTGGATGATCATTTAGTTGAATGTTTTGAATCACTTGGTAATGGAATAGCCTGAGTAATTAGCACAGCCATTACGTGTTCTTATCTTCCAGAAACCCACCTGTGCGATGCATTTCTTCTGCGTTGTTATACTTTTCTTTTCAATTACATCTGCAGGCGATATTGTTCTTATCTTGAATTATTGCTATTGGGCTTGTTAACGGAAAAGGGGCAAAAATGCAGTGTACATATAAGCTGTTGTAGACATATGGCCGCCTCTGACGGGGACTGTTATGTGGGGGGCTCTGGTGTTTGGTGGGTCAAGTATTGTACAGTGGACTGGTCATACCCTTGGGGGGGTAGATGTGACAGTTTGTGAGACACGGTCGTTTCTTCCACATGCTTTAGTTTTGCCTAACTTTGGGGGTTGAAGTGTGAAAGATATATCCCATCTGGGTTTTTTAGGTCACCTTGTGGAAAGAAACTTCTTCTTTTTTAAAGTGTTTTTGTCATTATTTCTTGATTTATAAAAAAAAATGTGTCATGTCATCTCTAATCCATTACAGTTTGAGTACTAATCTCTGTACTGTCAATTTGGTGAATATTTTGACTTGAATAAAACCCAGTGATAACTTTTTAAAAGAGCTTTAAAGTTGATGGAGAGGACAAGAAGGCAACAGTCTGACATACAAATTGTCCAACCCTGGGGTGCTACTCTGAAGCTATAGAGTGTCAAATTGAAATCTGTGAGGCATCCAATAGAGTGAGAGAGGTGTGCTCCTTTTTTTGGGTGCCAGTTATCTGGTAGCCACAAGACATTTTCAGACCATGAAGCTTTTCTGTTTGTGTCTTTGCTTTTACAAGTTTGGTTGACTTCTTAACAGCTGACATTGATTTTGCTGTAAACTATTGTTGCCTTAAAACAATTATTTCTCTCTGCATCTCATCTAATTTCATTTGATTTTATCTGACTGCAGCGCTGGTAAGTGCATATGAAGACTTTTAAAATCTGAATGTGAGAAGGCCTGGAAAGGGAGGTACAGGTACACTGGATGCAGAAAACGTATGACTCAGGGAGTATTATAATTATAGGCACACTTCTTCTCATAAAAACAGTTCAGCTCATCTAAGATCAGGCAAGGCTTTTACATGAGATAAGACCATCCATCCACTCAGTCTCATACCAAAAATGAACAGCCTGTCTGCTCTTTATGCACAGCTCGAATTTGTTTGTGTGAATTAATTTAATAAAAGCCACTAGTTGCTTTTAAAGAAATTAATTCAAACAAAGATTTCAACTCGCTACAACAAGCAGTCAGAGTGCTGATTGTTGGTATGTGACCAAATAGAGGAATGGCCTGATCCCATGTAAAAGCCTGGCCAGATATGAAATGATGATGAGCTGTTATCACGGGTAGGAGTGTGCCTTTAAGGCATAGAGGTCTAGAACTGAAGTTTGCAATGTCTCAACCCTTGTAGTGTTGATAACCAGTCCATAACTAGTGCATGCTGTGCTGTACAATTCCATATCTACAAGTCAGGGTTAAAGTGTGGCAGTCTAGCAGGTCTTTGGGGGTCTCAAAACTCCTCCTCTTAGTCTTACTGGCTGATCAGTCATGTTTTAAAAATGCATTCAGCAAAGAAAGCAGATAAAGGTTTGTTCATTCAGCAATGAAGAGAAAGCAGATAAAGATTTGTTCATTGTTCATTCAGCAATGAAGAGAAAGCAGATGAAGATTTGTCCATATTATGGACAGAGCTATCATAATTGTATCTCTTCATAAAGTTAGTTCCTGTGTGCAAAAAAATCTTCATGATTTCATTTACTGAACCAAAACTCACCACTTTGATCTCCGTATGTGTCACAGCAAATCTAATATTGGTTAGGACTAATAAGTCTACAAAACAACACAAGCAGGATTTTTTAATTTGTTTTATTTATTATTCTTGTTTTTTTGATTGTTTGGTTATTGTATTTTACCTCTTGTTTGAAAATGTGGGTGTGATTGTGGGTCACTTGAGACAAATCCAAGAATGATACTGATATATAAAATGGATCTATTTTTCAGTGCTGATTTCGTTGTTGATGGTGTATGTATACGAGAGAGAGAGAGAGAGAGAGAGAGAGAGAGAGAGAGAGAGAGAGAGAGAGAGAGAGAGAGAGAGAGAGAGAGAGAGGTTGTGTGCATGTATGTGTGTCTTTCTGTCTGTGTGAGTCTTCAGATGTGCAATGCCATGACAAAACACTTTTCAGCTGTTTCCCTGAATACAGAGTATGACTGCCAAAATGACAGGGAAAACGGTCATACATGTAAAAACCCTCTCGTGCAAAATACTAGTGTATACAATGTACATGTGAGACTTGCAAACCACTAATACTAAAAGGAAAACTGCATGCACATGCACACACTCACACACACACTTACACACATACACACACACAACACATGCACGCACGCCCCCCTCCTCCATACACACACAACGCACGCACACACACAGCAGGCATGAAAATTCTCCGTATTTTCCGTATTTTCGAAAAAAGTAAACCGTATTTTTTTTTAATTTCCGTATTTTTCCTTTTTTTTATTTTTTTTTTTTATTTTTTTATTTTTTATTTTTCTTTCTTTTTTTTTCCTAGTCATAGTTATAGTAAAATAGTTTTGGGGCCATGTTTGAATCCAATTTTAAGGCTCAGATAGCCCCAGATTGCACCAAATTGCACCCTTGAAAAAAAAATTTTGGGGGAGCATGAAATTCCTAGAAGTCTTGGCGCTTCGCGCCTGCGAAACTTGGCGCTACGCGCCTGCAAAACTTGGCGCTACGCGCCTTCAAATTTTGTCTTTTCAGTATTTATTTTTTTTTCAGTTTTCATGCCTGACACAGGCACACACATATATTGGGGAGGGAGATGGGAATTAGCTGGGACTAAGGGGCAGGGCGACTAAGGCGTGTAAGGGCAATACGGAATACAGACTGGATGTCCTGGCTTACATAGGAAAAGCCCAGAGTACAGCCAAACTTTATAGAACGGATGTCATGTCGGCAGACGACGATGCTTCCGCGGCTCAGGTGTCCAGGTTCTTCTTGACTGACTGACTGACTGATTGATATTTACGTCCTCTTAGGGCCAATCAGCCTATCTTGCGAGGGGGTTCTTGCTCCCAGTTTTCCAGAACAGAAATTAGCAGTTTTAGGTCTAGTTTCCTTAATAGTTACTTAAAATAAGTGATAAAAGTTATGTATTGAGTGTGAAAGATTGTCTCTGTTTAGTGCGAATGGTGAATTGATTGTGTTTAATTATAAGCTGAATTACTAATAAATAAATATTTGCCGATTTTTTGCTGTGGTGGTGTGAATTTTGAAGGCGGTTTTTGAAACCATTTTAGCGGGAAATGAACTCTGACATGGATGAGGGCCCCAAAGGGGGGGTATCATCACGATCACGGGAAGGGACATTTTAGCTTTCACGATCACAGTTACCTTGATTTTTGTTTTCACGATCACGAACACCAGTGGTAAATCACGGTCACGGTAAAAGTTGCAGGTACAGAAAGCACATGTCAAAGTAAACACAACCACACAGTAATTCGCTCCTCTGGATCTATTGTTTATTCAACACAAAGTGACAACTGTTGCACTTTTTTATTTATTTTTTTTTAATTCTCTTTCATACACACATAGAAATACATATCATGATTTGTAATCAGTAACAAGAATGTTGTTTTCATTGTTTTTTCTCTCGCTCTCTCTCTCTCATACAGACACTCACAGGAATATACACTCCAGGGGCGGAGCAGTTAAGCCAGAGGGAGGGGGGGGGGGGGGTTTACAACCTGGGGTCCAGGGCAAGGCCCTGTTGGGGGGTCTGGGGGGCTTAGCCCCCCAAAAGCTGAAGAGATTTAGCTATTTTATGAACAATTTGGCTTATCCTTGATTTTAAACATGATCAACTGGTGTCAGCAGCCACTCATTATTTCTTTTAAAGTTAGTATTATTATTTTTTTTTTTTGACAGCCGGGGGGGGGGGGGGGTCCAGAACCCCTGTAACCCCCCCCCCCCCCCCCCCCCTCTAATCCGCCCCTGCACTCATACACATTCAACTCCCACACCCTCACTCACACACATGAATATATATAGGCTACTTGCACAATTTCACATTTCCAGAGGTAAATCTTTTAAACCCATTTTCTCAAAAACTATTGGGTGGATTGAAATTAAAGTACTTGTATGTGTGATGGTATAGTCTATAATCCTGACTAGAGGTCAGTCTAGGAATCATGAAGGTGGGTGAAGGAATATACACTCAGCATACACATTCAACTCCCACACCCTCACTCACACACATGAATATATACTTGCACAATTTCACATTTCCAGAGCTAAATCTTTTAAACCCATTTTCTCAAAAACTATTGGGTGGATTGAAATTAAAGTACATGTATGTGTGATGGTAGAGTCTATAATAACAAAATCCCCAACGAACACGGTAGTTATTTTTTCCGAAATGTAGCGAAATGTAGAGAAATGTAGCGAAATGTAGTGAACTCAAGCGAAATGTAGTGAAATGTAGCGAAATGTAGCGAAATGGAACATGATAAAAACGAACTTTTCGAACATTTGGAGCTCCAACAATTTTCGTAGTTATCGACAAACACTGTACAAAAGGAAGACGTGGAACTTGCGAAGAAAATGCGAAAAAGTGTTTGTGGGTTATCGTCCCTAGTCACATGCTGGCGGCGAAAACAAAATGGCGGATCGCGTAGGTACCGATCGTGTGCGAGGTGGTGGTAAATAATTGTGCTCGGCTTTTTGTTGCAAGAACGCCCGTTACAAACAGAGCTGCTTCGGGAAAACTTTCCACAAGTTCCCTACAGAAGAAAAAAGGTGGGTTGTGCAGTGATTATTTCATCAGGTTTACCTTCTTCAGAATGAGAATGCAATGGCTCGAGTCAACTCACTCAGTAGACTACAGCGTCAGCGAGTACTTACGACTGTGAGTGTGAGTCAGCAGTCAGTACAAAACAACAGTTTACACTTGATGACAAACCCGTGGGCATATTTGCCGAAACCTTTATCAAACCTTGCTTACGGGAAAACTACAGTACAAAGGTACATCACTCATCCGTTTTGCGTTCAGGCAGAGCGTTAGATTTAGACTGAAGATCTGATTTAGCTTTCTTTGTCTTTCCTTTTTGCTTAGTTTAACAATAACATTGTTGTTTTTATTGTCAAACTAGGTGCAGAATATGGATGCAATTCACAAGGCGAGAGGACTTTGAAAAGCTGCAGCCAGCTGCTGTTCAAGGTCTCAAGCTTTGTATTGATCACTTTGAGGCCAACCAGTAAAACAATCCTGCAGAGAGGATCACTTGTGTGGAATGCTGTCCCGACATTGTTTGCAGTGCCCAATCCACCACCGAAGGTTATTTATTTATTGGTTTTAGGTTTTTGCAAACCAAAGAAGCACACTATTAAATGCAGGTTGAGTAATGACAAGTTTGAGGCTGATGTAAGAATTGAAAACAACAGCATTGTTCCCATCAAATAATGCCTGTTTGCATTTAGCGCAAAAAAATGATAAGGCCAACAAAAAAAAGTTACTTATTTTGGATCGACGTCCTGATTATGATGATATGATGAACTTATTTTGCAAAAAAACAGCCCCAAATGGCAAAAAAGGTATAGGGTCGGCGTCAACAACAAAAAAGTTGTATGTTTCTGGTCACCTGACCCTACCTATGTTTTCCCGACGACCCTAGACATTTTTTTTTTTTTTGCATTTTCAAAAATAAAAGGGGTATTCAAAAATCAATTGTTTTCCTGTTTTTCAACAAAATAGTTTAAAAGATGGTTTTAAAAAAAAAGGTTAGAAAAAAAATCTCCACCTTTAGTCATGTTAGGTCACAAAAAAGTCTGTTTAACCTTTGCCGGATGCCGCTTTTGACTACACACTCCCGACGATGCGGGTTTGTCTGAACCCATACATTTGAAAGAGGGTTTTTACCGTTTATTCCTCTAACGACGATGCGGGTTTGTCTGAACCCATACATTTGAAAGAGGGTTTTTACCGTTTATTCCTCTAACGACGATGCGGGTTTGTCTGAACCCATACATTTGAAAGAGGGTTTTTTACCGTTTATTTCTCTAACGACGGGGTGGGTTCAGGGAAAACCACAGCGCTATTTCAGTGGTTGCATCGAGTTTCTCCCTTCACCGACCTCTTGCAGGGGAGGGAGAGGGGGAGGGAGAGGGGGAGGGAGAGGGGGAGGGAGAGACTGAGAGAGACTGAGAGACTAAGAAAGAGAGAGAGAGAGAGAGAGAGAGAGACTAAGAAAGAGAGAGAGAGAGACTAAGAAAGAGAGAGAGAGAGACTAAGAAAGAGAGAGAGAGAGACTGACTAAGAAAGAGAGAGAGAGACTAAGAAAGAGAGAGAGAGAGAGACTAAGAAAGAAAGAGAGAGAGAGAGACTAAGAAAGAGAGAGAGACTAAGAAAGAGAGAGAGAGACTAAGAAAAAGAGAGAGACTAAGAAAGAGAGAGAGACTAAGAAAGAGAGAGAGAGAGACTAAGAAAGAGAGAGAGAGATACTAAGAAAGAGAGAGAGAGAGACTAAGAAAGATAGAGAGAGAGACAAATAAAGAGAGAGAGAGAGACAAATAAAGAGAGAGAGAGACAAATAAAGAGAGAGAGAGACTAAGAAAGAGAGAGAGAGACTAAGAAAAAGAGAGAGAGACTAAGAAAGAGAGAGAGAGACTAAGAAAGAGAGAGAGAGAGAGACTAAGAAAGAGAGAGAGGGAGACTAAGAAAGAGAGAGAGACTAAGAAAGAGAGAGAGAGAGACAAAAAAAAGAGAGAGAGAGAGACTAAGAAAGAGAGAGAGAGAGAGACTAAGAAAGAGAGAGAGAGACTAAGAAAGAGACAGAGAGAGACTAAGAAAGAGACAGAGAGAGACTAAGAAAGAGAGAGAGAGACTAAAAAAGAGAGAGACTAAGAAAGAGAGAGGGAGAGAGACTAAGAGAGAGAAAGAGAGACTAAGAAAGAGAGAGAGACTAAGAGAGAGAGAGAGACTATAAGAAAGAGAGAGAGAGACTAAGAGAGAGAGACTAAGAAAGAGAGAGAGAGACTAAGAAAGAGAGAGAGAGAGACTAAAAAAAAGAGAGAGAGACTAAGAAAGAGAGAGAGAGAGAGACTAAGAGAGAGAAAGAGAGACTAAGAAAGAGAGAGAGACTAAGAGAGAGAGAGAGAAAGACTAAGAAAGATAGAGAGAGACTAAGAGAGAGAGAGAGAGAGAGAGAGAGACTAAGAAAGAGAGAGAGAGAGACTAAGAAAGAGAGAGAGAGAGACTAAGAAAGAGAGAGAGAGAGACTAAGAAAGAGAGAGAGAGAGAGACTAAGAAAGAGAGAGAGAGACTAAGAAAGAGAGAGAGAGAGACTAAAAAAGAGAGAGACTAAGAAAGAGAGAGGGAGAGAGACTAAGAGAGAGAAAGAGAGACTAAGAAAGAGAGAGAGACTAAGAGAGAGAGAGAGAGACTAAGAAAGAGTAAGAGAGAGAGAGAGAGAGAGACTAAGAAAGAGAGAGAGAGACTAAGAAAGAGAGAGATAGACTAAAAAAGAGAGAGAGAGAGACTAAGAAAGAGAGAGAGAGAGACTAAGAGAGAGAAAGAGAGACTAAGAAAGAGAGAGAGACTAAGAGAGAGAGAGAGAGACTAAGAAAGAGAGAGAGAGACTAAGAGAGAGAGAGAGAGAGAGACTAAGAAAGAGAGAGAGAGACTAAGAAAGAGAGAGAGAGAGAGACTAAGAAAGAGAAAGAGAGACTAAGAAAGAGAGAGAGAGAGACTAAGAAAGAGAGAGAGACTAAGAAAGAGAGAGAGAGAGAGAGACTAAGAGAGAGAGAGAGAGAGAGAGACTAAGAAAGAGAGAGACTAAGAAAGAGAGAGAGAGAGAGACTAAGAAAGAGAGAGAGAGACTAAGAAAGAGAGAGAGAGAGAGACTAAGAAAGAGCTAGAGAGAGAGAGACTAAGAAAGAGAGAGACTAAGAAAGAGAGAGAGAGACTAAGAAAGAGAGAGAGAGAGAGACTAAAAAAGAGAGAGAGAGACTAAGAAAGAGAGAGAGAGAGAGACTAAGAAAGAGAGAGAGAAAGAGAGACTAAGAAAGAGAGAGAGACTAAGAGAGAGAGAGACTAAGAAAGAGAGAGAGACTAAGAAAGAGAGAGAGAGAGACTAAGAAAGAGAGAGAGGGAGACTAAGAAAGAGAGAGAGAGAGACTAAGAAAGAGAGAGAGAGACTAAGAAAGAGAGAGAGCGAGAGACTAAGAGAGAGAGAGACTAAGAGAGAGAGACTAAGAAAGAGAGAGAGAGACTAAGAAAGAGAGAGAGAGAGAGACTAAGAAAGAGACAGAGAGAGAGACTAAGAGAGAGAGACAGAGAGAGAGACTAAGAGAGAGAGACAGAGAGAGAGAGACAGAGAGAGAGACAGACAGAGAGAGAGACAGAGAGAGAGAGACAGAGACAGACAGTCGGATAGACAGACAGACAGACAGACAGACAGAGCAACTGACAACAGACATACAGACAGAGAGATACGGACAGACAAACAGAGAGACAGACAGTCTCTTGGAGACAAACAGGCAGACAGACACTGTTCCGCCGCTTTGGTAATTATGGGTGTAGCAGAACCCGCGCCGTCGGCAGAGGGATAGTTACAATCACTACTACTCTTTAAAAGTATGGGTATGTGTGAACCCGCGCCATCGGTAGTGTTTATGTAAATTATCATAATCAATTAATTCTGATGTTTTGTCATGTACACACTAAAAATTTGCAGACAGAGAGCAAATTAGGTGTGTGAGAGATACTTAAAATTTCAAAACGATACCTTTAATGGTTCCAGAGTTACAATGATTTTAGTGTGTCTCTGGGTACAGGTGAACCCAGGAAGCACGGCAAAGGTTAAGGTAACATAGGCCCCCCAAAAATAGCGTCGGTAGGTCGGCTTTTTAGTTTTGTATTTTAGCCATCTGAATATTTTAATTTTATTTTTTAATGCCCCCAAAAAGTCTAGGGCCGGTGGGAAAAAAATAGGGTCGGTCCGGATACCGTAAACAGATTATTTTTTGTTTTGCCTTACCAGAAACATACACTTTTTGTGTGTGGCCTAAGACCAATGCCATGAAATTGGGAGAAATGTTTCATTGTGACTGGGTGTTGGTTGTGAGTTTGTCAGTTAAAGAGCTGTGCAATTTGCAGGTTGCTAGTGGGAGGAAGCCACCATCGCAAAGGGTAGCTACAAATGAAGCCAGCACCGACCTGTCGCCTGATACACAAATTGTTCAACCAGGTAAGAGATTTTTAACCATGAAGAACACCCTGACATCAAAAAATGTTTAAACCCATCCATTACATTGTTGATAATCGCTGTATAGGGTGACGGGCGCTGGGGCGGGGTGGTAAGACGTCGGTCTATTAACTCGGAAGGTCGAGGGTTCGAATCCCGGTCGCGGCCGCCTGGTGGGTTAAGTGTGGAGATGTTTCCGATCTCCCAGGTCAACTTATGTGCAGACCTGCTAGTGACTTATCCCCCTTCATGTGTACACGCAAGCACAAGACCAAATACGCACGAAAAAGATCCTGTAATCCATGTCAGAGTTCGGTGGGTTTTAGAAACACAAAAATACCCCGCATGCTTCCTCCGAAAGCGGCGTATGGCTGCCTAAATGGCGGGGTAAAAACGGTCATACACATAAAATTCCACTTGTGCAAATAAATGAGTGCACGTGGGAGTTTCAGCCCACGAACGCAGAAGAAGAAGAAGCTGTATAGGGCGGATGCATGGATGGATGAAATTGTACCTGTAGTTCCCACACGTAAAGATGGGAAACATATCCTGTTAGAGGCATGGTTTGACAAGAAACAATTAAGTGGCTCTATTCCCATCTCCCCCCCCCCCCCCCCTTTCCCCGTCGCGATATAAGCTTCGTGGTTGAAAACGACGTTAAACACCAAATAAAGAAAGAAAGAAAGAGGCATGGTGTGTGAGGAGTTTACCTGGTACTGTTGTCCTAATCAATCAATCAATCAATCAATATAAAGCTTATATAGCGCGTATTCCGTGGGTACAGTTCTAATGGCCTCACCCATTCAGTACCAAACAAGGTCAATTCCATCATTGTTCCACATCGAATCCATAGTTGCTAATACACTTCATTTCTGGCCTGCCTTCCTACGCTATTGTTTATTTTCATTTTGTGATTGAATTACACATGTTTTAATTTCTTCCAGGTTGTAACTTGTTATGGTTATGTTATTTTATGTGTGTTTTGTGTGTGTGTTTTCTTTTTTAGATGACATTCAGGCGATCCTGGAGGACATAGGATGTAAAGCATCAAAGTCGTCATCCTCCCCATCCCCTCGTGAAGCGGAACTTCGGCAGAAGGTCAACAAACTGAGGAGCAAGGTTTTCCGATTAGAAAAGAAAACGATGGAACCCCGTGTAAAACGAGCGAGTAAATTAGCCAAGCCTCCCAAGAAAGACTTTGTAATAGAACAGTTGTCTCATATATTATCAGGCGAGGCGAGCTATTTTGCCATTTATGCCTGTTACATATTTACCGGTTATCTGCTGCTGTGTCCATTCCTGGCAGAGACGGAACGCATGTTACCAAGGAGCCGAAGAGAATGTGATTAACAATTGCCAACTCTCTCCGTACAAAGAGGGTCCAAAATTGTATCAAAATATAGATCGTAGGGAATTCAAAATAAAAAAAAAGAGACAAAACATGTACTTCGGCTCATAGAGCCTTCTTTAATTTTTGACTCAAAAGTCCATGCTCCGAGAGTCCTTTTTGACTCACATGCGAAGCAAAAGTGAGTCTATGTACTCACCCGAGTCGTCCGTCCGTCCGTCCGGACGTCCGTCCGGACGTCCGTCCGGACGTCCGTCCGTCCGGAAAACTTTAACGTTGGATATTTCTTGGACACTATTCAGTCTATCAGTACCAAATTTGGCAAGATGGTGTATGATGACAAGGCCCCAAAAAACATACATAGCATCTTGACCTTGCTTCAAGGTCAAGGTCGCAGGGGCCATAAATGTTGCCTAAAAAACAGCTATTTTTCACATTTTTCACATTTTCTCTGAAGTTTTTGAGATTCAATACCTCACCTATATATGATATATAGGGCAAAGTAAGCCCCATCTTTTGATACCAGTTTGGTTTACCTTGCTTCAAGGTCAAGGTCACAGGAGCTCTTCAAAGTTGGATTGTATACATATTTTGAAGTGACCTTGACCCTGAACTATGGAAGATAACTGTTTCAAACTTAAAAATTATGTGGGGCACATGTTATGCTTTCATCATGAGACACATTTGGTCACATATGATCAAGGTCAAGGTCACTTTGACCGTTATGAAATGTGACCAAAATAAGGTAGTGAACCACTAAAAGTGACCATATCTCATGGTAGAAAGAGCCAATAAGCACCATTGTACTTCCTATGTCTTGAATTAACAGCTTTGTGTTGCATGACCTTGGATGACCTTGACCTTGGGTCAAGGTCACATGTATTTTGGTAGGAAAAATGTGTAAAGCATGTGAGTCGTATGGGCTTTGCCCTTCTTGTTTTAATTTTGAATTGCCTACCATCTATATTTTTATACATTTTCAAAAAGATTCAACAGTCACCTTCCGTTATTCTTGAACTTGGCTATCCCAGCCTTACCTCAACATTCGATATTCCTGTGATACTTTTGACGTAAAATCAATTTTTACTGTAAAACACTTCGGCAAGAGGATTGGTCCAAGCAAACAAATAATAAACTTGTAAGATTTTTCCTGATATTTCCGATCAATTGCCTATGGTTTTATTTAGCTAAAACGTACACCTATGACCCATGGCTATTTTTAAGGGGAGAGTAGCATCCCTGGTGTGTTGTTTTTGATGTACCTTTTGGTCTGTTTACAGTAACATAGGCACACAAAAAGAGGGTCGGTAGGTCGGCTTTTCTTAATTTTTTTTTTATAACCATCTTTTTAAATTATTTTGCAAAAAAACAGGAACAAAATTGATTTTTTTTCTTTTTCTTTTTCTCCAAATGCCAAAAAAAAGGTCTAGGGTTGGCGGGGAAAAAATAATAGGGTTGGTCGGGATACCGTAAACAGACTATTTTGCTTTGTTTTGCCTAAGCAATGACTAACAAACTTTCTTTAGGGTCTGACATTGTATATACTATACAACTTTTTGGGGTATTAACTAAATACATGTATACAGTTTTTGATTCCTTTTATACTTTTTCACAAATTACCCCCCCCCCCCCCCCCCTTTTTTTTTGTAGTCTGCCCTGGGGGCGGGAGGTCTCCTAATTTCGGTTTCTAGGGTCATCTTATGCTTCCCCATGAGCTGAGAACTTAATTTAAAATGGGCCACGATTTTTTTATTTGTATTTTGTAATTGTGCCTTTGTCCAGTCACATGATTTCACTTTGTACTTAAAAACTTGGCACTGTCATCATTTTATTGCTATTTATTGTTCAGTTGTTCAGTATTTATTGCTATTGGGCATCAGTTGTTCAGTTGCCCTCTTTCGAATGAGCCATGCATGCATTATGGATGTGTTTAGCGAATGGGGATACCTCAAGCAATGTAAAAAAAAGAAACAATGTGAAGCAAACATATAGCACCAAATAAAATAACCGAATCAGAATGGAAACTTCTTCAGTGTATGTGTGTGTGTGTGTGTGTGTGTGTGTGTGTGTGTGTGTGTGTGTGTGTTTGCTGTTTTAAATACCGAAAATGTGAAAATAAAGCAAGTCACAACATGAGAAAGATCGACTGTACTAGTCATAACAAAGCAGGAGACAGTCTGGTCAGCATGCAGCAAAGGGGAATAACTCATATTTAGCCATTCTCATTTCTAAGCATGCCCAATGAGGAAGTTATCCTTCTTCCCATTGTAGTTTCTTTGTTATCGATTCAGATTATCAAGTTGTAATACTGAACACTTGACTTTCATGCCCAGGTAAGTGATATAAGGCTTTAAATCCAAAGTGTAAAATATGTAGTTGACACATTGAGATCACACTGAGAGAGAGACTGAGAGACTGATAATGTTTATTGTGTAGTTCAAAAGGATGGAAGTTGATTAGTCGTATATTTACGATACAGTGGTCGCCGCTTAATAAAGCCACTTCTGGACCGACCAAAAATGGCCCTTTAATAAGCGGCGGATTTATTAACCGGTGCAACACGAGAAAATTACTCCCACGAGATTTTTACTCCGAAGTAAACATTTCGTACGAAAAAGTTACTCCCTTTAAGAACAAGAGGCGAAGCCTTCAAGGCTCACGTAAGAAATCGACAAACAGTAACACAAACTCAATCACTCCGTCACACATATACCTAAAGTGTGGATGGTTACCTAAGAGGCGGCACTGGGTGTAGTGCCTTTCTAGTGCACTTGCACTACAACAGCACTGGGTGCAGTACTCGCTCCGGCATCGAAGAATTTTGCACTAAAAAAGGCACAAAATTTGACCTATTTCGTCGCCTATAGAGGACGGAAAGAATGTCATTTTGAACATTGTTATGACATTCTTTCCGTCAAAAAAAGTCAATTTAACGGTGTTAAATGAAGCGACCATCCACACAATTAGGTTGCCATCCAGAGTTTAGGTTGGTTGCCTTATGGTGATTTAGGCAACCAAACCTGTGGAAACGGGGGTACACACACACACACACACACACACACACACACACACACACACACACACACACACACACAGTAAGCATAGGTGAAACTATGCAAGAAAGCGAGACCCTGGATCTGCCAAGAAGTCTCGGCCCGCTCACAATAACAATGACCGAGACTTTCAGTAATTCCTTTGCGTGACGTCTAACCCTCTTACGTCATAATGTGACGTCTTCAAATAGTTTCTATCACACACGTCGAACACTTTTGACCGAGACTGACGTAATCCATAGACTCGGAAATGTTAAAGTTTCTACCACAGACATACACACATACATACATACGCACGCACGCACGCACGCACAGACAGACAAAGTTTATCATCGCATAGGCTACACTTACGTGAGCCAAAAAAGCACTCACCCATTACACGAGAAAATTACTCCCCAAGACAGGTGAGTTCCGAGTAAACATTTCGTACAAAAATGTTACTCCCCTGACGAATAAATAACGAATGAATTACTTCACCCCAACACAAGCAATTTAACTTCCCATGCCAGGTGTACGAAATGTTTACTCCCTTGTCCCCTGTTAGTCTTGGTGGTGGAAGGGGTGGAAGGAGGGTGGCGCGACATTCGTGTGCGCGAGATCACTTATTGGCATTATCCCTTCACCCGCATCCCATTTTTGCGTACGAGATTTTTACGAGATTTTTACTGGAAGTCATCATCATTTTCATCTGAAGATTTTTGACTATTATCATCAGGATCATCATCAGAACAATGTGTGAGTTGCACAACGTTTGTCTAAAAGGACCACAAAGTGGTTGGGTTGAAACTGTTTTACAGTCTTTGGTACAAAGGATGTGGTCCACATGACAGTGATCGATGCTGACAGTTTCCTGGCTACATCACGACCGCGCAATTCACAACCTGAGAAAGTCAATGATCTATGTAAGCATAATTGCTAAATACAGTGAACAGCTTTCATTCTCAAAATAATACAAGTGTTCATTGAAACATAAAACAAGTCGCGTAAGGCGAAAATACAACATTTAGTCAAGTAGCTGTCGAACTCACAGAATGAAACTGAACGCAATGCCATTTTTCAGCAAGACCGTATACTCGTAGCATCGTCAGTCCACCGCTCATGGCAAAGGCAGTGAAATTGACAAGAAGAGCGGGGTAGTAGTTGCGCTAAGAAAGATAGCACGCTTTTCTGTACCTCTCTTTGTTTTAACTTTCTGAACGTGTTTTTAATCCAAACATATCATATCGATATGTTTTTGGAATCAGGAACCGACAAGGAATAAGATGAAAGTGTTTTTAAATTGATTTCGACAATTTAATTTTGATAATAATTTTTATATATTTAATTTTCAGAGCTTGTTTTTAATCCAAACATAACATATTTATATGTTTTTGGAATCAGAAAATGATGGAGAATAAGATGAACGTAAATTTGGATCGTTTTATAAATTTTTATTTTTTTTTACAATTTTCAGATTTTTAATGACCAAAGTCATTAATTAATTTTTAAGCCACCAAGCTGAAATGCAATACCGAACCCCGGGCTTCGTCGAAGATTACTTGACCAAAATTTCAACCAATTTGGTTGAAAAATGAGGGCGTGACAGTGCCGCCTCAACTTTCACGAAAAGCCGGATATGACGTCATCAAAGACATTTATCAAAAAAATGAAAAAAACGTTCGGGGATTTCATACCCAGGAACTCTCATGTCAAATTTCATAAAGATCGGTCCAGTAGTTTAGTCTGAATCGCTCTACACACACACAGACAGACACACACACACACACACACGCACATACACCACGACCCTCGTCTCGATTCCCCCCTCTACGTTAAAACATTTAGTCAAAACTTGACTAAATGTAAAAAACAAGGCAGAATTATTCACATTAATTCTGACAAGTTCACAATAATATTTACAGTTACATTAGAGTCAAATTGCAGCAATACAATTATACATCCATCAAAACAATTAAAAGGTTACCCTGGCCAAAATCACACATTGAACATGATCATCAGATCCGCAGATCAAACAAACAAACTCACATATTCTCACATCATGTTTTGAAAGATCATTTAATTTTATTCATATAAAATCCTCAATATTTACAAACTAACATAAAGACAGTACTTACAGCTTCCTGAATCCCAACAGCAAACTACAGACCAAGCTGATCGAAAAATAACAAACCGACGATGGCTGTACTTGTGGAAATTAAATCAACATTACAGCTGATTTCGACTCAACAGCAGACAAAACTCAGCTCATGAGAACAAGTAACAGTTTCACTACTGTTTGATTTACGAATAGCATTTAAATCGTGTATTTGGTGAGCTACATTTCGCTACTTTTCGCTACATTTCGCTACTTTTCGCTACATTTCGCTACTTTTCGCTACATTTCGCTACTTTTTGCTACATTTCGCTACATTTCGGAAAAAATCACTACCCAACGAACATGACTTTGGTCGACTTTGACATGAGGATCAAGTGACCCAAACTGGCACGTCTCCCCGCCATAGTTCCTGAATTTAACCCATTGTTGATAAGTTTACAGGCGCTAAAATAAATCCAAGCTTAAAGGCACAGTGCAGCTCACAGCCTTCGTTTTGCGTTTTTGTTGCAGCTGCGGTGCATTTACAGTTCAAAAATCCTCCAATGGTAGTAAAACAAACCCAAAACTACCCAACGACGACATCTGTGAAGCTCGACAGTTTCTTGTTCACGCGAGTGCAAAAATTAACCTAGTTATTACGTGGTGTTTGGTCGGAGTTCGATTCAACTGAGTGATTCCGGCCTCCATTTTGTTTTACACAAACTCATGATGACGTCTGACATAGTTTGCTAGTGACGTGTCTTTTTGTGCATGATGTGGTGATCTACCTGATCTAAATTTAGATCCAAAAATAGGCCAAGACCAGCCGGGTCCGAGTACGAAATTAATTCGTAAAAAAATCGCAGTTCTTGACTCTTTGGGTGCAAGTCAATGAAACTTGGTAGTTCTTCTAACGGATAGCTGCCTGAGGTATGACTAAAAGCCCCAGGGGCTCCGTGCACCTGGATTTGACAAGTTCAGTACCTTTAATGCAAAAGAAGCGACAATTAGAATCTATGCCAAGCGTGTCAACGTTGCTGGGATTAAAAACACATTTCTAGTTTCGGTTTTGGCTACACGCAGACTCGACTGATCGATCAGACAGCCAGTCGAGGTCACACTGAGCGAGTGACAGCCGGACGTGGCAATGTCGACAATGTCAATGATCTCAATCAAACTCAAAGATCTTGAACAAATTTCAAGATCAATCTTTGCCTACATTCAGAACAGTCATAGAGCAACATAGACAGGGCCGGACTAGAGAGAGGGGGGGTACAGGAGTTGCGCAACCCCCCGGCTTAAGCATGTACCACCCAAACGCTTTTTTTTGTGGGGGAGGGAGGGGGGGGGGGTGTTGCATCTGGATCATCATGAAATCCGAGGAGAAATCGCACCTCTCACCCCCTTTCGAAACGGACATTTTTCTTCAACGATTTTTGTGATGAAAAGTATGAGTCCTTACAATCTCAATTCTTCTTCATTGCCTATAGGCCTACAGCTTGCTGTCGAATTTACCTTTTTCGTTCAACGAGAGGATTCCTTTCCCTCCAGAAACATCAAAAAACGTTCAGCTTCAAGGGGGCGAAGCCCCTTGCAAGCCCCAACAAGGGGCTTTGCCCCCTGGTCCCCCATCTGTAACCCCCCCCCCCCCCCCCCTAGTACTTACCTAGTCCGGCCCTGATAGATGACATGCCTTGACATTTCGTCTTCGGCAAGACGGACCCGTAGCCTGACCTTTCCACCAAGGAAGGCATTCTCGCCGCCTGCTTTGGTCTGGCTTGAATCCACAAAATATAACAGAAGTTCGATGACAGTACTGCTGCACGCCATTTTTGATCTTCGAATTCGAATTTGACTGAATGCACTCAAAACTTTAGCACGAAGCCCTTCCATTGGATGAAGTTTGGCAGACTTTTTCAATTCGCCTTCTGATTGGATCTCTTTTTTGTGTGATGAATATTTTTTATACTCTTTGATGTGCACCCTTATGCTGAGTGTGATAACCCTCGAATGACTAGTCCTGTGATAAATATTGTTCAATGACATATCTAGTCCTGTGATAATGATAGTTTTTAGCGGTAAACTTTTAGCTAAAGCTGACGGCAATTAACCTATTTGGAATCATGTTACTATTCCTGTTAGTGTACATATGCGTGCGCGAGTGTAGTATGCTTCGTATGGTATTTTTATCTGTTGTCTTATTATTTGTTTGTCTTTTAATGTGCACCACACTGAAATTTCTCTGTATGAGATAATAAAGTATTCGTATTCGTATTCGTATTCGTATTCGTATTGGTTCTCTTAAAGGGAAGCAATCGCTGTCAAAATCATATTTCTGAATGTGTTGTTGCTTCCCTTCAATCGGGATTAGGCTAGCTCCTTGACGAATTAGAGGATCATACTCAAAGAGTGATACAGCTGTGAAAAATGTACGTTGAAAATAAAATGCTTTGCAATAATGCCCATCACGATCACGAAAACAAATGACAATCACGATCACGAGACTTGATTTTTTTGTCATCACGGATCACGGGCAAAGTCCCATCACGATCACAGAAATGGAAATTTCGGCTATCACGGTCACAGAAAGGTCAAAAAACACCAATCACGATCACGATCACGATTTTAAACCCTTTGGGGCCCTCATGGATAACAGGATGTGTTCCGTGAGCACATGGTCTTGTGCTTGCGTGTACACACAAAGGGGGATAAGGCCTGCAAATCAGTTGACCTGGGAGATCGGTCATTCAACCCTCGACCACATTTTTACTTTACATAGTATTATTGATTACTTTCTATCAAAGAGAAAAAGGTTATATTGTCTTTTTATTGACTATGAAAAAGCATTTGATTATGTGAAAAGAGCTTTTCTATGGAAGAAGATGTTTGACGCTGGAATAAATGGGCGAATGCTAAATATTATTCAAAATTTGTATAGTAAGGCCAAGTCATGTGTTTTGGTAGGTAACCAAAAGTCAGATTTCTTTCAATGTTTTACCGGTGTACATCAAGGGGAAAACTTGTCACCTGCATTGTTTGCTGTGTATTTAAATGACTTACAAGCTTATATGTTTGATAAAACTGAACACCTCCCTACTATTGAAAGAGAGATTGCTATGTTGGACTTACAGCCGGATGACGCTGAGCTGATGTTTAAAATGTTTATTTTATTATATGCAGATGATACAACCATTTTAGCAGAATCCCCAGAAGCATTACAAGACTCGCTTAATGTGTTGTCCGAATACTGCGATCTGTGGAGTTTGCGGGTGAACGCCAAAAAAACGAAAATAGTTGTTTTTTCAAGAGGTAAAATACGAAATTTGCCAGTATTCAAATACAAAGATGAATTAGTTGAGGTCGTGTTCGGTTTTCAATATTTGGGTCTATTTTTTAATTATAATAATAAGTTTAATAAATCACAAAAGTTGTTATATGATAAGGCCTCTCGAGCAATGTTTAGCTTGTTAAAGAAGTGTAGAAAATTGTCGTTGTCCATAGATATACAAATTGAATTGTTTGATAGAATAGTTGCACCGATTATGTTATATGGCTGTGAAGTATGGGGACCAAATTCGGTAAATTTAGCAACAAAATTGCAGCTACGTTTTTATAAGATTATTTTGAAATTGAGAAAGTCGACCCCAACGTGTATGGTATTAGGCGAATTAGGCAAATTTCCACTAGATGTCCTCGTAAAAAATAGAATATTTAGTTTTTGGTTCAAATTGGTGGATTGTAATAATAGTAATAAGTTTTCAAATGTATTGTATCCTTTTTTTGCATAGCCTTTATGTAAATAACATATATGAAGCACCCTATTTAAAACATGTTGAAACAACTTTAAATGCTCTTGGTCTTAGTGGTTTTTGGCATGACCAGTTTAATTTACGATGTTCTGAAAAATGGTTTAAATTGAAAACGTTGCAATGCCTAAAAGATCAATATATACAATCGTGGTTTTCAGAATTAAATGAAAAAGAAACTTTTTTGAATTATAGATTGTTTAAAGATACATTTATATTTGAAAATTATTTGAACATTTTACCCAATAACCCAGCACTCTCTTTTTTACGTTTTAGAACATTAAATCATAAATTACCAATACAGAAAGGCCGAATGTTAAATATACCACATAACGAAAGAATATGTGTTAAATGCCAGTCTGGAGAACTCGGGGATGAATTTCATTATATATTTCAGTGTCATTTTTTTGAAAATGTGAGGAAAAGGTTTTTACCATTGTATTTTCGTAGAAATTCAAATGCAGTAAAATTTAAACATTTATTTGAATTAACAAAGAAACGAAAGTTATTGAATTTAATATATTTTATTAAGAGTATTTTGAAAGAGTTCTGATTATTTGATCACGTGTTTTTTTTATTAAAACAAAAACAAACACAGAAACATATACATTCCTGTAAAAAAAAGTATGATTACAATTATTTTGTTATGAATTAAGCTTGATTCATTTTCGGTTAATTAGAAGTGTTGTGTCTCATTAATACATATATCTTTTTTGTCGTGTTTATTGCAATTTTTATTTTATTCATGTAACCCTAGGGGTTTTTGAAATAAATATTGACTTGACTTGACTTGGAAAAAAACAGGCGCGGCCGCGATTCAAACCCACTTCGGGAAGCCGGCGTCTTATTCACCAGACCATTACGCCCGTCAACACCTTTCTTCAATTCGGGGATTTGTTCTTGAATGAAACTGACCCAACACTGAACTGACTGAACCAAATCTTGCTCTGCCGCCGGCTTTTACCTTTGGTGCTAGCTGCTGCATGCACATTATCTTCAAAAGGGAGATCAACGTGTGGTATTCGCGCACTATGTTTAAACAGTGCAAAATGACACAATGCACTTGTAATACGACCCTGCTTGCAATCAGTGTCGCATGTCTCGCGGCGCCAACAGGCTTTATATGCAATGCGGGGGATAGGGGGAAACGAGAAATCGATTCCCGGCGATCACAACTGTTTTCTCGCTATGGTTACACAGTTCAAAGCAAATTCAAAGTTGTTGTGTACTTGGCGGCCGTGTTTATTTGTGAAACCCCGACGGTTTTGAGAATTGCTCAAAAGTTCAGTCTAAATACTATACCTATCCTCAGTACTGAACTTTTACGAACCCTCTCGCTCTCCCAGGTCCAGCTCTGAAAATTAAGCTCCTCAAAATACGAAAATTTAAACTAGAAACATACGGAAAGAAATCCTTCAAATACCAAGCCCCTTCAATTGTTCTCTGCCCGCTGACCTCCGCAGTTGCTCTTCCCGGGTCGCACTCTTCAAATCTAAACTAAAAACACACGTTTTCCACAAGTATTTACCATGAATACACCGTCAAGTCAGTTTGGTCGGTTCCTGATGTAAATGTTTGCCCCATGCATTGTACAGAGATGTTCAAGTAGATAGATTAAACATATAAAATGCAAATGGCGGCCATGATTAATAGTTTTGCTGATATCTACTTCCTCCAGCAGGTAGTCAAAACCAAACATACGTACACGGGTACATAAGGATACAGACCAACTGTTGCGGTAATACCCTCCTCACTGCCAGGTTCTACTTAGTCACAGCATTTACCTTAATCGAGAAAAAAACTGAACTAATGTCGTTAGTCATTAGCGACTATCACGTGTTTGATCCAGTTTATACACAGTGAATCTTAATATATTTAACGAAAAGTGCAGAGTCTTGGAACACAACGGTGCCAAAATCAAGAGTAATAATACAAATAATGCATATTATTTATAAAGCGTGTGTGTCCAGGGTTAAACCCTGCTCAAAGCGCTGTACAATCATTGGGAGAAAAATAATAACATAACATTATAGTACAGTGCAAACACACACACATATATATCAATGAATAACACATCAAGAGTACTGGTCAAGAAAAAAAAGACGCACGAAGCAAATGCGAAACTGACTGTTGTCCGGAACAGCTTAGTTTAGTTCCCTTCACCTTAAAGACAGCATTTTCCAATGTAGGGGAAGGGCTCCTAATATGGACCACTTTTTGTTTCATGCTGATAACTAGCTTGTTTTTTTGCGAAGAAGTTTCATTTTGTGTTTGGTAGTCCTTCTCTCTTAGGTTAACTGTTAGGCCTAATTAGAGTGAAATAGCTTTGATAGACATTCAGCAAAAATTAAATACAGAAAAAAATCACAAAGGGTTCATATTAGGAGCCGGGGCGCCTAATATGGACCAGTGAAGCGGCCTTCACGAATCACTGTAAAAAGCCCCCTATATTTCAAAATAACATAATACAAATTAGTGTACAAGTCAGCCTAATTAAAATATGCTCTAGATTTATCTGTTTCGGGTTGATGAGAGCATTATTTGAAGCACATCAGGAAACTAAAGAAGCTTATCAAAAACAGAGTGAAAATAAGTGAAATTATTAACTTCCACGAAAAGAAGACTTTTTGTTAAATTTTTTTAAATCTCGAGGGCTAGTTATAAGTTATTTCCAGCAAGCTTCTTAATGAATTAATGAAAATAGCCTTTAGCTTTTATTTTCTTCGATTTGTTGAAGGTGGTCCATATTAGGTAGGGGACTCGCACATACTTTGAGATTTTGCTATTATCTTTTTTTTGCAGTAGAAACTCGGGGTCAACACTGCTAAAATGTAACAAATACGGTTTTAGCTGTCATATATAGCAATTTTTGTTTGAGTAAAGCTTTGGCTGTGGACAGAAACGAGTCCGTTTTAGGCGGCAAATTTAGAGTGAACGCTGCCAAAAGTGAAAAAAAGAGAAAAAGCCTAACGGTTTTGAGATTTCTGTTTCTGCAACTATTTTGACATGTGCAAGTTATCCAGAGAGGGTGAATACAGAGAATAAAACTTTTTTGAGCGCTCTAGCGCCGTTAGTTTGTCAAAACAGAAGGTGGTCCATATTAGGAGCCGGTCCATATTAGGAGCCCTTCCCCTATGCTCTGTAAATAATATACGTCATTGGTATTTTTGACCTAAATATGACATTTTACACATAACTACAAAAGAACAGACCAGTTGTTTTGGGGATATATGGTAGGCCTGTTTTTACTTTCTTCGATAAAGGCGTCATGAAAACCTTATAGCTTCTGGTTCTCAGACCACAAAAAACTAGTGCAATCTGGTGCAAGCAAGTTTAGAAATGTCTATTGGTTGCAGTAATGATGTTTTATTTGAGCATGTAAGCAAAATCGCTTCTTTTTCTTCCCATGAAGTCGTTTGTTCATTTCAATGCTTGTTATTCTCTCAGGTGCCAGGAGACAGGTTTCGCATAACTCTCACTTACTCTATTGCACAATCATGTCCTATGCATTTAGAGCGCTTAATCGTTTCCTTGTTAATGACATCTCTAAACAGCGCTCTGCATCATTTATTCTATTGCACAATCATGTCCTATGCATTTAGAGCGCTTAATCGTTTCCTTGTTAATGACATCTCTAAACAGCGCTCTGCATCATTTATTCTATTGCACAATCATGTCCTATGAATTTAGAGCGTTTACTTTTCTTTGTTTAGGAGATCTCTAAACAGCGCTCTGCCTCATTAGTTTTAGATTCTCTTGTAAGCAAAAGAATATTTTCTGGAATAGACTATTTTGCGTTTTTGTGGAAAGTACTGTATGTGTTCCAGAAATATGGATGTAGTACTTCAAGTGACGACGCCCAAATAATTAACACATGAATCCCAGCTGCAAAAGTATAACTTGATAATGAGTTCTATCAGGGGATAACACTGGACACCGCTCTTTTGTTTTGTGTGCACGACGGTTTCTGTGTCAGGGTATTGAATTGTTATCAAGAAGCGGTTATTGAAGAGCTTGCACCAAGAAGTGAACAAACACAAAAATAGCCCTCAAGGTTTCTGGTTGGGTCGATTTTTGCCAACTATTTAGCATGTTTCTGACGTTGTTATAATACACTTTACCGTCGAGGTTATAACGGCGTTGCTTTGTCAAAGAGAGCTGTTCAGTCATGTCAAACCGATTCCTGGTTAACTGACAATGATAGCCGGTGAATATCTCGGTATAGCGTGCCAGAAACAATGAATGTGACAGTTTTGTAAAGACTATGCCGACATGTTAGCACCATTAGTGTTAATTACACACACACACACACACACACACACACACACACACACACACACCGGCATACACATATATACACACACGCGCACGCACGCACGCACGCACGCACACACACACTGTGACCCACACAGGCAAATCAAAGGACGCCTGATTTTGTAAAAAGTTCTTTTCTTTTCTTTTCTTTTTTTTCTCTCTTCTGATTCATGCGCAAATTTATGCGCTACAGCATTGTGCAAAAGCCGACAGTCGGCAATTGATAAATGGCAGCAAACTGACAACCTGGCTAGAAACCATATGCCTGGCGCAACCGATCGCCGCATGATTTGTTTTTGGTGAAAGCGACATGTTTCTGTTCCAATGCCTTTCACAGCAGCACGTAAAATGATGGATCTCCGCTGACAGCACCCTACACTCTCATCCAACCAAACCCGACACAAAGCCCCCCCCCCCCCCCCCCCCTCTCGTTTACATCCCACAGCCCTCCCCACAAACCTCTCTCTCCCCCTCCTCTCCCTCTATCTCTCTCTCTCTATCTTTCTGTCTGTCTCTCTCTCTGTCTTGCTAGGTCTGTCTCTTTACATGTATCGGATGATAAAGTCAAATGCGAGTTTTTTTGCAGACGATTCGTCTATCCATACCAGTAACACCTCGTTGGAATCAGTAAATTCTTCCCTGAAGAACACTTTGGACGAAGTTGCGAAATGGTGCACATCAAATGCCATGATACTGCACCCAGAAAAAACTAAAAGCATTGTTATTACCACAAGACAAAAGCATCAGCTAAGTCCTCTTAAATTACAACTGTCCTTAGGTACAACTCAAATACAGCAAGTTAAAGAACACCGCATACTTGGTGTAACTGTTGATGAAGAAATGAAATGGCAAACACACATAAACAACCTCTGCAAAGTGTTATCAAGGAATTTGTATTTGTTGTCAAAACTCAAACATTATGCGAAGTCTGAAACATTAAAAATGTTCGTTCATGCTCATATAATGCCTCATATTAATTTTGCTTCGACATTGTGGGATGGCTGCAGCGATGTTCACTTATTAAAACTCAATTCTTTGTACCGTCGTGCTGCAAAACTTATCCTGTATGAATCGCACATGTCTACAGAAATGAAGTTCAACATCCTTAATTTCCTTCCCCTAAAAACCCACCTTGCATACAATAAGGCTGTCTTTATGTATAAAGTAGTTCATGGTGATGTGCCCAGTTATGTGCAATCCTATTTTACACATGTTACGAAGAGGTATGGGTCTCAAAATTTACTTCCTCCAATTCCTCGTATAGATCTTTATAAATCCAGCTTAGCTTTTTCAGGATCATCTCTGTGGAATTCTTTGCCAATAGAAATCAAACGATCCGCATCATTAAAGGCCTTTAAAAGGCAGTTGCACACACATTTGAGCACACTATAAACTGCCCCTGATGTCTAGTTTCCATTGTGTACTCGGATAATGTATGCAATGCTCTTAAGTGTTTTGTTTTTTATATTTAGTCAAGTTTTGACTAAATATTTTAACATCGAGGGGGAATCGAAACGAGGGTCGTGGTGTATGTGCGTGTGTGCGTGTGTGCGTGTGTGCGTGTGTGCGTGTGTGCGTGTGTGTGTGTGTAGAGCGATTCAGACTAAACTACTGGACCGATCTTTATGAAATTTGACATGAGAGTTCCTGGGTATGAAATCCCCATACGTTTTTTTCATTTTTTTGATAAATGTCTTTGATGACGTCATATCCGGCTTTTCGTGAAAGTTGAGGCGGCACTGTCACGCCCTCATTTTTCAACCAAATTGGTTGAAATTTTGGTCAAGTAATCTTCGACGAAGCCCGGGGTTCGGTATTGCATTTCAGCTTTGTGGCTTAAAAATTAATTAATGACTTTGGTCATTAAAAATCTGAAAATTGTAAAAAAAAATAAACATTTATAAAACGCTCCAAATTTACGTTTATCTTATTCTCCATCATTTGCTGATTCCAAAAACATATAAATATGTTATATTCGGATTAAAAACAAGCTCTGAAAATTAAATATATAAAAATTATTATCAAAATTAGATTGTCCAAATCAATTTAAAAACACTTTCATCTTATTCCTTGTCGGTTCCTGATTCCAAAAACATATAGATATGATATGTTTGGATTAAAAACACGCTCAGAAAGTTAAAACAAAGAGAGGTACAGAAAAGCGTGCTATCCTTCTTAGCGCAACTACTACCCCGCTCTTCTTGTCAATTTCACTGCCTTTGCCATGAGCGGTGGACTGACGATGCTACGAGTATACGGTCTTGCTGAAAAATGGCTGCTACTTGACTAAATATTGTATTTTCGCCTTACGCGACTTGTTATGTTTATACTCGACCATTATTTTGATGTTTTACTAGTTTAATACTTTGATTAGATACTGTTCCTTTTAGGTATGAAATGATAGCATGTGCTTGTGTGTAGATATGCGAGCGCACGCTCGCGCGCGCGAGCATGTATGTGTGTGTATGTGTGTGTGTGTGTGTGCATGTGTGTGTGCATGTGTGTGTGTGCATGTGTGTGTGTGTGTGTGTGTGTGTGAGTTTATGTGTGCATGTGTGTGTGTATACGTGGGTGTGGATGTGTGTGTGTGTATGTGCGCAGTCTTTGCTTTCGTTTACAATTATTCTCTGTATATGTTCCAAGGACAGGTTGGAAGATTAGGCTAAGCCTAAAACCTTTATCCTTATGTAATAAAGTTCTGAGTTCTGAGTTCTGTCTCTCTGTCTCTCTCTCTCTCTCTCGGTCTCTCTCTCTCTCTCTCTCTCTCTGTCTCTCTCACGCACACACACACACACACGCACGCACACACGCACGTACACACGCACACATACACACACACACACATCACTGACACAAACACACACAGCACGCCATTATCGCCACAACATTCTGGCCAAACCTCTACCCGACACCGCAACGCCTTTCCTGTCTGGACGTGCAGCAACCGGGTCAGACCCATTAACAAACACAAGTCTCTAAAAGCGAAATAACTGCATTTAGTCAATCTGGCGAACTCACAGAATGAAATTGAACGCACTGCATTTTTTCATCAGTGCAAGGCAATAATTTATAGCGTTGTCGATTCCCCGCGGCAAGGAAACCCTTGACACTTTCACGGAAAAAACGTAGGGAAATTAACAAGCCAGTATAGCGCAGTAGCGATTGCGTTTCACAGGAAAGTACGCTTTTCTTTACTCTTTTTACATTTAGTCAAGTTTTTTTTTAACTTTCTGAGCTTGATTCAATCCATCAAAGACTTTTATAATAAAAATAGATTATATAAAAAACAAGTCGCGTAAGGCGAAATTACTACATTTAGTCAAGCTGTGGAACTCACAGAATGAAACTGAACTCACTGCATTTTTTCACAATGACCGTAGTCCGCCGCTTGTGCATAACGGAGTGAAACTGACGAGCCTGTTCAGCGCGGTAGTGGTTTCGCTGTGCTGCATAGCACGCTTTTCTATACCTCTCTTCGTTTTAACTTTCTGAGCGTGTTTTAATCCAAACATATCATATCTATATGTTTTTGGAATCAGAAACCAACAAGGAATAAGATGAAATTGTTTTTAAATCGATTTCGGAAATTTAATTTTGATCATAATGTTTATATTTTTAATTTTTAGAGCTTGTTTATAATCCAAATATAACATATTTATATGTTTTTGGAATCAGGAAATGATGGAGAATAAGATGAACGTAAAGTTGGAGCGTTTTTCATAAAAAAAATGTAATGCAATTTTCAGATTTTTAATGACCAAAGTCATTAATTAATTTTTAAGCCACCAAGCTGAAATGCAATACCGAAGTCCGGCCTTCGTCGAAGATTGCTTTACAAAAATTTTAATCAATTTGATTGAAAAATGAGGGTGTGACAGTGCCGCCTCAACTTTTACAAAAAGCCGGATATGACGTCATCAAAAGTATTTATCGAAAAAAAAAATCCGGGGATATCATTCCCAGGAACTCTTATGTCAAATTTCATAAAGATCGGTCCAGTAGTTTGGTCTGAATCGCTCTACACACACACACACACGCACAGACAGACAGACAGACAGACACACACACACACACACACACACACACACACACACACACACACACACACACACACACACACACACACACACCACAACCCTCGTCTCGATTCCCCCTCTATGTTAAAACATTTAGTCAAAACTTAACTAAATGTAAAAATTGGGGAAAAGACTCTGGGGATATAATTTGCAGGAACTCTCATGTAAAGTTTCATGAACATCGGTCCAGTAGTTCTCTCTGAATCGCTCTACACATACACACACGTAACACGCACACGCACACACACACGAACACACACACACACACACACACACACATACACCACCAACCCTCGTCTCGATTCCCCATCTATCTTAAAACATTTAGTCTGTCATATGAGCGTTGATGCGTTGAGCTGTCGTTATGCGCCATACATGGCCCAGCTCATCCGGCTTCAGCGTGTTTTTATATCGGAGTGATCCTTCTCCTAGACTGGTGGCTTTACAGGGCTGTCGAGTCCAGTCTACCCGGCTATTTGGCCATAGCTGGCTGGTTTGTTTATCTGAGGTGACCTTCCCCAGGGCTAGAACTTAAAATGCGGCTCTTGTTCGCATGATGCTCCCGTGATTGGACACCTGGGGTATTTCTTAAGTGTAACAGTGCCACCTGTTACCCCGCCCCCTCCTGTTGGAAGCACCGCCAGTTGGTCCGCGACTGCTTATTCGTCCTGGCAAGCCTGGCTTATTTCGCAGCTAACCTCCATATCTGAAGGCCATCACACTATCCGCCACCTGTGAACGCGCCTGGTTGGGGATGGTCGCCCCTACTACAGGAAACATTTAGTCAAAACTTGACTAAATGAAGGTTAACAAAAGCAACATTGCACATTGCGCGTCTGCTGTGTACTGACAAGTTTCGGAGGGAGTTGGGTAGTGGAACTGAGGGGTCGGGGTTGGGGTCGGGTGATAGGAGTGGTGACGAAATCGTTGCTTGGGCAAAACGATCGGCAATAAACCAGTTAACAGTTTCGGCGCTTACATGGAACGCATCTTGAACACACGGCCAGTACCGTGTAACTGGCCTTGACACGGAACGATCCAAGGGGGGCAATCTCAGTCATCTGAAAGAGGGAAATCCAAACGCAATCCGCCTTGTTCGATTTTATGGGCTTGGACGATAGAGAAAAATAAGAAAAGCAAAAGCTGGAGTCCAGTCTGGACGAAACTGCTATCAAGAATGTCACGTTTCAATATCACAATAAGGTGATTATGAACGGATAGTTACTTCTAACTAACTAACCACACCACGATCCACTCCCGCAGTCATACAAATAGATAGAATCAACAAAAGTATAAGTTTCAGACGCCTGTTTATGAAAAAAAACAAAGAAACTAGCGAGAAACAGTGAAAATCTTCTATTTTTGTTGGGTTTTGGTGCTGTGACTTCAGTTTTAGAAATCAAAGCGTACATTTCTGTCAATGATTCGATAAGTGCATGTGGGCTTTGTTTCTGTCTGGCCGTCACCATAGCGGCGAGGCACAGGTTCAGAAACCCGCGAAGTTCTTTTTCACCGGAGGTTGCAGCTAACGATTCAGCTTTTTTTTATTCTGACTGTCAGCTTCGTCCAAGACTGTCTTGGCAAGGACTCTTTCTTGTGAGAGTCGTGTTTCCCTTTGTTTGTTTTCATTATCGGCTTCGATTTTTTGCATTACTTTGGTATATATTTGGTCTGCCACCGTAGTGACCAGGTCTTCTTGGGTAGACTTTTTCTTTTTCCGTAATTGAGGAACGGAACTGTCCAAGCTTTGTCATTTTTCATTCGTTACTGTTTTTTTCAGGGGGGTGGGGTTGTTTGTGTCCTTCGCAGCGGCCGTGTTTAACCGCCTTGGCGTAGCCCCTCAGGGGGGTGGATGTACTCTGGGGGGCGGGCTCCGCTCTCCAGAAGTCATCAACCAACTCTCGCGGAGAGTGGGCTTGGGTTTTTTCCATTTGTTCTGACTTTAGTTCGTTTTTGGCTCTGTGCATTGCCTCGGCGTACGGGATGTATGAGGCCGCGCGAATCTTATTTGCCTTCAGCCTCACCCTATACGCCGTACAGCCGAGGTATGCAGCCGTATGGTCTCCCCCACAGTTTACGCAGTGCCGGTCCCGGTACTGGGTGCATGTGGGGGTCGGTGCTTTACATTGTACTGCTCCATGTCCGAAGCGATTGCAGTGACTGCAGCGACGGACCGGGCAGGCATACGGTTCAATGAAGTACTCTTCTCCCTGAATTGACATTGATTTTGGCAGAATTGCCGTTTTGAAGGTGATTTGTATGGCTTCTGAGCGTTGGTTGTCTTTGTTTTTCAATCTGTATACTTGTTTGATGGTCTCTCGACCTTTTTGGACTAGTTGTCACGATTCTGTCCGGACATTAATCAGCATCTTCATAGCGAAGGTTGCGGTTTCTGTAGCAAGTTGGTTTTTTGGCGGGGTGGAGTTGCTAACCCCACGCCCAACCCTCCTCCTTTATCCGGGCTTGGGACCGGCTGAAAGACCTTTTGGGTGCATCCAGGCGGAGTTTGCGGCCCTATGCTCCACAGGGAGTCTACAGGAATAAGTCAAAGTAAGTCAAGTCATAGCGAAGATTTCTTCTTCCGAAAAAATGAGGGGGACTTATTTAATCACCCCCTCTGTGATGGGTTCAGGTATGAAACATCTGATGCTAGCACCACCTATGTTTTTGTGCTGTAAGAGCTTTTGTTGTTGTCTAACGGTAGAGCAGCCGACCAGCCACCTCTCTCCTGCCAGAGGTCGGAGAGAGATTGCTTCTTTGTGAGACAAAATAAATAATGTGACTTCGTCTGTCAATTTGTTGATTTGCAGTTCCGAGAAAGAGAGAGAGAGAGAGGGGTGAGAGAGAGAGAGAGAGAGAGAGAGAGAGAGAGAGAGGGGGGGGTGGAGAGAGAGAGAGAGAGAGAGAGAGAGAGAGAGAGAGAGAGAGAGAGATAGGGGGAAAGAGAGAGGGAGAGAAAGATAACTGAACTGAACTAAACTTTATTTTAGGCCTAAAAAAAAAATAGGTGTGGTTACGGTAACCCGACCTACCCTATTTTTAGGGGCCGATCCTATAACTTTTTATTACATTTGTCAAAAAAAAACAAAAAAAAAACAACCGAGTGCAAAAAACGCAATGAAAGCGAAAGCGCCCGTGTCGCACACTTATTTCCCTGTCAAGTACCGTACTTTCCGGGTCATAAGGCGCGACTTTTTTCCTGGAGTTCGACCCCTGCGTCTTGTATAACGAAGCGCCTAATCCGTGTATGAAATACGAAAAAAATCAAAGAGACCGCTTGAGTACCAGTCAAACAACTTGTGATAATGCATGTTTCAGCTACTAGGTACTGCCCTGCCTTTGATCTGGCCGCACACACAGATTTCCACTCTGTTAAACTCGGTCACTGACCGGTCACTGACCCCGATGCAGGAAGTGTTTCCTCTCTCAGATATGACAGGGGAACCACCTCTCATGGCAAAAACTGGGTCATTGACCCCTGGGAAGAAGGTCGTGTCTTAACAAGGCCACCCAGCTATCACAATGCCTTTGGTCACTGACCGGTCACTGACCCCGATGCAGGAAGTGTTTCCTCTCTCAAATATGACAGGGGAACCACCTCTCATGGCAAAAACAGGGTCATTTTGGTGCGCCCTATTGGCCCCCTGCGTCCAATGGGTGACTGGATTACAATTTTTTGTTAAAAAGAAGGGGGTGCGTCTTAGATAACAAAGCGCCTTGTCACCCGGAAAGTACGGTAGGTTTAATTTGTACACATTAGAAAAAAAAGTTTAAAAAAAAAAAAGTGATTGCCTACCTACCTACCCTATTTTTTTTTGGCTATGTTACCGTAACCACACCTATTTTTTTTTTGGCCTTACAAGGATGAATATTTAAGGCTGGGCCTTTTCTTACAATGTGTCCTTGGGACACACACACAAACACGCACACACACACGCACACGCACGCGCGCGCAAAGGCCGGTGGGAAACCAGCACAGGAAGTCCGTGGCGGCCATCCCATCAAGCTCCGATTCTATTGACGATTCTATGGACTTCAAGTTCACACCACTGCTGGAAACTCCCAACATAAAAACTGACAGACCCCTTACCTACTCATGGCAACACATCTGGCAATGCTACGCCCCCCACATCCAGCTCTACTTGTCCTTCCGACCTGCATCCTACAAAAATGACAGACACTTTGGACAAGATTCAAAAGACCCACCATCGGTGCTCAATGCGGAATGTTCTGCTGTGTCAAATCCAAAATTATGACATAGAAAGGGAATGACGTAGAAAGGGAATGACGTCAGCGTCGAAAGAATATGTTCTATAGGTAAATAGAATATTTTTTTGTCTGTTTGGGTCGAAATATCTGTGTGAATGTATTGTTTTGTCAATAACAAACGTTCCAACAACCTACCTTTCTTGTTTTTTGGTTCTGCTGTGTCGCTATGCCACTCTTCTGAACAATCGACACAGCATCCTACCCCCGCCATCCGTCGCCAGGACTGCCCTCAGACTTGAGGATGGGGTAAAGCTGATAACGGTGACACTATACTTCAAACACAAGACTCAAACCGGAACTCTTATGGCTCAAGGTATTCAAGTGCCTGGATGGAGGGAAACAGAGTTGTACATCCTTCATTTACTGATCAGCACGACCACACTCGCTGACAACACCCTAACAACTGATTCTCAATTTCAAGATTCTGTTCTTCAATCAGTGCATTCCACCCCAGTGCCTTTTCTTGGCACTTGGTTTGAGCTTGTTGAGAATCCTTCCAACCCCCTACCCCATCCCTCCCTCCTTCTAAAGGCCGGTCACCCCTCAATGCGAACATACGCCTCTCTAACCATGCGCTACACAAAGTGTGTGGTAGACTTGTCTCGCATGACAATATCTTCACAACAGAGAGCGGAGTTCCACGTCTAGCACCTATACAAAGACGGGATCCATCCCAGCCCCAAAGGAAAATTGCCGAAAATCTGTTTGGCCGGGGTAATGACTGGAATCTACAATCACGCAATGGCGATCAAATCAAACGCCAGACGCATCACACAATGAGGGGCAATGAACACGAGCGCCCTGTCCCCGGGGGAATATCCACTGTTGAATCGTGACCACACCCGGGCTGGTCACGGTCGCCAACCCACCAGCCACCCCCATCACCCTCTCAGCCACCCCCATCACCCTCTCAACCACCCCCACCACACTTCAACCACCATCTCCGTGCCGTTAGCGCCCAGTCTTCAGCACAACGTCAGTGTTGAGCGGCGAGACGACCCCACGATGCAGCAGCTACCCGAGTATCATCGGCCACGCTCTGCTGCCCCGACAGTCTACACTCTGCCACCTCAGCTGTCCGCCACGCCGATGCTGTGTATGCTGACCCTGCCTGGTCCCCCCTCCTCCTCCACGGATGGCTGCCTTCCCCGGCCGCGCGCACCCCGTGATTTCGCCGCTGCAAGCTAACGGGGTGCACGCAACGGCCCCTCTGTACCGCCCTTATCCACCACCCATGATGTCTCCACCTTGGCATCCTGCACTGTGGAATTACCACATGCATAACCAACAACCTCAACCAGTGTACTGACACTGGCGTGTTTAGTCATGAGTGTGTGTGTATACTTTTGGGTGATTTTAATCTTGATCTACTAAAACCCAACAAGTGCTGCGGGATGAAAAAGTTATCCTTTCATTATTTACAACAATTAGTAACGATTCCAACAAGAGTTACAGCTACCTCATCTACGCTTATAGACCATATCTGTGTGTCAACCCGAGCTAACATTATTGAAACCTCAGTTCTAAGTATTGGTTGTAGTGATCACTTTCCAGTGTGCCTCACATGGTCCGAAAAAGGGGTTAGAATCCCCAAACGAAAGCATACATTTATAACATAGGTTATTTTCAAAACTTGATAAAGAATCATTCCTTTCTGATTTAAGTTGTACAGATTTTTCAGTAAGTTATAATCATATAATCGATAAAGCATTTGAATTATGGTACAACTTGTTTATAAAAGTCTATGATAAACATGCACCCTTCAGAACCTCTCGTGTGCAGCAACACCCAAAATCAAAATGGCTTACAGACGACATTCAACGTGCGATTAATTACTGCGATTTTCTTAAACGTAATGGCAAAGAAGAAGAGTACAGAAAGCAGAGTAACATCCATTAAACGTGCTGCTCGCAAAAACATTACCGTGACCTCGCTGCATCAAATTCGAAACAAAACTCAAAAGCCATCTGGAAAGTGATCAACCAGTTAACACGTAAAGAAACCATAAAAATCTTCTGTCATTGATGTACCTGCTGATGATCTCATTCTAAACATTCATTTTACTTCTATTGTTGAAAAAATAATTACAACTGCTAGATCAAAACAGAATAATCTGGACAAGTTGATACAGTTTTGTGTTTCAACAAAAATTACACATAATTTAGGCCGTGCACCACGTGCTTTCATTACAACATTTAAAACCAAACGGAAAATTCAATGTCCCCATTCCACGGATAGATCTCTTCAAATCAAGTTTAGCTTATTCTGGCAGCGTTTTGTGGAATTCTCTCCCGGAAACAGTTCGAGTCCCAACGAGTCTCAATACTTTCAAAAAACACCTCATTACATTTAATGTCATATTACGAAAAGTCACAGTGATGGAAGACTTCGTTTTTGATTTATTTTCATGTTGAACATATTTGTCCATATACTAATATAGCATCAGTGTTTCATCATGTTAACACTCAGTTTGATAACACATTCTAATTTTGTTTAAACATGTTCCGTAAATTCCCAATTGTGAACATGACGTAAGAATTCGTGTAAAGTCTGTAATGTGTACATTGTCCTGTAAATTGTTTTTCTGCCTTTTTTAAAATTTTTACTTTTATGTTTATCTTTTGTAAATGATTTACATGTGTATATATAGATATATGTATATACGATTAGAGTAGTCCCTCTCTGGGCGAGGGCTGGTTGAAAAGAAGCTAATTTGTATTGCTCTCTCTCTCTCTCTCTCTCTCTCTCTCTCTCTCTCTCTCTCTCTCTCTCTCTCTCTCTCTCTCTCTCTCTCTCTCTCTCTCTCTCTCTCTCTCTCTCTCTCTCTCTCTGTTTACAATTATTCTTTGTATATGTTCCAAGGACAGGTTGGAAGATTAGGCTAAGCCTAAAACCTTTATCCTTATGTAATAAAGTTCTGAGTTCTGAGTTCTCTCTCTCTCTCTCTCTCTCTCTCTCTCTCTCTCTCTCTCTCTCTCTCTCTCTCTCTCTCTCTCTCTCTCTCTCTCTCTTGTGTATGTGTCCATCGCTGTGCATTGTATATTCTGAACATATTTTTATTGTACTATTGCTACATGTTCGATTGCTACCAGCTTGTACTTATAATTACTTGCATAGTATGCATTTGATTTTATGAATAACCACATATGTATGCTCTTCATGCCTCATCTTCATCATCATCATCATCATCATCATCATCATCATCATCATCATCGTCATCTTTATCATCACGTGCTGAAGTTTTCTGACTTTTTAACTTTTTAATTTTTAATTTTTCAATTTTATCATTGTGTGTCTGTGCGTCCCAAGGACAGATTGTAAGAAAAGGCGTAGCCTTAAATCTTAATCCTTGTTAAATAAAGTTCAATTCAATTCAATTCAATTCAATTCTCTCTCTCTCTCTCTCTCTCTCTCTCTCTCTCTCTCTCTCTCTCTCTCTCTCTCTCTCTCTCTCTCTCTCTCTCTCTCTCTCTCTCTCTCTCTCTTTCTTTATTTCTCTCTGACGTGTACTAACCTTCTTTTATCCGACATATATTCAGTGCTTCATTTATTTGGCTATGGAGGTAACAGACGGTGACGACACGATGATGACATTCTAACTAACGTCCCTTGGTACAGCAGTTCTGTACATGAATATAAAATTGTGGGTGTGAACGGAACTGAGCCACACTTTTATGTTACAAGGATAAGAACAAGATAACAATGAACATGTGCTCACCAGAAACATGGACAATACAAAACCGAAAACGGACCGGTTTATTGTCCTTGTTTCTGGTGAGTACAGTTGTCAATGTTCTTGTTCTTCTCTCCTGCAGCCTATTGTTCCTATGTTTACAAGGATAAGATAAGATTTAAGGCTTGACTTTTTCTTACAATCTGTCCTTGAAATTAACAAGATGTAAGAAAAGGATAGGACTATAGACATAATCCGCAATGCAAGGAATACGAACAAGTTATGAACTGCGTGTGTGTTCATTATTTGAAAATAAGTTTTGTCCAATGTTGACTTGTCTTTCTGTTCCTTCAAAGACCGTCAGAGCTTCTCCTTTCTTTCTCAGCAAGTTCCTCCAGTCACCCGCATGCAGTGCGTCCACAATGGTGCTTAGATCTGCACGCCATTTTATGGCCTCCACAGCCATCATCGGCGTGGTCTACCTCTTTCTCATGTTCACCGACTACCAGCACAACACGCACCGCGACCACCTCGCCGCAACACACCAACACTATTTTGATGTCGGAGGCCTGCGAGAACGCGGCATGGAGCGCGGAGGCCTACGACCACGCGGCATGGAGAGCGAACCCGGCGATCACGGAAGAAAGAGCGTTCACGGTGATAATTCTGGCAAATTGGTTGAACCTGAAACCGGAAACGATGGAAAGCACCACGAAACCGGTTCCACGTCATCATCCCGAGCACTGATGAGAATCCTGATTCTGACGTACAAGCGCGACCGTTCGCTCCGGAGGTGCTTGGACTCCATCAACAACGCCGAATACGACGGGGAAAAAGTGGAGGTTGAAATCTACATTGACCGCGGGAAGGATGGGAAAGTTCACAAGGAGACCTTCCTTGTTGCCAACTCTTTCCGTTTCAACCATGGCCCCGTGCGCGTGCATGTTCAGCCCCGTCACGTGGGCGTCCTGGGCCAATGGCTGGGCACCTGGCGTGTACCACGTGAGAACTCGTCAGAGATCGCCGTGTTCGTTGAAGACGATATCACCGTTTCCCCGTACTTTGCGCGGTAAGTACATTATTCTAAACTAAAAGTCTGTCTTTGCGTTTTAGTGATTGCTTGACAGTGTTTGCGTATGTAGGTTAATATAATCTGTGTGTTATTGATTCAGGAATTAAGCGTGATACTAGTTCTGTTCGAGTGTGTTCCATGTAAATTGTGTCTTGGTGTTTTTCCTAGTTTGTTGAAGCTTTACTCAGCCACCGCAAAGTCAAGGCTTTGAAATTGGGCGTTTTACTCTGTCGGTGAAAGTGTGTCCAACTGTGCGGTTAACTTGGCATCGTGCATGTTTTCATTGTGTCACGCTTCACCTCCTCCTGTCTCCTACCCTTCCTGTTTCGGTTAGCCTGTCTCTGTCTGTCTGTATTTTTTCTTCTGTGTGGTTTTTGTTTGTGTGTGTGTGTGTGTGTGTGTGTGTGTGTGTGTGTGTGTGTGTGTGTGTGTGTGTGTGTGTCTCTCTCTCTCTCTCTCTCTCTCTCTCTCTCTCTCTCTCTCTCCGTCCATGAAATAACCAGAGTGTACATGTCTGTACCCAGCTGGCTAAGACTGGTGCACAAGAAATACGGCAGCTACCCGGGAATTAACGGGTACACCCTGCAAGCTGAGTCCATTCGCCACGCCACGGGTGTATTAAAAGCCTCACTGACTGGGCCTCCCGGGGAGATCGTCTTCCTCTACCCTGTCCTGGGGTCCTGGGGCTTCTCGCCCAACGTGGGAGCTTGGAGAGACTTTCTCAGGTCAGTTGCTAAGCGTTTATAAGCTAGCCCACTCCGTTAGTGCTGAAAAGCGTTATAGCGTCTTAAGACCTCATGTCCAAATAGTCACTAGTACTGGGGACATTAATTGTTACTTAGCATAGCAGCATGAAGGTAAGTAATGTTTTACGCCCACGGTAAACCATTCGGGGCCTGCTCCTGGGTGTTACCCTGACTTTAGATAAAGTCGTTTTGGAAAAAAGGATGGCGGGAGGGGGTAGGGGGGGTGTACCATCTGTATAAAAGATGCATTCCTTCCTGTCTTAACCAGCATGTACACCACTAAAGATCCGTCCAATGCTTTTACGTGTAATGAGAGCATCCTTCCTGTCTTAACCAGCATGTTCACCACTGAAGATCCGTCCAATGCTTTTACGTGTAATGAGAGCATCCTTCCCCTTTGACACGTGCCGAACATCAACAGCCTGGCTGCTTTTTTGCCTGGCGTGGGACGTTTATGGTCAATTGATATTCTGACTGTAATCAACAACATTCTGCTAAGAAATGTCCACCATGCACAGAAAACAACCAGGCTCTGACGTTGATCTTGTGTATGTGTCCCCCATGCACAGAAAACAACCAGACTCTGACGTCACGATCTTGTGTATGTGTCCACCATGCACAGAAAACAACCAGGCTCTGACGTCACGATCTTGTGTATGTGTCCACCATGCACAGAAAACAACCAGGCTCTGACGTCACGATCTTGTGTATGTGTCCACCATGCACAGAAAACAACCAGACTCTGACGTCACGATCTTGTGTATGTGTCCACCATGCACAGAAAACAACCAGGCTCTGACGTTGATCTTGTGTATGTGTCCACCATGCACAGAAAACAACCAGGCTCTGACGTCACGATCTTGTGTATGTGTCCCCCATGCACAGAAAACAACCAGGCTCTGACGTCACGATCTTGTGTATGTGTCCACCATGCACAGAAAACAACCAGGCTCTGACGTTGATCTTGTGTATGTGTCCACCATGCACAGAAAACAACCAGGCTCTGACGTTGATCTTGTGTATGTGTCCACCATGCACAGAAAACAACCAGACTCTGACGTCACGATCTTGTGTATGTGTCCACCATGCACAGAAAACAACCAGACTCTGACGTCACGATCTTGTGTATGTGTCCACCATGCACAGAAAACAACCAGGCTCTGACGTCACGATCTTGTGTATGTGTCCCCCATGCACAGAAAACAACCAGACTCTGACGTCACGATCTTGTGTATGTGTCCACCATGCACAGAAAACAACCAGGCTCTGACGTTGATCTTGTGTATGTGTCCACCATGCACAGAAAACAACCAGGCTCTGACGTCACGATCTTGTGTATGTGTCCACCATGCACAGAAAACAACCAGACTCTGACGTTGATCTTGTGTATGTGTCCACCATGCACAGAAAACAACCAGGCTCTGACGTTGATCTTGTGTATGTGTCCACCATGCACAGAAAACAACCAGGCTCTGACGTTGATCTTGTGTATGTGTCCACCATGCACAGAAAACAACCAGGCTCTGACGTTGATCTTGTGTATGTGTCCACCATGCACAGAAAACAACCAGGCTCTGACGTTGATCTTGTGTATGTGTCCACCATGCACAGAAAACAACCAGACTCTGACGTTGATCTTGTGTATGTGTCCCCCATGCACAGAAAACAACCAGACTCTGACGTTGATCTTGTGTATGTGTCCACCATGCACAGAAAACAACCAGGCTCTGACGTTGATCTTGTGTATGTGTCCACCATGCACAGAAAACAACCAGGCTCTGACGTTGATCTTGTGTATGTGTCCACCATGCACAGAAAACAACCAGGCTCTGACGTTGATCTTGTGTATGTGTCCACCATGCACAGAAAACAACCAGGCTCTGACGTTGATCTTGTGTATGTGTCCACCATGCACAGAAAACAACCAGACTCTGACGTTGATCTTGTGTATGTGTCCACCATGCACAGAAAACAACCAGGCTCTGACGTTGATCTTGTGTATGTGTCCCCCATGCACAGAAAACAACCAGACTCTGACGTCACGATCTTGTGTATGTGTCCACCATGCACAGAAAACAACCAGGCTCTGACGTCACGATCTTGTGTATGTGTCCACCATGCACAGAAAACAACCAGGCTCTGACGTCACGATCTTGTGTATGTGTCCACCATGCACAGAAAACAACCAGGCTCTGACGTCACGATCTTGTGTATGTGTCCACCATGCACAGAAAACAACCAGGCTCTGACGTCACGATCTTGTGTATGTGTCCACCATGCACAGAAAACAACCAGACTCTGACGTCACGATCTTGTGTATGTGTCCACCATGCACAGAAAACAACCAGACTCTGACGTCACGATCTTGTGTATGTGTCCACCATGCACAGAAAACAACCAGACTCTGACGTCACGATCTTGTGTATGTGTCCACCATGCACAGAAAACAACCAGGCTCTGACGTTGATCTTGTGTATGTGTCCACCATGCACAGAAAACAACCAGGCTGTGACGTTGATCTTGTGTATGTGTCCACCATGCACAGAAAACAACCAGGCTGTGACGTTGATCTTGTGTATGTGTCCACCATGCACAGAAAACAACCAGACTCTGACGTTGATCTTGTGTATGTGTCCACCATGCACAGAAAACAACCAGGCTCTGACGTCACGATCTTGTGTATGTGTCCACCATGCACAGAAAACAACCAGACTCTGACGTTGATCTTGTGTATGTGTCCACCATGCACAGAAAACAACCAGACTCTGACGTTGATCTTGTGTATGTGTCCACCATGCACAGAAAACAACCAGACTCTGACGTCACGATCTTGTGTATGTGTCCACCATGCACAGAAAACAACCAGACTCTGACGTTGATCTTGTGTATGTGTCCACCATGCACAGAAAACAACCAGACTCTGACGTTGATCTTGTGTATGTGTCCACCATGCACAGAAAACAACCAGACTCTGACGTCACGATCTTGTGTATGTGTCCACCATGCACAGAAAACAACCAGGCTGTGACGTTGATCTTGTGTATGTGTCCACCATGCACAGAAAACAACCAGGCTGTGACGTTGATCTTGTGTATGTGTCCACCATGCACAGAAAACAACCAGGCTCTGACGTTGATCTTGTGTATGTGTCCACCATGCACAGAAAACAACCAGGCTCTGACGTTGATCTTGTGTATGTGTCCCCCATGCACAGAAAACAACCAGACTCTGACGTTGATCTTGTGTATGTGTCCACCATGCACAGAAAACAACCAGGCTCTGACGTTGATCTTGTGTATGTGTCCAAGTGCCAAGATGCTCTCAGCCCATGTCGTGTAAACTCCGGAACAGTTCTGCGGCGTTGAGGCGGGAAGGCGTCCAACACAAGTTAGTTTTTTGTTTGTATTTCTTCTTTTCTTTACATATCTGTTATTTCAGCACAGAATGTATCTCCATATTGTTCCAAATATATGAATTTGCTGTATTTGTCTGATTGATGGTGGTACAATGCTCAGGTGGTACAACCAGTCCACGACGCTGCAGTCCACGACGCTGCAGTCCATCATCCCTTTCGTATCTGGCCTGAAGCCGTCACAGTGGTACCTGGACCTTCACAAGGCGGGGCGCGCCGAGTCTATGTGGACCATGTGGCACATCGCTCACGCTTACACGGTCAGTTGATGGTGGGGGGGGGGGGGAGTCGGGGTTGAGAGGAAGGGGGGGGGGGTTGTGCCTGAAGCTGTCACTGTGGTACCTGGACCTTCACAAGGCGGTACGCGCCGAGTCTATGTGGACCATGTGGCTAATTGCTCACGCTAACACGGTCAGTTGATGGAGGAGGGGGGGGGGCTTGGTATGGGTTGGAGGAGGCCGGGGGCGGGGGGCATCCTGACCTCAGGTCAAAATGAGTTCGGCTCATTCTATCCCTGACAGGATGCCTTGGTTTTCCTTCTCTGGAGAGGAAATCGATTGTTTACATATTTAGATCTTTTCGTAATGTGTTATGGATATAAGCAGATTCGTGATCGTCGATAATGATTTTTCATGGTGTTGTGTAATTTTTAAATTACAAAGGAATTGATATGTAAGACAGTTTCAAGCGAGCTATTTTTCGCGGCTGTATTTACTGTGCAAACAACTCTAAATATGGCAAAAGTGTCACGTGATAATCAACCGTTTCCCCCGCGGGTTAGGGGGAAGAATTTACCCGATGCTCCCCAGCATGTCGTAAGAGGCGACTAACGGATTCTGTTTCTCCTTTTACCCTTGTTAAGTGTTTCTTGTATAGAATATAGTCAATGTTTGTAAAGATTTTAGTCAAGCAGTATGTAAGAAATGTTAAGTCCTTTGTACTGGAAACTTGCATTCTCCCAGTAAGGTAATATATTGTACTACGTTGCAAGCCCCTGGAGCAATTTTTTGATTAGTGCTTTTGTGAACAAGAAACAATTAACAAGTGGCTCTATCCCAACTCCCCCCCCCCCCCCCTTTCCCCGTCGCGATATAACCCTTCGCGGTTGAAAACGACGTTAAACACCAAATAAAGAAAGAAAGAAAGAATCAACCGTTTGGTTTCGGCGCTCGCTGGAGCAGACGATTTTTTCTGACAGTGATGCAACCATATATTACGGTCTCCTTCCGGCAGCAGTCCCAAAATTTCGACTTGTTTTGACCTTAGAACGATGTCTTTATCATAACTGTGAAGAACAGAACGGAGATCACTATCTAAGTCGGCCAATCTGCAATCATTTTCGTCTCGCGAACACTGCTCGCGAACTACATATGGGAGATAACTCTGTATTCTTGTTTTGATAGATTCGCGTAGGACTTTAGCGTCCGGTCAGAGAGATAACTGGCGATAGCCGTGGAGCGATGATGATCAGAATGGGGCGGGGGGAGGGGGGGGGGGGGGTCAGGCATCACAGCCTTGACGTTGATGAGGCAGGCGTAAATCGTGTTCTTGTATTCGAGAGAGAGAGAGAGAGAGATTGTGGGGCTGTTGGTGATGGTGTGTGTGTGTGTGTCGGTCTGTCTGTCTGTCTGTCTGTCTGTGCGTGTGTGTCTTTGCGTATGTGACTGTGTGTAAGCATGTGTGTGAGAGAGAAAGAGAGGGAGAGGTGTGTGCAGTGTGCGTGTGGTTATGATAAGTACGTTTTACGTTGTTTGTGATGGTTTTTGAACTTTTCAAAGCCCACAGAACGCTGATTTCCCCCCGTAGGATTTGTCTCTTAATAGATCTTTCGTGACAATCTAGAACTTACTTAATGGTTTTCATAATTGTCGTTGCAGCGCAAACTTTACACGGTGTACCCCAATTTACCAGAGGGCAAAGCCTTAGCTATTAACTGGAAAGAACCAGGGGAACATTACTTCCACGCAGCGACAGGGGAGGGGCTGCGCGCGCATCTCCTGGACACGTGGCATGCGGAGGACCTTCGTCTGCCCGAACAACTGTCCGTCCTGGATGCCAAGGGAGAAATAACTGGACAGATGTTGTCACCAACTGGACTGTACTGAAGTGTGACAAGTTTCGGACATTGACAGATCTACAGTAGAACCTGTCTATAACTACGACCAATCATGGGACCTACCAAAAGTGGTTGTTATTTCAGTAGACAGGTGGTCGCTACGGAAAGGTGAATTATGTTGAAAAGAACTTATTAAAGATCTTTTAGTGTGGTCGTTGTGGGCAAGTGGTCGTTGTTGAGAGGTGGTCGCCAGGGTAGGTTCAACTGTACCTGTATTCAGAGATAGAGTTTATTTGAATGATGTGCAGCAAGTTTAGGACACTGAACGACACACTCGTACCCAGAGGAGGGGGAGATTTCACTGATGTGTGACACATGCTGGACACTGAACGACACACTCGTACCCAGAGGAGGGGGAGATTTCACTGATGTGTGACACATGCTGGACACTGAACGACACACTCGTACCCAGAGGAGGGGGAGATTTCACTGATGTGTGACACATGCTGGACACTGAACGACACACTCGTACCCAGAGGAGGGGGAGATTTCACTGATGTGTGACACATGCTGGACACTGAACGACACACTCGTACCCAGAGGAGGGGGAGATTTCACTGATGTGTGACACATGCTGGACACTGAACGACACACTCCTACCCAGAGAAGGGGGAGATTTCACTGATGTGTGACACATGCTGGACACTGAACGACACACTCGTACCCAGAGGAGGGGGAGATTTCACTGATGTGTGACACATGCTGGACACTGAAAGACACACTCTTAACAGGTGAAAGCGGGAATTACATCGATGTGTGACACATCAGGGGCGGATCAGTTCATTTTATGGGGGGGGGGGGGGGTTCCAAAAGTATATTGTGAAGATATGGGTGCGAAGCGCCGAGCCGACGGCGCGAAGCGCCGAGCTTGCTAGGGAGGTCCGGGGGCATGCCCCCCCGGGAAAATTTAGAAAAAAAGGATGCAAAATGGTGCAATCTGGTGCATTCTGAGGATGATCATTACCAGTTTCAGGCAGCAGATTTTGTCACTGATTTAGATTAATACCCCAAAAATTGAAACTCAACCCAAAAAAACCCACAAAAATATTGTTATTTTTTGGCTGGGGGGGGTTTCCGGAAACCCCAGAAACCCCCCCCTCGTCCGCCCCTGCACATTATAAACATTGAAAGACACGCACGTACTCAGGGATAACGGGGATTTCAATGTAATGTGGAACACATGTTGAACACTCAAAAACACAATCCTACCAAGAGAAAGCGGGGATTACATCGCCACATTAAAGACAACGAAAGACGCACTCGCAATCAGGGGTAGCAGGCTTTCCCCTGGTGTGTGACACACGTTGGGCAATGGACGACACTCTCGTACCCAGAGGCACGGGGTTACAAAGGGAGAGTGTGAGCTTCAGATTTTGTTTATTTCCATGAACTTCATCGAAGACGTTTTACGTCCATGGAAAATTTTCCATTTTAAGCGGCTATGTTGAAGGCACTCTCTTTCCGGGTAATCATCTCAACACTGACCAGGCTTCCAATTGGTATAGGACCAACCCTCCACTTGGTCACATACCCAAAAATGAACAGCCCGGTCGGGTGCTCTTTGTACACAGTGGGAATATTTGTATGAATTCATTTGGTAAAATCCACTTGTGGCTTTTTAAGGAATTAATTGATCCTAAAACAATTCCAAATCACCAAAGAAAAAGTCGGGACACTGATGTTTGGTATGTGACCAATTGGAAAGGATGTTCTATTTCTGTCGTAAACCTTGGACGGATCTAGGTTTTAACTTTATGTTTATATGGAAAGGAAGGCATTTTTGAATTTGACATAATTTGTCTTACATATTTTTTGTAAAATACTATAGAGGTGTGTTCTGTTTGGCGTGGTATGAAATGAGAGTAAGGAACAGGAAGAAAGACGGTGATAGCGTAAGATAAGAGAAAACGAGAGTGAGAGAGAGAGAGAGAGAGAGAGAGTGTGTGTGTGTGTGTGTGTGTGTGTGTGTGTGTGTGTGTGTGTGTGTGTGTGTGTGTGTGTGGGTGTGTTAAAACACATCAACGCACACTTGCAATTGTTACGTTTCATTAAGTTCGATGTATGTATTCTGCAGAGTTTGACAATAAATGCAAAAATCACACCGTGAATAGCATTTGTGTGTGCACGGCATATGACCCACTTCTCTCTCTCTCTCTCTCTCTCTCTCTCTCTCTCTCTCTCTCTCTCTCTCTCTCTCTCTCTCTCTCTCTCTCTCTCTCTCTCTCTCTCTCTCTCACACACACACACACACACACACACACACACACACACACACACACACACACACACACACACATTTTTCCTGCTTTGATTGACCTGAAGTTACATTTATTTAAGTGATCAGAGACTCGGAATATGTTAATTTATGGAACGCTCAATTCACATGACAATACAAACATCGACAGATCAGCAACTTCCGATTCTTTTAAGTGAACAAAGTGGGACAAACCATGTACAACAGAGAAATAATCAATGACATGATAGGCTGAAAATGTCACCTTAGCTTCAGGTTTTGAAGACCGTAGTTTCTCGGAAAAATATATATCAAAATATAAGAAACAATGTATAGTTTATACTGAGTCATGAGTAAAAATAAAGTCTCCTTCATTCACTTCGATAGATCTGACTGTCTTCGTGTTAATCGGACATTTCCGGTATTTTACCCGTTAGTTTACCCGTGGTGTTAGGAAACGTCGGAAACAGACATCTTAAACCGGTGTATTTGTCTCAAGTTTCTTCTGGACTAGCTTTTTTAATTCGATCACTGGGCATGCGCTCAACTTTGTATTGTCTGTTCAGCCCCCATTATTCGCTGACACACTCGAAAGAAGAGATAACTCGCGTTTCCCGTTTACTTACAACCTAATATGGCTCAATGGAAGGGAACCTTTTTAGACGCGATGACATGAAAGATGGTCCAACGGAGACCGATAAGCGTAATTTTAAAACACGATCTGAGATTTCGTTTCCATGTTTGCACATGCGCAGTTGCCGAATGAGAAAGTTGGGCCCAGGAGAAACGGGTCTGATAGGTTGACAACGAGGTTTGTTTTCAGATGCAAACAAGCATCCTCGGACTTAAAGAATACACAGATTTACAAGATACAGGTAAACTGACCTGTGTTCATTACGGTTCATTTATCAGTTTCCTCCTTCTCCCCAACCTTTTCAGTCTTTTCTGCGCCGTCTTTTCCAACGTTTCAAGCTCTTCTTTAATCCGGCTGAAGCCAAGCAGCCATGTGTGTAAGTAGAGGAATTCATCCGCCATGTTCTCCGGTACGCACAAAATGGGCCCCGGGTTGGTCAGCGTGCTGGTTTCACAAGGCTGATGACCCGGTATCGCATGCAGGTCCACCCCCAACTCCATCAAAAACTCCGTGTTGTCGAGCTCGATGTTCTCATGTTCCGATATTATGTCCCATTCGAACCCCTCACACTTTCCCAAAACTGCTGCTCCTGCTGCTTGTTCATCCTTCTCGGGATGTTTGAAGCTTGTCGTGCTGTTGTTGCTGGTAGTGCTAGACCTCCATTCCTCCCACTTTTCGGAAACTGCTGTTGCTTTTTGGACTTTTTCGTGATGTTTCATACTTTTCGTCATTCCCTGCTTGCGTGTAGCTCTCTTCTCACAGCCCTTCCCCATCTCCCAGTGAATTGCTTTGCTCTCCATTCTGCAATGTAAGATACACATGTTCACATTATCACATTACCTGTTGTCTTTATTCTCCGTAACATTAATGCGGGTTTAATTTACAACACATTAGACTACCTACCATCCTGATCTATTTTGATTGAACTGTGTCCTCCGCATTCACGCCGCACTGATAAAAGCGATAGGGTATGCACACACAGCAAATAAACAAAGATACAAACAGCTATAACTGACGGACACACACACACGCACGCACGCACGCACGCACACACACACACACCACACACACACCAGACACACACCACTTTACCTGTTTAATACAACTCCTGCTTAAAAGATCATCTTAAAGAGCACACGACTGAGGGAAATTGTTGATGACGAAACTCTGGTCCTAACTGTTCACCTACAGGTCAGGAGATGAAGCAATGGGAGAAGTCCACTGATAATAAACAAACACCACTCTACCTGTCTGGGTTAGTCTCCTGCCTCAAAGACTTCCTGAAAAGATAACGACCGAGGCAGATTGGTCGCGAAGAAACACTGGTCCTAACCGTTCACATACAGATCATACAGGCAATAGAAGGAGTCCACTGCTACATCGGCACGGCTCCCCGCTCTCAGTGATGTCAGGGCTGAACCAATAAGTCAAAATGCTTGATAACAAATAAATGAAGACTTAAGTAATTAGCTTCATAAAATGAATACTATCTAAACCAATAAGTCAAACTGTTTGGTGAAAGAAAAATAAATGGATAATGAAATACCTACATATATCACATCGTATAAACTGACACATATACTACCTAAATATATGAACGACTGCTGGAGATATGGAAGAAATATAGCATTGTGAACACCACACACACACACACACACACACACACACAAAGCATCAGTCTTCTCCTAGCCAGTGTGTGTGTGTATGTTTGTGTGTGCGTAGTTGTGTGTGTTTGTGTGTGTGTAGTTTTGTGTGTGCGTAGTTGTGGGTGTGGGTGTGTATGTATGCGTGCGTATTTGTGTGTGCGTGTGAGAGCATATGAAATTGCCGGGTTATCGAAAGCGCTAATAGTCTGATACCATAAACAATCCACCGCCATAAATCAGTGACATGTTTTAAGAAAACTTGTTTTTCTTTCAATCTTTTAGTTGAACGTCCGTGTAAGATGTTAACGTGCTTTCAGTTTCTTGTCCACTGTCATAAAGACAGCGCCACTGACAACGCTTTTAAAAGCAAGGTAAGCTTGTACATGATCAGAGAATAAACCTCGCAAGTTCAGAACAGAAATATGCTTTGCAAAGATTACGAATGCTCCGGGAATCGCCTTCCTTCTTTGCAACATAGTCTCAGGTGCCTCGGGGTGTTCACGGTGGTGGCATTTGTTTTTTTCAACATTGCATACAGCCAGAAGCAGACAGAAAGCTCTCTAATACTACGAAGGACGGACACATCGCCTGGAGGGGAGCATCTCAAGGAAGATTATTGGGATGAAAAGTTCTCACATCGTTTTATATTACCTGGGAGTGGTGTTCAGTCTGTGGACGTCACACTAGACGCACCTCAAGACTTCACCACCAGCTCGTCTGTTACACATGCCCTTCCACAAACTGAACACCACTCTCAAATGACGTCAGCCGTTGAGGAAAACACTGTCATGCGGGCTTTTCCACAAACTGAACATCACTCTCAAATGACGGCAAACGTTGAGGAAAACACTGTCATGCAGACTTTTCCACAAACTGAACACCACTCTCAAATGACGTCAGCCGTTGAGGGAAACACTGTCATGCAGGATTTTCCACAAATCGAACACCAGTCTCAAATGACGTCAAACGTTGAGGCCGGAAACTCCGTCACACAGGCAATATTACAAAGTGGAAACCACTCTCAAATGACGAAACCGGTGGAAGGAACGTTTGTCACTCATTTTCCACCAAGCAGCACCTACTCCCCGACAGTCGAGCAGTCCCTAGTCGACTTCAAGCAGAGGGCTGAAGCATTCATACTGACACCTGACTGCTTGCTCGACGGGGTTGTCCTCAATGTCTCCAGAGGGATAGTGTATGAGGTACTAGCCAGGGAGGATCTTCATATAGTAGGGCGTAGCTCGCGGTGTAGTTTTTACGTCCAAGGCCCTGAAGGGTCTTGCTTAGTGGTAGAGATCAACAAGACGGGCACCCTTTCGGGTGACACTGAAACTATGATCAGGGTCTACTACAGACAGCAGCAAAGCAATGTGCAGCGGAGAACTGAGTTGTGTACCGAGTGCGATTATGATCATGGCCAACTACCCTTTTCTCTGACAGTAACAACGAGAAATCAGCTGCATGTCGAGATGATGGAAAACGGCCTCCGAGGCATGGAGAGGTCAAATTACACAATGAAGATTCAGGCCAGGGAACTTTCATGGGCACTAACTTTGCCCGTGGTGAAAACGTCATCACGCACCGGCTACATGACGTCACTGGGCTATGACGGTGTCCGAGGCTACCCGCAGGCTCTGGACAACTGGGGGGAGATAGACATTCCGAAATGGGCCGACGTCATGGTCAGTTTTCTCAAGTTTGACATTGATAAGTTCCAGGTTAGGTGCGATTCTTACGTGGATCTCTACGTGACAGACAAGAACGCAACCGAGAGAAAAGCGTGGAGAAAGTGCAGCGACAAGGTGATCCCAGCCCGAGTGTATACGGCATCGCGTTTACGCCTTCAAATGCACAGCTCTTACACCGAATATACAGCCAGCGAGACTCCTACCGGCTTCCAAATGCTGTTCTCGTTCCACGCCCCTAACATCACACCCGTGCAGCTTGCCAGCGGCTTGTTCAACTGCTCCGTGGACCACTACCCCAGCTTCTCCCAACACCTGCACTGTAACCTGGAGCCCGAGTGTGACGGGGGGCAAGACGAAACGCACTGTCCTTTCAGCAGCCCCGCCTGCCCGGGCAAAGTGGCTTCCACCCGCAAGTGCTACTTTTACGCACGAAGCAGGTACAAACCGGCTTCGGGGTCTGATGATACTATGCCGTACAACTGGGAGAGAGCAGCAACCGAGTGTTGGAAAATCGGAGCGCAGCCGGCTATGATCAAAAACGAAAAGGATTGGACGGATTTCGAACAGCTGTTTCGCTTCGGCAAACGGATTTTCGCCGACGTTTATATCGGGGCATTGCGTGGTTGGGGTCGTGGGACTCCGGCAATATATAGAACAAGTCTACGCTGGATTGACAAGACGCTGATCTACTTTCCGAAAGATGTACCCTTGGTGGACGAACTCTATTCTGCGTCGTACTTTATCTGCCTCGCGTACAACCCGTATAGAAGAGCACTAGTGTTTCGGCAGTGCGATTTTTCCGATTTTGAAATGAATGGAGCGGTATGTGAAACAAGGTTACCTTCGACAACACAAGTCATCGTTCATCCAATTAACATTTCGATGCCCACAAAGTCTTCCGCGGTGCGCACCAGATTGAATATATCACTCACTGATTGTCCGGAAGAACACTTCACACACGATTTTCTTTCTTGCGATATGAAAAGTCGCTGTGGTGTGGAAGCCCCCGTTTTTCGCTGCCCGTTTACCAGTTTCTCAAGCTCATTCTCAGTGGCCATGTTTGTTTGCGATGACAACGTCATCACGATTCCCTACACCCTGGTGTGTGACTATAAAAACGACTGCCAAGACCAGTCCGACGAGTATTTCTGCCGGCGACCGCCATGTGATCAGTTTCAGTGCTCTAATGGTCAGTGCGTCCCTCGGGGCAAAGAGTGCGATCAGTTGGACGACTGCCTGGACAGGACGGACGAGCCTTACCGGTGTCTAGTTAAACGATATGGGAACACTGACCCAGTCAATCAACCGCAGGCCTTAGTTCCGCCACCAGCAGCCATCCACTTTGACGGCAAAGGCGGCTTCAAACAAATGGAAATGAGCCCCAACCAGTCCTGCCCCGACACTCATTATCGCTGCCCAAGCAAACAGAACTACTGCCTGCCTGTCTACACGCGCTGCAACGGTTTCTACGACTGTCTGGGTCGTGAGGACGAAGAGGGCTGCGAGGAGGTGACGTGTCCGGGTTTCTACCGCTGTCGTGCGTCCAGCATGTGTGTGCACCCTGACCACCTGTGTGACGGCTGGCCGCAGTGTCCGCAGCATGACGACGAGCTGCTGTGTGGCTTGACCTGTCCTGAGGGATGTCTGTGTCAAGGTCTTTCTTTGCTGTGTCACAAGCTGTTCAGTCCTTCAGCTGTCCCTGAACTACGTTACCTTGACGCCAGTGGTTCTGGTATGACACTATCAGATGTCAAGCACAATGATGAACTGGTTTGTCTTATTCTTGTCAGATGTCATATAGACTCCCTTACACGGGTTGCTTTGGGAAACCTGAGGATTCTAGACTTACGCGAAAACAACCTGACATTTATTAACATCGGAGTTTTCCTTGGCTTCGGCAATTTGAAATCCCTGCACCTTTCAAATAACCCCATCTCCGTCATTACAAATGCTGCGACTAGACACAGATTAGACAACCTTGAAACCTTAGATCTTTCACAAACGAGACTTTCTCAGTATGACGGTCGTGTTTTAGTAGCTTTCCATCGCGTGCAACATCTGAATATTTCGTTTACAAACGTGCACACTTTGGGCGAAGAAGGGTTTGGCAGCACACCGCAGCTGGCCGAGCTTGACCTCAGGGGAAGTCCAGTAGAACATTTCCCTGCCAACGTGTTCAGCGCACTGACTCAGCTCCGTATTGTGTTCACGCCAAACTACAGACTGTGCTGTGAGAACATTCTGCCCACGCAGCTACGTAGACCCATCTGCGTGACCTCTCAAAGCAAGCTGTCCTCTTGCGAACGATTGTTGAGATCAAGATCTCATCAGTTCTATTTTTCCGTCACAGCCTTGCTTGCGCTGATTTGCAATTCGCTCTGCATAGCGAAACGCAGTTGCTGTGTGCGAGACGCGCCCTCAGCAAGAAGTGGACACAGCGTGTTCGTCACGAATCTGAACGTTGCCAACTTGATCATGAGCATCTACTTGGGTATCGTGTCTGCGGCCGATCTGATGTTCGCAGGAAGCTACCTGGAGAAGGAGACTGCGTGGAAGAGCAGCGTGGCCTGTAGAGTGGCTGGCTTTCTTTCCTTGCTGTCCAGTGAGGCGTCAGTCATGGTCATCTTTCTCCTGACTCTCGATCGCTTCATTGTCCTCCACTTTCCCTGGACACAGCTTCATTTTGGGAGACGGTCAGCTACAGCGGCATCCATGATGACGTGGATTGTTGCTTTTGTGTTGACCACCACGCCTATGCTACCCATGACGTCACGTTGGGAGTTCTACAAACAGTCTGACATTTGCATTCCCATTTCTGCAGCAAAGCCGGGATTTGAAGGACGGTTCTACTGGGTTGCTCTTCACACGTGCTTTCATCTCAGCTTGGGTCTTGCGTCACTGATGGGCCTAGGTTTGATTTACAGAATTGTACACAAAGACAGTATGAAAGTGAAGCTGGAGAAAACTTCCGAGAACATGGTTTTATCGAAACGGCTGATGGGCCTGGCAATCACTAACAGTCTTACACACATATCGCTCGGCATTCACTGTCTTGCTGGGTTTGTCAGCGTCACAGCCAGTAGCGAAGACACAGATGTGATCATGGCTGTCTATGTCTTGCCCTTGAATGCTGCACTGAACCCTCTTCTGTACACCATGAGTGTCGTGTCCGAACGCGCTGGAGTCAAACGCGAAGCGAAGCTTTTGAACCTCCTTAAGTCTCGCGTTAGTCGTCAGAAAGGAATATCAGCTTCAAATTAAGTGTGCTACAAACGGAATCACTGTTAAAGCAAACATCTTCTTTTACAATTTGTTTATGTTGTTGGTTTAAGCTAATTTTCGTGTCTACAAACTAGCTCATCCAAAAACAAAGACTGCCAACGTTCCAAAATTCTGAATAAAAGAACAAGAAAGGTAGGTTGTTGGAACGTTTGTTTGTTTGGTTGTTTGGTTGTTGAATTCATGCGCTCGGCTTCCTGACGAGTGGGCGAAAACTGATTCTATTAAGATAAGTTTTGTGTGAATATTTGTTTGTCTGTTCACTTAAAAGACCGTTGGGTCGAAATATTTGTGAATGTATTGTTTTGTCAATAACGTTCCAACAACCTACCTTTCTTGATTTTTGATTACAAACTAGCTGTAATTTTAACAAACGACTCTTACGCGTCAGACGTCAGTCGGTCATCTTTGAGTATATGACTGTTCTGATCTGGCGTTGACCGTATTATTCGTGTAAGGATAGGTTGTTTGAAAAGGGTCGGTGCCTTAAACCTTTTATCAATATAAAATAAATGTAGTCAGTAATTAAGTCTCTCTCTCTCTCTCTCTCTCTCTCTCTCTCTCTCTCTCTCTCTCTCTCTCTCTCTCTCTCTCTCTCTCTCTCTCTTCTAGTTTCACCCTGTCGTCTCATGCACATTACAGAAAACAAAAGTCATTTTGTGGATAATGTCCTGCAAGTGACAAAATGCAAGATGTTCGGCCGGATGATGGACACTGAGACTCGTCAAATAGCAGTTTGTCCTCGTTGAAAAAGGTTGGTCCGGGTGCCCACTGTTGGTATTGTTTCGTGAGTAATGTTACGTGGACACACCTAAAACTGTCTAACAAAACCTTTTGCATATGTACAAATTCAGAACGTGAAAATACAACTGGTTGGTTGGTTGTTGTTTTTTGTAACGTCCCTTCAACCGATGTGGCTATGCGTGGAAAATGCGACATTTTTGATGTTTGAAAACACGGCAACATTAATGTAACCGTGTCGCAATTCCCTTGTCGCAGCCGCTACCACTTCTCTTGGACGTGAGAACCAACCATTGAAGGCAAGCAAGTCTTCTCCGGGGCCGAGTTTTCTTGCTGAAGGCTGTCTACAGCACAACATTTCTGCCCAAGAAGGAGTTGTTTTGTGGACTTACACGGTGATAGAAAACAAGATAGGAAACTTCGAGGACTGCATTCTGCACATCCAAGTTCCCCAGGGCCTTTTTGTTCAAGCTGTTGTTGAGCTCACACAACCAAGAGGTCTGCTTCTTCCCATTGACGACAGCTTGGTGGACAACGTCGTTAGAGTTACAAGCAAGTTTGAACCAAGTGGCAGACCGTTTTTAGAAGACTCTATCTGGTACGATTCACCCATCCCGGTCATTTTTAGTCGGGCTAATCACCTTTATTTCGAACATTTCGGAAGTCTTAAGGGTTCGTATGGGTATCAAGTAACGTTTATTGCTTCATCCCACAACTTGAAAAATGTTCTACCGATCACCATGACAACATGGCGGAGCGGATACATGACGTCACCAGGCTATGACGGAATCAGCAGACTTCCGTGGGGCGTGGACGTCACGAAAGAACTGACTGTTCCCGATGGTCACGTCGTCATGATAAGCTTTCAGCGTGTAGACGTTTGTTCTCCTAAATTTCGGCCAAGGTCCCCTCCACTGGAACTGTCAATTGTGGGGTCAAAGCAAAAAGCCACTGATTTCTCATCGGCAGGAGTGTACAAAACGTCTGCAGTAGCCATTCGACTGCATGTGGATCGCTGCGTGAAGAAGTCCACCAGGACCGGATTCAACATGTCCTTTTCCTTTCATCCCGTCACAGAGACGCCACCGAAGCTGGGTAACGGTTTGTTCGACTGTTCTGTGGCGTACTACTCCGCCTTTCGTCACCACCTGGACTGCAATCTGCGAACAGAGTGTCAGGACGGACGGGACGAGACTCACCACTGTCCTTACAGCAGCGTGGCTTGCAAGGGGAAAGTAGCGTCCGGCAACAAGTGTTTGGTGCACGTGAGCCGAACTGTCTTGGCCGACCTCAAACCGTGGCTACCTAATCCTTATGACGGGTTCCGCAGCTACTGTCGTCACCTGGGTGGGAACTTAGTCACCATAAAAAGTCTCGCAGAGCTGGCAGACTTCTCCAAACTGTTTCAGACTGGTGAAACAAAATCCATGGGGGTTCACACCGGCATGACCTACGGCGACGTCACGATACCTAATGTGTACAGGTACGTGTGGGTAGGCGATGACAAGTCTGTGCTGTACAACACGTACACTGGACAGCCTCGCGAGGCTGCTCTCTTCGGCGAGGATCGACTCTGTCTCGTATACTGGGACCACGGCCCTTTCCACTTCCGATGGAAAGAATGCTCATATTTCTTAAGCAAAAGAGTTTATGATGGGGTGTGTGAGATACAACATTCTGATTCAAACATAAATCCTGAGGGCATATCCTTATACCAAGATCCAAACGTAACAGAAAGTTACGAGAACTTCAATCAAACATTTGTGAAATGCCCAGATGGTCACGTGACACACCTGTTTCTGTCGTGTGACGTAAAAGGACATTGTGGGCAGAGCGAGTCTGTGTCTGTCTGTGAATTTCCAAACAAAGATGTAGTTGGGCGTCACATTCACACAGAAACCGCTGTGTCAGTTGGCATGTTTGAGTGCGACAAAGGCGACACCACGATTCATTTTACTCAGGTATGTGACTGCAGAGATGACTGCGCCGACAGATCCGACGAATATTTCTGCAAACACCCGCCGTGCGATGGCTTTCGGTGTTCGTGCGGGCAGTGTGTGACGTACGAATCACGCTGTGACTTGTTGTCACACTGCGCGGATGGCTCAGATGAAAGGGATTGCGGGAACCAGTTCAGGTCTGTGGCTGCACCATCCCCAAGCCCCCCTGCCATAATAACCCTTGGCAGCAAGGGGAGCTTCTCTTTCACCACGATGGAAGCCAACGAGTCTTGTCCCGACACTCACTATCGCTGCCCTGGTGCGCACAACTACTGCCTGCCTGTCTACACGCGCTGCAACGGTTTCTACGACTGTCTGGGCCGTGAGGACGAAGAGGGCTGCGAGGAGGTGACGTGTCCGGGTTTCTACCGCTGTCGTGCGTCCAGCGTGTGTGTGCACCCTGACCACCTGTGTGACGGCTGGCCCCAGTGTCCGCAGCACGACGACGAGGTGTTGTGTGGCTTGACCTGTCCTGGGGGATGTCTGTGTCATGGTCACGCTTTTGTGTGCACACATCCTTTCTCTGCTTGTGATTTCCCTCAGCTCCGTTACCTGAAGGCCAGTGGTTCAGGCCTGACAGTCTCTGCGTTAAACACCAACTTTTACCTGATTCATCTTATCCTGGATAAGTGTGGCTTGACGCATGTACCTTCTGTTCACCTGCCCAACCTTCGTTATATGGACTTGAGCTACAACGACGTAGAAACACTCGACGTGAATGTGTTTCTGTCGATGGAAAATGCTCGAGTTCTTAAGCTTGGGGGAAATCCCGTGAAGAGCCTTTTCAGTACACCATCAAAGTTGCAACAGGTCACGCTTGAATCTGTCGATCTGTCTCAAACTTCTCTGGAGATATTCCAAAGCAAATCATTTTCCAGGTTTCCACTGTTGCAGAAGTTTAACTTGTCTTACACCAACATTCACACGATTGGCTCAGATGGATTTCGCTTCATTCCGACTCTTCGTGTCCTGGACATGACACGCAGTCCAGTGCTCAATTTTCCTAGCGACTTGTTCCGCGGCCTCGAAGGGCTTCAAAGTATCATTAGTCCAAACTACAAACTCTGCTGCCAACGCCTGCTTCCGCAGAACTTTAACCAGCGATTTTGCACCGCCCCACAGAGCGAAGTGTCATCCTGTGACGACCTCCTGCGTTCAGAAACCTATCGTGGCTTTCTGTGGCTCATCAGCGCCATGTCGCTGTCAGGCAATGCGTTCTGTTTCATTGTGCGCTTGTGTGTGCAGAAAGCAGTGGCCAAGGTTGGCTTCCACGTGTTCGTCACCCATCTCAGCCTGGCGGACCTGCTGATGGGTGTGTACATGGCGATCATAGGGGTGGCCGACGAGCTGTTTCGCGGTCAGTACCTGTTGTACGACTCAGCCTGGACCCACAGTGCGGCCTGCAAGGTTGCCGGCTTCCTGTCATTGCTGTCCAGCGAGGTGTCGGCCTTCATCATCCTGCTCATCACGCTTGACCGGTTGGTCGTCATCCGCTTTCCCTTCAGCGAGCTGCGTTTTGGGAGACGCTCGGCGCTAGCAGCTTGTGTTGCTGCCTGGGTGGTCGGACTTGTCCTGGCCGCAGTCCCCCTGCTACCGTTGACGTCACACTGGCAGTTCTACAGCCAGACAGGGATCTGCATCCCGCTGCCTGTGACGAGGCAGGACTTCCAAGGGCGGGGCTACGCGTTCGGTGTTCTGATCGTTCTCAACTTCGTCCTCTTCATGGTCATTGCTGCCGGTCAGGCGTCTATTTACCGGTCGGTTCAGCAAAACACCATGACGACCTCAGAAACAAGCAGCAAGTCGCGTGATCTGACCGTGGCCCGGAGACTGATCACCGTTGCCGCAACGGACTTTCTGTGCTGGTTTCCCATTGGCCTTTGCGGCTTGCTAGTGCTGGCCGGAGTTGCCGTCCCTGGCGAGGTCAACGTGGCCATGG
>NC_090251.1:22344112-22371612 GCF_037325665.1 Littorina saxatilis | reverse complement strand
CGCAGATTCTTCACGCAAAAGGATCTTTGTATTTTTGAGGCTATATTTCGCGTCACACTTGAACCTGATGTGTGTGTTGGGGGGGAGGTGTAGAGGGGGGGGGGGTAGGGGGTGAAGGGGGGGGGGGGGGCGATGTATGTCTTAAAACACCTGAATGAACATCCAACAGCAACAACAGAAACAACAACAACATCAATACTGACAAAAGCAGCAGGAACAGCGATTACAAAAAGGAGCCGTCATCAGTATGCTTGCAATATCTCGTGTATCTGCTCAGAATCAGTGTTTCAGATACGAGACCTTGCACGCACACTGACGAACAGTACGCCTGACAACGCAACTGTTGGAGAATGGACCCCTCCCGTCTGTTTATGCCTGTCAGTCAAAGGACATACGTGACTCAGCTGCAAACAATCAAAGACGAACTGTACGCCGGACATCACGACTGTTGGAGATTGAAACCCTCCAATCTGTTTATACCTGTCAGTCAAAGGACACACGTGACCCAAGCTACAGCCAATCCCTCGTCTCACTTTATGAATATTCACCGTTGAAATGTTCCCACAAACATTCTCGCATGCTGAACATGCATTTCCGCAACTTCGCTTTTTCTTGGCCCAGAGTCTGTTTGTGTGTGTGTTGGTTGTTTATTGTTGTTTCACACCGGAAAACCCAAGGGGGCATGCTAGACCGGTCCAGCATCGATGTCATTCTTTATTTGGTTTCAAACATTTCTCTTTAAAAATCATTTCACATTTAAGGCGAATCATGTGAACGATAGATTCAGAATCAACGCACATTCAAAATAAGTGACGCTATTTCACTTTTCTGTTCTTTTCTTTTCTTTTTGACCATGCATCTTTTAAGCGTGCCGCTCAGAGAGACACACTGAGAGAGTCGGTGTTGTCTTTTGGAAGCTGTCTAATACCTTTTTCGGTACTATTAGCATTAGACCAGACAATTCTTCATAAACGAAGTTGCTTCTTTTACATCCAGCCATCACCCATGAGACATATAATAAGACATTATTTCAACCATGTGCATTAAAACACAAAACACGATGTGCTCACCCAGTTTCTCTCTCACACAGACACGGACAGACAGAGACACACGCAGGGCACTTGCGACACAAGGCCCAACATGCTGTCGCAGACAGACACACACAGGGCACTTGCGACACAAGGCCCAACATGCTGTCGCAGACAGACACACACAGGGCACTTGCGACACAAGGCCCAACATGCTGTCGCAGACAGACACACGCAGGGCACTTGCGACACAAGGCCCAACATGCTGTCGAAAAGACAACTGTTTGGAAAAACAAAGGAAGTTTAGAACTGTAAAATCAACAAATTGGTAGACGAAGTCACATTATTTATTATGTCTCACAACGAAGCAAAGAAGTTTTGGACATGTATGTTAAAATATATCAAAAATAGAACGATAGACTGGGGGAGGGGGGGGGGGGGGTGCAATAAAAGTCACACAAAGAAAAGCAACTCTCATAGCAAAAATAATTTATTTTTAAACGATTACCTTTAGCACTATATTTGTATCTACGAATAGTTAAGCATTTCCATTTGAAGATGACGCTACACGAAGGGAACAAAACAACACTGTGCCAATCACATGTACCATTCTGACCCTGACTTTTCAGGAGACCTGACAAAAGCCTTCAACTGAAAACGCAGAGCCAAAATAAAGTACACTCATCGGCCTTTCTGTACTACTGCCATTCCTTGTTGGGTGTTTGTTTTTGTTTTTGGGTTTTTTTCAATGACAAAATCCGTCCGATCATGCTCCGATGGACTCGGATCTCAGACAAGTTGGTGTCATCTGTATGATTCTAACAGTACTGATGAAGGGTTTCTCCCCCTAAACATAAGTACAGTTAAAAATCAAACGGTGCGTCATACATCTTGTTGTTAATGATGATGTTGCTTGAGCATAGCAGGGGTTTTGATGGATTTGTTCTTGTATTAAATAGGAACTTGTGTAGGTTATCATCCGCAATGAAACTGTATATTGAATGTATAGCAACTGTTCTTCTACATCAAAAGAACATATTCGTGTTTGGTTCAAAAGTATCTTACCGTATTTATGACAGACATATTAGGCCTGTCATTTTCAAGATCAATTTTGGGTTTTTTAGGCGAAAGATTAGTATGCTCTTTTTTATGTAATTTTTAAATTACATCATTTAAATATAATGCAAGTTTTTGGAACACAGGAGAGAATCATGAAAAGACGAATGTCATACTATGAGGAAAAGTGTTCATATGCAAAGTGCATTATAAAAGAAAAAAATGTCACTGAGTTAAAGGGAATAGAGTCTTCTAGCGAAAAGTGGTGAAAAGAGGCACACATTGAGACACATAATCGTAATCGGGTGGACGGAATCGTGAGTCGTTGTGACCAAGGAGACCAGGTGAAACACACATGTACGTTTCCTTCAGTCATAGACCGTGAAAACACGTACAACGTCTTTCGAAAGAGAACGTTTGTTTTAGAAATTGTTAAAGTTATCAGTGGCAGTATAGTATTTCAGCTTACTTTCATTGTCCGTTGAGATAATTAAAAGCGTTCAAACTTCGAACAATAACACACATCAGGGAACTTTTCACATGACGAAAGAACATCACCCACGAACGTACAGGTGTCACAAAAAAGTCTGGAAATTGTACTAAAAATCGGTGTGTAGGTTTAACGTCTTTATTAATGTCGCGTAAAAGTTACATCTTCCGCTTCTGCTTTGACTCTATTTGTTTACACACCGTTCCCACCCTAACCCCCCCCCCCCCTACTCAACCCAATATCCTGTACTAACCTCCCTACAATAAAATAAAAGCATTTCTGTCTTTTGTTTCTTCATGCCATTCGATACCACGTGTTTTTGTGTTCGTAAGACAAACATTGAGATACGAAAGTGTTCTTCATTCGCATTGGTTCGATTCTGCCATCGTCAGTATTAAATCCGGGGCTTCCTTGGTCACGTGGTGAACTATTCGAGACTGGCGGACGTGGGACTACACGAGTCGTGACGTCACGAGGACGGCGAGCATCACAAGTAGGGAAGCAGTGATACTGGCCGCGCCGGCTAAAAGAAAACAAACAGAAGAAAATAATTATTTATATTTTTATATTTACTTTTTATATTCTATGTATTGGGAAATGCCTGTGGCCTTTTTACATTAAGTCAAGTTTTGACTAAATGTTTTAACATAGAGGGGGAATCGAGACGAGGGTCGTGGTGTATGTGTGTGTGTCTGTCTGTGCGTGTGTGTGTGTAGAGCGATTCAGATCAAACTACTGGACCGATCTTTATGAAATTTGACATGAGAGTTTCTGGGTATGATATCCCCGGACTTTTTTTCATTTTTTCGATAAATACTTTTGATGACGTCATATCCGGCTTTTTGTAAAAGTTGAGGCGGCACTGTCACACCCTCATTTTTCAATCAAATTGATTGAAATTTTGGCCAAGCAATCTTCGACGAAGGCCGGACTTCGGTATTGCATTTCAGCTTGGTAGCTTAAAAATTAATTAATGACTTTGGTGATTAAAAATCTGAAAATTGTAATAATTTTTTTATATAAAACGATCCAAATTTACGTTCATCTTATTCTACATCATTTCCTGATTCCAAAAACATATAAATATGTTATATTTGGATTAAAGACAAGCTCTGAAAATTAAAAATATAAAAATTATGATCAAAATTAAATTTCCGAAATCGATTTAAAAACAATTTCATCTTATTCATTGTCGGTTCCTGATTCCAAAAACATATAGATATGATATGTTTGGATTAAAAACACGCTCAGAAAGTTAAAACGAAGAGAGGTACAGAAAAGCGTGCTATGCAGCACAGCGAAACCACTACCGCGCTGAACAGGCTCGTCAGTTTCACTCCGTTTTGCACAAGCGGCGGACTACGGTCATTGTGAAAAAATGCAGTGCGTTCAGTTTCATTCTGTGAGTTCCACAGCTTGACTAAATGTAGTAATTTCGCCTTACGCGACTTGTTCTTTCTTTCTTTCTTTCTTTCTGTCTTTCTTTCTCAGAAACACACACACACACACACACACACACACACACACACACACACACACACACACACACACACACACACACACACACACGCAACTATACTATCTACCCGAAAATGCAAAACGGATATTTGAATCGGATTTGGTCAAACATCGCACCCACATTTTCTCAAATATATAGAAGTCCTTTTCTAGCTAGTTATTCGGTAGACAGCTGTACCTCATGGCTCTTTCAAATAGCGCACACATTCCCTGATTCTTTAGCATCTGAGTAAAGAACAATCGACCTGAACAGTTTTGAATCTAGAGAAAATCGTTCCAGGTTTTCTGTGGCGGTAATTCCTGCGCATGCGTATTCGCACTTGAAGCATAGTGACACCAAAACCGCCATCATCAACATCATCATTATAGTCGTCGTCGTCGTCGTCATCTTCATCATCATCGTCGTCGTCGCCGTTATCATCATCATCATCATCATCATCATCATCATCATCATCATCATCATCATCATCATCATCATAAGCATCATTGTAGTAGAACTAGTAGTAGTAGTAGTAGTAGTACATGTGTAGTAGTAGTAGTAGAAGAAGTAGTAGAAGTAGTAGTAGTCGTCGTCGTAAAAGTAGTCTATCTTAGTCAGCATCATCATCATTAGCATCATCATCATCATCATCATCATGGCGATGCATAGTACTCACAGCATTTGCCCGAGGTCTGCTTGGTGAACCCAGACTTGCAGGTACAAGTTAGGGTTCCATTCCCAGTCGGACACTCTGCGTTGGATGCACACTCTGCGGCAGCCGTGCACGTCTCCCCTGCTTTCTTCTCTGTTTACAACATACAGTCTGTAGTTACTGATTTCGTGCAGGCATCGAACATTTTGTTTAACTTACGGACATTCCATGTCTGAAAGCATTTACGCGGAGATTTAAAAAAACCACCACTTATATTAGAAAAGTTCCTTTTGACTATGCACATGAGTAGAAAGAGAGAGAGAAAGGGGTGGGGGGGGGCGGGCAGATACAGAGAGAAAGAGGCGGGGTGCGAGCGATAGAGAGATGGGGAGAGGGAGAGACAGTTAGAGAGAGAGGGGGAGAGCGGGAGCGAGGGAGAGACAGACACAGAGAGAGACAGAGACAGAGAGAGAGAGAGACTTGGTTTTATTATCTCTATTAATCTGTTCTGCTATGTACTTTATTTAAAGGAGTTTCAACGAGTTTTCGGCTTGGGTATGACAAAGAAATTCCTCTGTGAACTACACCAAACCTCATAATAATAATTTGGTGACGTCCCGACTCGCCCCTTCCGAACTCGCCCCTTCCTAACTCGCCCCCTCCCATCTCGCCCCCAATTATCTTGGGTTTTGCTAGAGAGGTGATTCGCTCCCGCTCTTGAAAATTAGTCTCTTTTTTCACTCACACACACACACACACACACACACACACACACACACACACACACAAAAACACACACACACACACACACACACACACACACACACACACACACACACACAATGAAAAATACATGTGCACAGAATCTGATAGTCTATGGCTTTGTGTATTGCAAATGTCCAACTTGTTTTGGTCACGTTGCCACATACATTCATACACAGACATACCACTGTAACAATAATGTGGAAAATCGCGAGGGGCGAGATGGGAGGGGGCGAGTCGGTACCTCGCCAATAATTTGATCATTCCCAGATGTCCGCCAAAGTTATCAAAGCGCGTTATTGTGAGTGAGTCAAACGTCTTACTGCAGTCAGAGTTGTCGTCCGTTGTCACGTTGGTGCCAGTACAAGCACACACTTTGGGTGTGGCTGTGGTGCATTCGTCAGCCGATGTCACACAATCCCCTATATCGGTACAAGCCTGACCAATTTTGGCCACTGAAACGATAACATTTGGTAACATCGATGACATGGAATCAGAACACAATATAAAACAAGTTGCTGAAAGCGATATCAAAACATTCTGTCGGCCTTTAAACTAAACAATTGAAACTGAACACACTGGATCAGTCTTCATAAGGACGAGTACGGCCTGGCTAGCCGAGATCCTTTGGGAAACAAGAAGGAATGCGATTTGCATAAAACGCACATATTTTTGATTATGAGCACATTTTCAATCCAAACACAACAACACTATGTATTTTTGGATTCGTGGATATAAAGAATGCAATGAAACAACGTTGGTAACCGTTATTTTAATTTCCATTTCAGGCACAATTTTAATCAATATATTAATACGGCCATCAAGACCTGCGAGCTAGATCCCCTGCCAGGCTTCCTCTTCACCAAGTGTCTGGACAAGCTCCTGCCGTCTATCACAGATATCATCAACATATCCCTGGCCACAGGCGTCGTTCCCGACTGCTTCAAGTCTGCTGTTGTCCGCCCACTCATCAAGAAGCCCGGCCTTGACGTCAACGAGTTGAAGAACTACCGTCCTGTGTCCAACCTGCCCTTCCTCTCCAAGCTTCTGGAGCGTATCATCCTGGAGCAGTTGAGCGCCCACCTGTCTCGGAACTCGCTGATGCCAGTGTACCAGTCAGCGTACCGCCCTCACCACAGCACCGAGACGGCGCTCCTGCGAATCACCACGGACCTCCTGAACGCAACAGATAGCGGTCTCGTCTCTGCCCTTGTGCTGCTGGACCTTTCCGCGGCCTTCGACACGATCGACCACCAGCTACTCGTCGATCGCCTCAGTTCCACGTTCGGCATTCACGACACCGCCCTCTCTTGGTTTAGGAACTACCTCCAGAACCGCTCTCAGACTGTCACCACTGATTCGTTCTCTTCTCGGCCTGTCCCTGTCCGCTTCGGCGTCCCACAAGAATCTGTCCTCGGCCCTGTCCTTTTCACCCTGTACACCCAACCCCTCTCCCTGGTCATCGAACGCCACGGCCTGAACTACAACTCCTTTGCCGATGACACGCAGCTCCAGAACAGCGCCAAGCCGGAGGACGTTGACGATCTCCTTGGATCCATCTCCAGTTGTTTCACTGACATCAAGAACTGGATGACTGAGAACAAGCTGAAGCTGAACAGTGAGAAGACGGAGGCCCTTCTCGTTGGAACACGACAGAAGATTGCTTCCCTCACTGTGACCGACCTCCAGCTGGATGACGCGACTGTTCCATTCTCCCCTGCTGTCAAGAGCCTTGGCGTCTTTCTCGACTCCACTCTCTCCATGCAGACACACATCTCCTTCATCATCAAGACCTGCTTTTTCCACCTACGACGCATCGCCTCCATCCGTCGCTACCTCACCCACGACGCCTGTGTCAAGCTGGTTGTCTCCCTCATCTTCAGTCGTCTGGACTACTGCAACTCCCTTCTGGCTGGCCTCCCCGCCTCATCCATTCATGGCCTACAACGAGTCCAGAACGCCGCTGCCAGGCTGACGTTGAGGAAGACGAAGCGAGACCACATCACCCCCCTACTTCGCTCCTTGCACTGGCTCCCTGTCAACACCCGAATCTCCTACAAACTGTCCACTCTGGTCTACAAGTGTCTCAACGACTCTGCTCCCGAGTACCTTCAATCCTCCCTGGACCTGTACACCCAGCCCTCCGACCGTCCCCTTCGTTCTGCTGCTGACCCTCTCCGCCTCCACATCCCTCGCTCGAAACTCGCATCTGCTGGTCAGCGTGCATTTCCCTCCGCGGGCCCCTCCGTCTGGAACTCCCTGCCGCTTGAGCTTCGCCAGAGCCCCTCTCTTGACGCGTTCAAGAGTAGGTTGAAGACTCAGTTTTTCCCGTAGCTGGCTGCGACTTTCATGCTCGACGTGATGTGTTGTGCCCCAAAAGACATTCTTGTGCTGTGCTCTGTGAGAGGTGTTTTCTTTGTGCTTAACATTATTTTGTTTGGACCTAGCTATTGATGTGTACATTGTTGTTAAACAGTTGTTTGTTTACCAGGGTTTGCTAGTGTGTGATAGGGTTCGTGTCCGTCTGAAGATGTTAGTTTCTTTGTTAGTCCTGTGTTGACAACTCTTCGACAAGCGCTTAGAACTGTACCCACGGAATACGCGCTATATAAGCTTCATATTGATTGATTGATTGATTGATTAATACAGACCCGCAATCCCACATACCAGACTTGTATTGGTGACATATATATATATATATATATATATATATATATATATATATATATATATATATATATATATATATATATATATATATATTATTTGATCGTTCTTATATCGTAGAGATGGGCAGGCAACATGTGGACAATACTTACAGCATGCTGTATTGTTCGCCTTGGCAACGTAATTAGCAGAGCATGTGCAGTTCCCGGTTCCACCGTCACCGCACTGCCCGTTCTCCAGACACTGGTCGTTAGCAGTGCAAGCCTGGTCCACTACTTTCACTGAAACACAGGAATGACCAGACTTTTATTTCTCGCCATTTGAGATACATCATCATTTCGTGAGCAAATAGTTAGAACACATTGGACCAGTCTTCATAAAGCATGGCTAGCCGAGATCCGTCCACGGAGGCAAGTCCAACTGCATGGTTCCAAAAAAACTGTAAACGCGGTTTGCATGAGACGGACATTTTTGGTTGTAATTTTGAGCACATTTTCAATCCAAACACAGCAATTCTTTTAGTATTTAGTAAATATAAAGATTAAAATGTTTGCATCCGTTATTACAATTTTAATGTCAGGCACTATTTTAATCAATACAAGATAAAGAATTGCAATCCCGCATTCCAGACTTGTACAATGTGATATATATTATGTGATCGTCCTCATATCGTAGAGGTGGGTAGGCAACGTGACACACACACACACACACACACACACACACACACACACACACACACACACACACACACACACACACACACACACACACACGCATTATACTATCTACCCGAAAGTGCAAAACGGATATTTGAATCGGATCTGGTCAAACATCGCACCCACATTTTCTCAAATATATAGAAGTTCTTTTCTAGCTAGTTATTCGGTAGACAGCTGTACCTCATGGCTCTTTCAAATAGCGCACACATACCCTGATTCTTTAGCATCTGAGTAAAGAACAATCGACCTGAACAGTTTTGAATCTAGAGAAAATCGTTCCAGGTTTTCTGTGGCGGTAATTCCTGCGCATGCGTATTCGCACTTGAAGCATAGTGACACCAAAACCGCCATCATCAACATCATCATTATAGTCGTCGTCGTCGTCGTCATCTTAATCGTCGTCGTCGCCGTCATCATCATCATCATCATCATCATCATCATCATCATCATCATCATCATCATCATCATCATCATAAGCATCATTGTAGTAGTAGTAGTAGTAGTAGTAGTAGTGTTAGTAGAACTAGTAGTAGTAGTAGTACATGTGTAGTAGTAGTAGTAGAAGAAGTAGTAGAAGTAGTAGTAGTAGTTATAGTAGAAGTAGTAGTAGTCGTCGTCGTAAAAGTAGTATATCTTAGTCAGCATCATCAGCATCATCAGCATCATCAGCATCATCATGGCGATGCATAGTACTCACAGCATTTGCCCGAGGTCTGCTTGTTGAACCCAGACTTGCAACACTATGTATTTTTGGATTCGTGGATATAAAGAATGCAATGAAACAACGTTGGCAACCGTATTATATTAATACAGACCCGCAATCCCACATACCAGACTTGTGTTTGCTTGTTTCCTCCAGGCTGATAAAGTAAACAAAGTAACTACAAGTAATACTGCCGAAGGTCCAATAAAGCAACTTTGAACTCACAACATGCAGTGTTGTCTGACTTTGCAACGTAGTTGGCAGAACATTTACAATTCGTGTCACACGCCCCATTGGTAACACACTCGTCGTTTCCACCGCAGGCGATTCCCACCTTCGACTCTGCAACAAAGTACACTTATGTCATAACTGAGCGAGAACTGCAATTTCAAATGTGAGTAAAAGATTCAGTTGGATGATATTTCACTCAAATCATCCTCGGAACATGAAATTCATCCATCTGCCAGTCCATCGATTCACACACCCATCAATATATCTATCCAAGTTCAAGTGCTAGTCTTTCGGATGAGACGAAAAACCGAGGTCCCTTCGTGTACACTACATTGGGGTGTGCACGTTAAAGATCCCACGATTGACAAAAGGGTCATTCCTGGCAAAATTGTTTAGGCTTAAGATAACATGTCTGTGTCTTTCGCTTAAGATAAAAAAAATGTCCACCAAATACCCGTGTGACTTGGAATAATAGGCCCTTGAAAGGTAAATATGCGCCGAAATGGCAGCGATCTACTGGCCCAAAAAATTCCATCTCACACGGCATTCTGTAAAGGGCCTAGAACCATAGGGTTAGGCACTTAAAAATATCCAGTTATTATTATTATTATTATTATTATTATTATTATTTAAGTTATTGAGACATCCCAGTGCACTAAGGGATTTATAGAGCAAATCGAGAAAATTCATTATTGAACGAAGCGCATAGCGCTGAGTTCAATAATTATTTTCGAGATTTGCTCTATAAATCCCTTAGTGCACTGGGATTGTTTCAATAACGATATTGTCAGTACCGCCATAGAAAAAAGAAGATTCCTAACGCACATTTTGCAATGCGCATTTGAATAGGCATAACTGTGTGGTCAGGTCGTGCACAGTAAAGATCTACTTTTGTGTGGGGTGTCTCAAGTGTGTCGTGCTTTCGTCACACGCATTTTAATTTCTGTTGGTAAATTCAGTGTAGCGTTAATCTGAACAGTGATGATCTTTCAGAGAGACCTCATTTGAACTCGGAGAAAGGCTCTTCATTATTTGCGATTCGAAACCTCCAGTCGAGCTTCGACGGATTGACTATGCGGAGTGACTCCCCTTGAATTGACTCAAAGCGGGACTCGACGGTTCGCACATTTTCAAAACAAATGTGGCATATTTCTCGTGTTCTATCTTCACTCATCGGGGAGTCTGATACTAAATATGAACGGTAAGAATGCTCTGAACCCTACACGTATTATATCCCCATCGTTTTTTCGTTCACATTTGCCCAACATGTTAATTTGCTGAGCGGGGTTAATGTCGTCTGCTAGGCTACCTGCCAACCTGGGCAATGGAACGACTGCAGTCTGCACTGAGTCTGTACGCATAAGGCAGGCTGCTAATAAATCTTATATATGGTAAGAACGTTCTGAACCTTACACGTTTTCGATTACGATTGTTCTTGCTTTGAAATAATAATTCTGAAACCATTCATTTACTGAACTGATGTAGTCGTATTTCTGTGTTGTCTGCTACAGAGTCGATCGAGTCAGTCTTCCAAACTGGTCTTGCTGGTACGTTATCGGAATAACACTTGTGTTTTCTGTTAGCCGCTGGGAATTGTATACTAACTCATCATTTGGTAATGTGGATGATAAGCTACATGCCACTAACACGGCATATGAGAAGAATCTATGCAAGTCGGCGAAAATTAGATGAAACAGAGCGGCTTCTATTTTTTTAGATCACTGGCACTGGCACAGGCACATGCAATCTGTCAGAAAAAAACCCCACTTCTGCTTTAATTGAGAAGCAGGGAATTTATGGTCATTTGGTATTGTGGAGAATATAAGCTACATGTCATTAATTAATTCTGAGGATGAGAGCACAGTCTTGCTTAGGCAAAGGGCGCAAGAATACGCTCTGTGGAAAAGTTAGCGCACTCCAAGAGTGCGCTAACAGTTTTAGCGCATCGCCATTAGCCAATCAACTGATTCACATCAGTCATGTGACACCAGTACTTACTGACAATTATTATTATTATTATTATTATCCATTCTCAAACCCTCACACTTCTCCATGTTCTCTCGAATACGTGACAAAACTCCTTTATTATAGGCGAAACACGCATTCCTTCCCGTGCGAATGATCGTGTCAGCTATCACAGATCTAGTTCGGCTTTTCCACAAAATGAGAGCATCCTTCCACTTGAACCTATACCGAAATTCATCAGCCTGGCTACGTTCTGTGCATAGGGATATGATTTGCTGAATCAAGTTTACAGGTTGACACTGGCACCGGTTACAAATTAAATGAAACAATACCCTTCCATCCGGCACAAAACGTAGCCGGCCCGTTGAGTTTGGCTTGTGTCCCGTGTAACCCTTCAAAAGGTTGGACACATCTCTGATGCGGGCTGACAAAAGAAGGAACCTTCACTGGATCGCGCTTTTACTCTACATTGAAGTGTTCCACTTTTGAACAGCCTTTCTTTAATCAGTTTTGAACACTTGGTGATAAACTATATTGTTCCACTAGCAAACGAAGCACACATTGTAAGCATCAGATAGTGCTACTGATGCTATATAGTAGAACTATATACACTGTGCACACAAAAATGATTGCACCCATTTTTGTACCCAAACTCAAACATTCATTCCCGTGTCCTTTTCTTTAAAGTGTCTATGTCATTAAAGGCACTCAATTTGGCTATCTGGCACTCTTTTCGCATCAAAGATGTCTTTTACAGGGGTCACGTGACCGCCGCCCAAGTAAATAAAAAAATCGATGAAACTTCATAATAGGCACTTCTTGGCAACTTTTGCGCACAATATACGAATACCTCTTTCTCTTGAAAATCAGCGTTCACGAGTTTATTGGAGTTCACAATGTGTTGCTGAAATGATCGCAGACCTATAGTGATCGCTCACAACGTGTTTTCATTGAGGTCACGTGGGTTTGGCTTGAGGTCACGTGAGTTTAGGAAAACACACGTACTTAGCGAAAACTTCCATTGATTAGCAAGCCATCGGCGGCGAAGCGTGGCTCCGATGTGCATATTTTTGCAAATAAAGGTATCATATTGAGCGCACGCTGCAGAGTTAGTTGTTCCACCCGATAGCAGAATAAAGCCGATCGGAAGCATGGTCTTGAAAAGCTTGTCCAAGTAAAAGGAGCCCTTACTCTACCAGACCGCTGCAAATTCTGACAGAGTTATTTCCGGATAACGGCAATTTGACAGGCCCAAGGTGAAGGCTATACGCCTTATTGGGGTTAATTCGGCCTTCCGACCAGACGGCCACACAGAAACGTCACTGTCTTGATCCCTACAAAGTAGATGACTTTTAAAGGTCAGCACGCAGAGACCCTGTAAGTGTTACCGAGCTGTTGCAGACACCAACTCACCAATATAGAATCCTAAGTCAAACGTTCTCTCACAACATTTCCATATGCCTGCAGATCACATAGAATCACGCCTTAGATCAGAATAAATGATAGATTTGTCGCGAACAAGGGGTATGTTTTGGATGATTTCCCCCCCTCCCCCCCATTAACCAATCCTCCGCGCGGGATAAACGAGGGCCACAATTGCCCACGGTCTCAAAACACAGCTGCAAGCCGTGGATACTTACTGCAAACGTTGTTGTCACATACCAAAGCGCCGTTGCAAGTACCATCGGATTTGCATGCGGCTTTGAGGTCACCGTCTGCTCCATAAACCACTGGGGAAAAGAACACAAAAACATTATAAAGACATATTTTTTAATTGAGTGGTTGTACAGACCTAGGTACCATTTTGTGACATTCATTCTCAGTCATTTAAATGGTTATACTGTATATTAAATGGCAACGAGAACGTATTCTCCTTACTTTTGTCATTAATACTCCAGTTGATACAAACATTCAACAAAAACATAGTATACATTTTTTTATTTTTTTTATTTTAGTTTTTATTTTATCCATGTCCTTTCCTCTGGTTTCCATGATACGCGAGAATGTTGTATTTTGATGCTTGTAATGTACTGTACGTAGACAATAAATGTTATCACTAATTCTTTCTCTACAGGCCAAGGATATATTTGGAAACATTATTCATAAATTAAATCAATTTGTATGGTTAAAAATTTTCATTTAAATAATGTAATATCACTCGGATAACATGGTTTCCACTGGGACCCAGCTCTGGAGAAAACCCCAATTAATTTAAATGCCGAGCAAGCGTAAAGGTGATTTGATTTTTGACTTGATAATATTGAAAAGATTAAACAACCTCTGGGAACAAAACGCAAAAACAGCAAATTATGCATTGCACTGTAGGTTCAGTCCGCAAAAAAAAGGCAAATGTATGGTACTTATTTAGCTCGCTCGTTTGCTTGTTACAGTACAACAATGTTGTATTCTATATGGTTGCAGATTTGAGTAATTCTATTATATTGTGTTATAATGAAGGTTATCAATAGTTTGGCATCTGAAAATTTGTCTTTCTGTGCAGAAGTTTCAGATAGTATTGAACATATATTTTGGCGCTGTTAACACGTTGTACATTTCTGGCAAGAATTTCAGAGTAGGTTGAATTTGAAATGCGATTTTGTGTCAAATGTACAGCTATCGGGGAATTGGTATTGTTCGGGAATAAGAATTCTGTTGATACGGATCTAATTTTTGATTTTAGAATTATATTTGCAAAACAGCATATTTATTGTTGTAAAATGCAAAATGTTTACCACGGATGCACTCCAATTGATCAACTTCAAACCTGTTGGGCAAAGAACTAATTTTATGACAACGTTGATTTTTTTTACAAACCTTTCTTTTCATAAATGTATTCTCTATTGCGCAGTTGTAAATATTAGTATAGACGACTGTATGTAGTTTGATAAAAGTGTATAATTGTCAGAGATGTCTCATCAATCCGCATTACCCACCACTTACCCGCCTCTCTCTCTCTCTCTCTCTCTCTCTCTCTCTCTCTCTCTCTCTCTCTCTCTCTCTCTCTCTCTCTCTCTCTCTCTCTCTCTCTCTCTCTCTCTCTTTTTCCATCTTTCCTAGGGTCGATACATATATATATGTATATAAAACAATTTTTAAAAATGTGTTTGGTCAACGAAGGTATTATTATCTTCTTTCTTTTTTTTTCTTTTTTTTTGTATTATTATCTTCAATTATTATTTACATAATTATTTATCTCTCTTTGTAGCTGATGATGAGTCAGTTGAATATGACTTGTCGATACCTGTATGCTGTTTTTGTATCAAAATGCCCAAGAACGCGATTTAAAATGTTTAAAAAAAAAAGTTATGTATGTCTTTAGAAGTTGACACTCGTTGTTGATTGCAAGATCTATGAATGTGGTTTTAAAAAGGGCAACACACAATTAGTTCCTGTCACAGCCATTCAAAGTTTTCAGGGAAAATACAACTTGATGGAGAAGAGCAGACAGTTTTTCAATTAAATTCATTAATACGCCAATAGGGAATCAAGAAAGGAAAATAGTAAGGAATCAGAAAAGAAAATCAAGCTCGAAAGACAGAAAACTCAACTCACCGACTAGGTGACACAGCAGCGACATCAGACACACTGCGACAGAAACAAGAGACTTCGCCATCGCGACAATGAAAAGTTGGCCCGTGCGTGGTTTCTGTAAGCTAGCGCCTCTGGCTTTTTTGTAGTCAAGTACAAATGATCCTGGTTCTTCTGCGCCCGTCCCATCGCTCCCTCCCGTATTTATATCCGTTTGTCACGGCGTCATGACGTCACCTACTTAGAGACCGCCCAAAACAAGTCCCGGCCCTTTTTGTAAAGGATTTGAATGTCCTAGAAACCTAAACGACGAGTAACTGATATTCTGAACGCGTTGGCTCATGCTCTAGCTTTACTGACTAGAAGAGAGGCTTGTTAAATAAGCAGCAGTTCACCTTAGCTAAATCGTTCCGTTGGCCATCACACATTTCACTTAAAAGATTAACTAATAAACTAAGAAGTGATAATAATGATACCAACAATATTAATACCACATTTATATAGCGCTAACCTTATAGCACGAAGCGATTTACAATATAAGACCTAGGCCTGAATCAGGGTTTTGTTTAAAGCAAAGTTACTCAGTTGTTTGCTTTTATTTTGTTTTGTTTTTTAAGGTTTAAAGGTTTTAATACGATATCGGGCCCTCTAGAGGCACAGGGGAAATAACACACGCAACATATTCAAGGTCAAACAATCAAGGTCAAACCAAAGTATAACTCATTAACAACAACAACAACCACAACAACAACAACAACAATTAATAATTGAATATCAAAACAAAAATAATATACGAAGGTGCCTCAAAATGATCGATACACGTACGTATCCTTCTTCTTCTTCGTTCATGGGCTGAAACTCCCACGTTCATTTATGTTTTCGCAAGAGTGGGGTTTTAAGTGTATAGCCGTTTTTACATCGCCATTTAGGCAGCCATACGCCGCTTTCGGGGGACGCATGCTGGGTATTTTCGTGTTTCTATAACCCACCGAACTCTGACATGGATTACAGGATCATTTCCGTGCGCACTTGGTCTTGTGCTTGCGTGTACACACGAAGGGGGAGAAGGCACTAGCAGGTCAGCACATAAGTCGTGACGTCACCTACTTGGAGACCGCCAAAACAAGTCCCGAGCCATTTTAGTAAAGGATTGAGATCGGACCTGGGAGATCGGAAAAGCCGGGATTTGAACTCACGACCTCCCTATTCGGAGGCTGATGTCTTATCCACCCGGCCACTGCGCCCATCGTACGTATCCAAAATAAACAATCTGGATGCTTCCTGTGTATAGTAGGAATTGTGTCCATTAATTTTGTGAACGACACCTTCGACAATCTGTTAATGAATGTAACCGTGCAGAAAGAAGCCATGCTGAAAATGTATCCCATGTAAACAATATTAAAAAAGTTTTTTTTTTCTAAGTCTGACAACCAGCTCTGTGTTACGTACTGCACATGATTAGCTGTTAAGAGCCTTCTTCACTTGACTGTGATGTAAATGTAAATAGTTTCCGATCAAACACGGAGACAGCCTAGTAAACTTGAACGGGAACAATGTTGAATCGGTCCTGCAAAGACAAGTGGGTTGAAGGGACGTTAAAAACGAACAACAAACCAGCAAGGGTAGGACTGTATCTTTTAATGGTCTCCCTGACTTAGTTATCTTACTCGGTGTGAAACCTGAAGCCTGTTTCTGGGATTTTTCGCTCCGCTGCACCTGCGTGTTGTATTGTATTTATTGGCCAACCCAACGAGTTCCATGCCAAGCAAACAAAACATCCAATTATGTACACTAAAAAAACACTAAACAAAACACAGAAACCTTGCCGCACACGAATATGTACAACACAAGTTGAATCCTGAAACTGATGTGAAATTTGAGTCAGGGTGCATCCAAGGTCAAACAATAAGGTCATTGCCAAGGCAACATATCAAACAGCGTATCGTTGTAGAACCACTCAGATGATTTCTGTAGACGGTTTGTCCGCCAATACCGGTGAATGTCACGGGTGTTATATATCTTCTACACGAGAAGGGTAATGGAGCATGTCACGCACACGCACACACATACACACACACACACACACACACACTTTTGCTTGCATGCAAAATGCTAGTAATCCCTTTGCAGTGCATGAAGTCTATAGAACCCATTGATTCATCACGCATACAAACAGTAGTTGACTTGCAGGCTGTGACTTGACAAGACGCATTGTGTTAGCAGCATAAAAAGAGTGGAGATGGTAGGTGGGTCAGGAGGAAGCTGATCCCTCCCCCGCCACCCCCTCCCCCATCCCACCCACCGGACGCTCCCTCATTCCCCGCCGTGCCCCCTCGGTGCTGCCAGGAATATTACCGACTTTCTTCCATTCTGATCACCGTTTAGATTAAAATTGACATATTTATATTGTTTTGGACTCAGGAAATGATATAAAATGCAATGCAATCCTTTTTAAATCTGTAATTAGAATTTCAATCTAAATGCATATTTTGAGAATTTTAATGAACAAACTTATATATAGTACGTAATGTTTCACCTTCCAATCTAAAATACAATCTCGTAGTTTGGACTGTGTCAAAGAATGTATGACCAAATCATCAATCATTTTGATTGAAAAATGAGGTCACCACCGTGCGCCGGCATTTAACTTTCGTTTAAAGTTTTTGAGTGATCGAGCCACGTGCAAACTCGGTTGCAAATTAACATCAACTATGTTCGTAATGACGATATCCAAGTAGTAGCAGTAGTAGTAGTAGTAGTAGTAGTAACAGCAACAGCAACAGCAACAGCCGCAGGTTAAATCAGGTTGGTTTTGTTGTTGTTGTTGTTGTTGTTGTTGTTGTTGTTGTTGTTGTTGTTGTTGTTGTTGTTGTTGTTTTAAGATACTAGGTAAAAGGCAGAGTCCTTCTCGTTAGGACAGTTCGCCTCATCATCTCACATCTGGTCAGGCTTTTATATGGGATAAGACCATCCCTCCACTTGGTCACGTACGTAACATACCAAAACCCAACACCCTGACTTTTTGCTGTGGTGAACTGGAATTTTGTATGGCATATTTTCTTAAAAATTAATTAATTTTAAAAAATCCAGCTAGCACAGAGAGCCAGTGGAGAGATGGTTTTATCCTACATACGTGAGAGAGACACTCGTGAGATAATAATCGTTCAAATCACACGTGTGTGTATCATGTAAATGAGGTCATGTCAAGCAAGTCTGGCAGGGACCTGTTTTTCCACAGCTCATGATGCCAAAATCACCGAGACAAAAACGTCATTATAGAAAAAAAAAATTACGCTCGCTAATTACCCTCGATGAATTTTTAGAACTAACACTTCCCGCCACACTTTCAGAGTGACGTTTCTTTAAAGAAGAGATCGAGGTTCCAAAAAGTCTTCAAGTTAGCTTCATCGACTGCAGGACATTTTCAGTAAATTATTCCCCCCTCTGCTTCTTTACCTCTGTAAACTTGTAGGGGTAGTTATTTTTCGATAATGACCCAGCAACCAAACAAATAACGACCCAGCAACAGCCTGAATCCTCGATAGTGCAATGGGTTGAGAAGTTGTTCTGTTTCGGTACTACTTTTTGCGACTGAAAAGTTCCGAACGCTCTAACGTACGAAGTATACATCTCTGGAGCAAACAATACAAACATACCGCATTTAAATTAACAACTACAGGCCTGAACACATGAATCTTCATATAAAATCCATGAGTTCGGTTGTTTTCTGAATCATGATTTGCCGTGCTCAAACGTTCATCACAAGCAATTTCCCGCAAGGCAAGTAACTCATACTTTGTCTAGCGACAAGAGTAGTTCCCCTTCTTTTCACTCAGTTTCTTCGACAACAGACTGCAATCCGACGGTCAGTTTTCAACAATATTTCATTTAATAAACAGATCACACGCAACCAAATGCACACATCTCATCAATTTAAACAACATAAAGCGGTTTCATACACTATTTTCCCCAGAAAACTGAACTTCATACAGATTTTAACGTTGGAACACGGGTGCAAAAGTTCGTCTGCTAGTCCCATTTGACGAAAGAACATTATCCTAAGCGATACCAAAACATATACAGAACACACAATATCTGCCTTTGCCGCCACAGCAGAATAACAGCATATCTGTGTACTTGATTTTAGTCCAAAACTGACAAGAAGTGTTAATAGAATGGAATGATTTGCACGGAACTATATAACCAGGCATTAATCGATCGCCTGCGCAGGTTGACTGGTTGAGTGAATAGGATTCGATCAAACTTTCGCAAAAAACCTCCTCTTTTCTTTGAATAACTGAAGAAAGGAGGAATAAAGAGGAAAGCTCGCATTTTTCATGATCCGCTAACTTCGACCATTATTTTTAATAATCACTGAGACTCGGCGTGTAACCTCTACATACACGCAAGTACAGTATGTAGGATAAACAGAATACTACATGGCTTGCTGTTTTGTACCAGATTTACACTCGTTGCTTTTTCAAATAGGGAACAGCTCGCTTTCGTTCGCAGTTCAATATTCAAAAAAACAACTCGTGTAAATCTGGTACGACACAGCAAGCCATGTAGTATTCTCTATTTATCCTATGTAAAACCCTAGCCAGATCTGAGATGGTGAGCCGAATTGCTTCATGAGGAGTGTGCCTTTAAAACGTGCATGTCATAATTCTGCCTTCTTGTTGGAAACCCGGTTTACTATGCAGGTTTTTGCGTGTCTCGAAATGTGATCTCCGGAAAATATATAGGTTACACACTCTGAGTTCTAAATATCGTGCATATTTTACCTAGGGTCGATTTTCAGGTATTACCGAGCCTCTGTTGAGGTAATAGGGGAAGGGCTCCTAATATGGACCACTTTTTGTGTCATGCTGATAACTAGCTTGTTTTCTTGCGAAGAAGTTTCATGTTGTGTTTGGTAGTCCTTCTCTCTTAGGTTAACCAATAGCCCCAATTAGAGTGAAATAGCTTTGATAGACATTCAGCAAAAATCAAATACAGAAAAAATCACAAATGGTCCATATTAGGAGCCTGGGCGCCAAATATGGACCAGTGAAGCGAACTTCACGAATCACTGTAAAAAGCCCCCTATATTTCAAAATAACATGATACAATTTAGTGTGCAAGTCAGACGAATAAAAATATGCTTTAGATTTATCTGTTTCGGGTTGATGAGAGCATTATTTGAAGCACACCAGGAAACCAAAGAAGCTTATCAAAAACAGAGTGAAAATAAGTGAAATTATCAACTTCCACGAAAAGAAGACTATTTGTTATATTTTTTGAAATCTCGAGGGCTAGTTATAGGTTATTTTCAGCAAGCTTCAAAATGAATTAATGAAAATAGCCTTTAGCTTTTATTTTCTTCGATTTGTTGAAGGTGGTCCATATTAGGGGACTTGCACATACTGTGAGATTGTTATATTATTTTTTGTTTGCAGTAGAAACTCGGGGTCAACACTGCTAAAATAAAACAAATACGGTCTTAGCTGTCATATATAGCAATTTTTGTGTGATGAAAACTTTGGCTGTGGACAGAAACGAGTCCGTTTTAGGCGGCAAATTTAGAGTGAACGCTGCCAAAAGTGACAAAAAGAGAAAAAGCCTAACGGTTTTGAGGTTTGTGTTTCTGCAACTGTTTTGACATGTGCAAGTTATCTACAGAGGGTGAATACATCGAATGAAATTGTTTTGAGCGCTCTAGCGTCGTTAGTTTGTCAGAACGGGAGGTGGTCCATATTAGGAGCCGGTCCATATTAGGAGTCAAGTTTTGACTAAATGTAAAAATCGAGAAAAAATCGTAGATTATTTTGATGTAAAAAAGTAGATTTCACAAAAAAAATCGAGTTACGAGGTTTCAAACGGGCAAGGACGTAATATGTATTCTTTGTTGTTTTCTTTATTTCTTCAATGTTAAAATGTATGTAGATCGTTAGCTAAACGTGAGTTTGACTTTTATACCGCAGAATATTTCAATCGTTTTGCTAAAGAAAGTAGTCTCCGAGTTAATGATAAATATGCGGATGACCTCTATAAATTATTTAATTGTACTCTGAGATCAAAGACAATGACCAATGACAGGTGAGATTGAGACTCGGTTGTGATGGATAATCCATATGGTTGTGATGGATTATCCAGACTAATCACCTCCTCAGCTAACAGAGGTAAAGAGGCAGGTCATGGGATGAATAACAATAAATCGTTTCAGCTGACTGCTTTGGTATCAGTAAAACGCCTGGCACATTTTGCACAGCTTTTTCAACTCCAATCAAATAAATGTTGAAGATCTTGTTGGAGCGTGTGAAACTTCTTGAATAGACATTCAAAAAATATTATTCAACGTGAATGCATTAAAAACGTTATTTAACGTTGGTGCCTTGAAAGCATTATTTTGTGTGAATGGTGGGTTTGTGAAAAGATGGTCTGCTTTGCAGATGCGTCCCACTGTTAGATATAATTGGAAGCAATTTAGCGTGTGCAAATCTAAATAAATTTCAGCAAAGAACTCCCGTGAAAAAACTCCCATTGATTGATTTATACCTGATATAAATCTTGAATAAACTTGAACTACTCTGAATAGTTCATGACTTGAAAAAGGCACGACAGTCTTGAGGAATGAGACGGTTATGGTTTGTTGCTCACGGACAATATCTGAATCCGGATTGATTACTGACAGGCTTTTTTTGAAATAATCATACAGCAAAGACTAACTTCATTCTGCGCATACCCCCCTCACCCCCCCCCCCCCCCCCCCTCCCAAAAATCTCAGATCAGGTATCAAGATATCCAGCTGCGATAACAGAAACTAGCGTTGGCAATTGTGAAGGCAAGAGATTCTTACTCGAAAGCAGTGGTGATCTGCGTGTTGGGTTCTCAAAATCATCAGTTTTAGCTCTTGTGTCGTCAGACAAAGAGCCTGGGGTCGTATTTCTGGGTTCACAGTTACCAGTGACAGATGATTTCTCACACAAAGCGGGAGGGATTACGCGGTAAAGTAGGTCCGTCTGGGGGGGACTCATGAACGTACGTGTAGGCGTTTTGAATCAAACCCCAAACAGATCCGTTTGTATGGCCATGTTGGGTTTGATGCGTGCATGCCTGGTTTTCTCCTGTAGATGGGTGTCGGCACAGAAGGTCTGCCCGCTGTCCTCAGCCAACATGCTCCGTCTTCATGGCAGCTCAAATTTTTTATCGAGGTTCTCTCCTCTAGATCCGCCGTGTTTCGCCTAGGGGCTTGCGCTGCCTAGTTGATAGGGTCACCTCGTAGAGGATGTGGTCATAGACCACGCACGGTCGGTCTTGGGATAGGGAAACGTTATGCTAGTCCGGAGGGATTACGCCACAATGGCCACCTCGCGAAGACCCAGGGTCCTAGACTAGGGAGGTCCAAGGGGGAGCACCGGGAGGGCTACCCCTCTACCCGCACCTCCAACACAATCCCTTCCCCTGGTAGCTTCATCCCCAAGGAGGAAACAGAGCTACCTGCAACACCCCCCCAAACAGATAAAAAAAATGGAAGCTGCTTGTTAGAAAGTGTGTGTGCGCGTGTGTGTGTTTGTGTGTGTGTGCGTGTGTGCGCGCCCGTGCGTGTGCGTGCGTGTGTGTGTGTGTGTGTGTGTGTGTGTGTGTGTGTGTGTGTGTGTGTCAGTGTGCAGGTGTGTCTGCCTGCTTGCCAGCTTGCTAAAGTCCTTTTTTATATTTTGGACCTTTACTTTTTTTTTGCTTTGTTTGTTTATCTTTTTGTTTGTGCGTTTGTCAATTTTCTGCTGTATCGCCCGAAAACATGCCCCAGACTGGAAGAAGTAATGCTTAGTAAAAACACATCGGGACTGGGCAAATTTGTATTTATTAACCGAAGTTTTTATAAACCGAATTTAAAAAAAAAATAAAACAGAAAAAAAAGAATTTTCTCTCCTGTGAAGGAAGCGATCAACCGAAGCCCGAATTTCCTTTTCATTGTTTATCGATTGGTACAGAAACGAATGCGAGACGTCCAAAAAAGTTGCAGCCTCCCGAACACTCTTTGACTTTGCTGTCAGACTATAAAAGCGATCAAGAAGTTGAACCTTGTCTTGCACTGTCATTTCTGTTCTTTTTCTCTTTGTGCCCTTGGACGCCATGTTCAAAACTGCGAGCTTTTTTCGTGTGTAGGAGAGAATGCAACGAGAGAATGCAAACGTGATCTAATTCTCGTGATCTCGTTTCCCCCCTAAATCACAATTTTCGCTGAACTTAGCTCACTACGCTTCAGCAAATGCTTGCATCGTCTGTCGGGTGAGTAGATATCGCTCCGTGTTTGACAATACATTGTCAAATTTGTGTTAAGTGAGCGTCCCAGCACGGAACAAATACCCAATTTCGCCAACAAACTGTTTTAATTAACCGGATTTTTGTATTTATTAACCGAAGGATTATTACATGGGCCATATAGTGATAAATCCAGACCGGACTAAAGTGTATTTTAAAAGCGGCTGTCCTTATCAACCGTGTGTTTATTAAGCGGATTATTTTAGACAGATTTTGCATTTTCAGTGAAGGGTCAAGACACACAAACTTAAAAGAGCAGCAAGAAAAGTATCCAGGTACGACTTTGTAATGCAATTCATTTTGAATAAGGCTCAGTATACAATATCGACCAACTTTATAACATCTTCCTTCTCAATGCCGATTAGATCAATCAAGGCTTTCCCTATATTTGAACCCGCAAAACTTCTCTCCGGGTCCCCGCGGTTTGTGTTGATCTGGTACACAAACACACCTAGGCTAGCCACTTTGGGAATGTGATACTGAAAATAATACCTCAGACAAAAAACAAACCAAAACAAAATAGTCGATGAAAAGAGATGAAAAAGAACCAGGAAGGGAAGTTACCGAGTTTGATTCTAAGAAGACACGCGTGGTGTGCTTATTCCCCTTTAATACAGGGTAACCACACAAAAAAGATGCCACCCACATACATGCTAACAAGTTTTACAATGTACATCTCTTCAACGAATTATTTTACAATTGATGTGCATGAACTTCAAACGAGGGCAGTACAGTCAACAAAGTCTCAGGTTTCTAGGTCAAAAGCACGTGCCAGACGAACCTGACAAACAAGCAACTGAAACAACATGTACACTTGACAGGCCAAATAAATGAAGCTTGGCTGTAAGCCATCCATCCGCTTTTTTGTCCTACTGGAAGTAATATGCCACTTTACTTTGGATAGTCAGTCTGTACAAAACGCTGTCACAACGCCTGATAATCGCGCTTTGTGTTGGACTTAAACAATCACTGGGTTAGCTACTTTGCGAATGGATAGTGAAATACCTTAGAGACTTTTTTTTTTAATTAAAAATATTAGATACAAAAGAGATGAAAAAGAACCAGGAAGGGAAGTTACCGAGTTTGATTCTAAGAAGACACGCGTGGTGTGCTTATTCCCCTTTAATACCTGATGACTCCCAAACAATGACATCCACACAAATTATGCTAACAACTTTTACATCTCTACAGCGAATTCCTTCATAATTTGTTTACGTCATCTTCAGACTGTGGCAGAACAGTTCACAAAGTTTTAAGTGTGTAGGTCAAACGCAAGTGAAACAACATACACTGACAGTCTAAATAAATGAAGCTTAATTGGCTGCAAGGCCATGCCGCTTGCTTATCTTACTTCAGCCGGTACAGTCCGTGCCACTGTACTTTGGGAAGTCAGTCTGTAACCGGGTCAGTCGTAATTAGTCAGTCTTACTGCTGCCAGACAAGGCAATCAAAGGGAAACAAACTAACTTTTTTGCATGTCGCTCAGTGCCGATGAAATCAGTGAAAGTAAAAACTAAGTTAAGAGTGAGAGAGGGAGAGAGATCAAATCAAATCAAATCAAATCAAATTTTATTTTACGAGGGTTGTGGCATAAGCAATATAAACGAGCTTCTTTTCAACCAGCCCTCGCCCAGAGAGGGACTATTCTAATCTTGAATACATATATATATACATACGTAAAACAATTACAAAAGATAAGCAAGGCAGAGAAACTATTCACATGACTATATACACGTTGTAGGCTATACATACATTCTTGCGTTATGAAACACTGATGCTTTATGGACAGATATGATCAATATGAAAATAATCAGAACGAAGTCTTCCATCACTGTGACTTTTCGTAATTTGACATTAAATGTAATGAGAGGTGTTTTTTGAAAGTATTGAGACTTGTTGGGACTCGAACTGATTCCGGGAGAGAATTCCACAAAACGCTGCCAGAATAAGCTAAACTTGATTTAAAGAGATCTATCCGCGGAATGGGGACGTTGAATTTTCGGCTTGGTTTGGCTTTAAATTTTGTAATGAAAGCACTCGGTGCATGGCCGGAAAGGATTTTGTGAAGGAGCACGCCTTTATTTGATTTAAATCTTTCTTTTAAGGGCAAAATCTTAAGTTTTTTATAATCGTCGAAAACAAGACTGGATTGTTTTAATAGAACTGATTTTAGTGCTTGTCTGTGTAGACTGTACAGTGGTTATGTTTGCACTGGCAGAGTCCCAGATGGTCGAACAATAATCCGTGATGGTTTGTATGTATGCATTATAAAATAATAACCTTGAGTGTGGATCAAGAAAGTGCTTTATTCTGTTCAACAAATATATTTTCCTCGACACGGTTTTGCACAACGATCTAACATGATGGGTCCAAGATAAATTATTATCGATATTTACTCCCAAAACTTTGTGATCTCCTACTTCCGCTATTGCATCGTTGCCAATTAATAAGGAATGAGGATTATTCTTGATGTTTTGTCTTTTTTGCCTTGTTGTAATTAACATGTATTTGGTCTTTTGGGGGTGAAGACTCATGTGGTTATATTTTGTCCAATTAATGAGATCATCTACACTGTTCTGCAATGATAAATAAACTTTGTCTAATTTTTTATCAGAAGTGTGTATGGTCGTATCATCAGCAAATAGTTCACAATCATCATTAACACTAAAAGGAAGATCGTTAATATACAGAGAGAAAAGAAGTGGCCCAAGGACAGAACCCTGGGGGACTCCATATAACACCGGTCTTTTACTTGACATAGTGGAATTCACGCAGACGGATTGCTCTCGTCCGGCTAAGAAAGATGAGAGGAGGCATAGGGTTTGGGGTGACAATCTATACTCAGCTAATTTTCTTAAAAGTAACTCATGATTAATGACGTCGAATGCTTTTGCAAAATCGACGAATAGGACACCACAGAGTTCATTATTATTAATGTTGCTAAGCAAGTTTTCAAGAAGGTTTATTAATGCTGTGTGGCACGAATGATTTACTCTGAAGCCTGACTGATTTGAATGAATAAGGTCGTATTTCTTCAAATGTGCGGCCAAGTGTGTATATATGTGTTTTTCAAGTGGTTTGGATAAAACAGGAAGAATCGAGATTGGTCTGTAATTGGCGGGGTCAGAAGAATTACCTGATTTGAATAGCGGGATTACTTTTGCCTCCTTTAATTTGGCGGGAAAGTCAGATTTGTCCAGGCACAAGTTGTAAACGTATGTCAGAGATTCTGCAATAAAAGGGGCAGACAACTTCAAAATTTTCCCATCAAGATTATCTAGACCATGAGTACCAGTTTGTTTTAAGCATATCAGATAATGGAAGACTTCGCTCACAGAGGGGATGTCTAAATTATGTGTAATATTTTTTGAAACACAAAACTGTTTCAACTTGTCCAGATTATTCTGTTTTGATCTATCATTTGTGATTATTTTTTCAACAATAGAAGTGAAATGAATGTTAAGATCATCCGCAGGTACATCAATGACAGAAGATTTTACGGTTTCTTTACGTGTCAACTGGTTGATCACTTTCCAGATGGCTTTTGAGTTTTGTTTCGTATTTGATGCAGCGAGCTCACGGTAATATTTTTTGCGAGCAGCACGTTTCATGGACGTTACTTCGTTTCTCTGCTTTCTGTACTCTTCTTCTCTGCCATTACGTTTAAGAAAATCGCGGTGATTAATCGCACATTGAATGTCGTGTGTAAGCCATTTTGGTTTTGGGTGTTGCTGCACACGAGAGGTTCTGAATGGTGCATGTTTATCATATACTTTTATAAACAAGTTGTACCATAATTCAAATGCTTCATCGGGGTCAGTATGATTATAAATTGTTGAAAAATCTCTACAACTTAAATCAGAAAGAAATGATTCTTTATCAAGTTTTGAAAATAGA
>NC_090251.1:22286612-22341612 GCF_037325665.1 Littorina saxatilis | reverse complement strand
CAAATGTCCATAATGGTGAATTTTTTTTTGTGGGAATGGGGATGGGGAACTAAAAAAAACCAGAAAAATCTACAGAGGAGAAGGGGTTGGGGGGGGACATACACGATGTCTTCATAATTATGTAGTTTTTCGCCGGTCAGTAGGTATTCTGCCAGTAAGCATGAAATCAACTGAACGAGACTTTTCTGATATTTTAAAGTAAAACTGGAGTTGCATAGGGGGTGGGGGGGGGGGGGGGAGGGGCGAAGCGCTCATTCCACACTGACACACTCACAACTTGAAGACTGAATAAGAAAAGTTGGACCGCAAACACTCAAACATGCCGAACAATGGGATGATGCACACATTCAAACTAGTAAGAACTTAAATTTACGCCCTCCCCCCCCCCCCCCCCCCCCCCCCCCCCCCCCCCCCGTGTAAAATAAATACAGGCAAACTTAATTGACGCCGAATACTTGACCCTTGAACCAAAGAAAGTAAGCCCCCATTAGCATGAAATCGGAGGTAGACAGCAAGCTGACCTCATTAGCCTGCACACACACACACACACACACGCTGACTGTGCCGCGCTGCGAAGGCCGTGTGTTTCACGTGCATTCTTCGCTTCTTCTTTATCGTTCTCAGTCACTGTACTGGGCCACGCTTCGCTGGAAGCCGTGCTTTTCTCTCTGTAACTTTACTGTAGGCTGTGTGAGTTTGTGGCGTGTTTATTTACAACTTCTGACAATAGTGACACAGTTGGGTCTGTGGGTTGGTGTTTGTGTACGCGGTGAAGGTTTGGCAGTTACCGAGGTAAGTTTGAAAGTCCAGCTTTTTTAAGTTTCTGCATGCTGCATCTTTCGGTGGTTTCAAGAACTGGTCTGGAGATATCTTGTCAGTTCCATCTGAAGTTCCGGCCTAGACCAAATAATATACTCTATGTGCGTGTGTCAGTGTATGTGTGTGTGTGTGTGTGTGTGTTCGTGCGTGTGTGTGTGTGTTCGTGCGTGCGTGTGTGTGTATGTGTGTGTGCGTGCGTGCGTGTGTGTGTGTGTGGCAGTGTGTGTCTGTGTCTGTGTGTTCGTGTGTGTGTTCTGTGCGTGCCTGTGTGTCTGTGCCAGTGTATCTATGGTGCAGATAATGGGATAACAGTGCCATAGGTAAAGACTAAAGTGAATGGTTGTTTGTCTAGAATGAGAAGGGGTTTTGTTTTAACTTTTGCAAGCTGCTTTGTAAGTGTGGCCTACACAAATTGTTCCGTGGTTTGTCTGGAGCGCGTTGTTGGTTTCTGCGCAAGTTCTCAGACAAAGAATGACTGAAACTTCAGTCGCAAGAATGTAGGTAACAGCATGTGCAGTGACGGGTATAAAGGTGTGTATGTAACTAGTTCACGTGTGTGTAGACCTACTGATGTTGCTGTAGAGATAATTATGCGATAACTCATGTCAGACTCGAAGCCGGTGCTCGTAGATATCATTAGTTTAGTTCTGCGCAGCGAAATCTCTCTTGGCTTGAAGGTTTGCCGTGCGCACTCTCAACTCCTGAACGGCAAATGTCTGTAAAAAGATTGGAACACTTTATATGACATATATAGTTCATAGCTCTACTGGCAAAGGTTGCACTGATAGTGTTCACTGCTATTCAAATGAACTCTTTTGGAGTACTATATATATGTTTATAAAAATATGTGCCTCTTTTGCTAGTAGAACCTGACTATGCATGGCCCCCCAAAGTGCGCGTCCCTGCGTCCTATACGCACTAGAAGCCGAAATAACGTGCTAGAAATTCATTGAGGGGACGCACTAAACCTGTAAAGAGCGGGCCTGGGACTGCACTGAATTCCAGCTATCGTGCTCCCGTAGGTATTCTTTTCAGACTGTAGTCGTCAGTCAGGTATAGTGCAAACACAAATGCCAATTTCACGCCGGAACGATATGGATATGTGTGTGTGTTTCATTTCAATAGTTGAAGTGTCTTCTTAGAATATTCAGATGAACAAAGACGCTTCATATCGACTATTCGCGATAACAATGCGTCATATGAACACAGGGTCAGGGGGTTTGGGTACCATGGACTCTTTGAGACCCTCTAAACTTTAGAAGTGAGGGTCCCATGACCCTATAGGACGAGCGTTCATGGGGAGCCCTGCTATGTACTAATTCGGAAAGTGTTCAAAACTTGTTCCAGAAATGTGTTCAAAAGTTGCACAATCTTTGGCATCACCACGAGAGAGGGAGAGACATGCATGATCGTATGAAACTGTAACATGGACGTTTTAGAGATAGAAAAACCCAGCAACATGACTTAAAAATGTCCATTGGCACTGTGAGATTTCACTCGCACAAGTGATCCTCATGTGTTACAACAAAACTAAACTGATGTTTTCTAAATCTTCGCCTACCGTTCACAAGCTTTTCAGACTCGGTTCACGCCCCCGTTGTTTTGCATTGTTTCAGGCAGAACCAACCTAAGGTTTTTCCACAATGACTATATCCTTGCTATATAGTCGTGTAATGAGCCTTCCAGAACAGATATGGCACCGCGTTCATTGTGTGTTACGTTGTTTCCATGAGAACTAAATAATACACTGATGTCTTCCAACTTCGGCTCGCCGCACTAATTAATCCGGCCTGGCACCAGAGATATACATTGAAGAGATGCGAAGCGAGGCCGCTCGCGTGAACTCTTGGGGTACCGCGCTCGGTCAGCGTGACCTCTATCTATGTCTCTGCTGGCACCAAGCACGCATCGTTAAATTTAGTGGAACTAAACTAATTTCTTCCAAACTTCAGACATGCCAAAGCCTTTCACATTTACCCTAGCCGCACACTCGCGATGAAAACTAAACTCGATGTCTTCGACATTTTGACTGTAGTCTTATACATTCGTGTACAGAGACTTTTCAGGACTGGTCTGGCACTCGTGTACAGAGACTTTTCAGAACCAGTCTGGTACTCGTGTACAGAGACTTTTCAGGACTGGTCTGGCACTCGTGTACAGAGACTTTTCAGATCCAGTCTGGCACTCGTGTACAGAGACTTTTCAGATCCAGTCTGGCACTCGTGTACAGAGACTTTTCAGATCCAGTCTGGCACTCGTGTACAGAGACTTTTCAGATCCAGTCTGGCACTCGTGTACAGAGACTTTTCAGGACTGGTCTGGCACTCGTGTACAGAGACTTTTCATAACCAGTCTGTCACTCGTGTACAGAGACTTTTCATAACCAGTCTGTCACTCGTGTACAGAGACTTTTCAGGACTGGTCTGGCACTCGTGTACAGAGACTTTTCATAACCAGTCTGGCACTCGTGTACAGAGACTTTTCAGGACTGGTCTGGCACTCGTGTACAGAGACTTTTCATAACCAGTCTGGCACTCGTGTACAGAGACTTTTCAGGACTGGTCTGGCTCTCGTGTACAGAGACTTTTCAGATCCAGTCTGGCACTCGTGTACAGAGACTTTTCAGATCCAGTCTGTCACTCGTGTACAGAGACTTTTCAGGACTGGTCTGGCACTCGTGTACAGAGACTTTTCATAACCAGTCTGTCACTCGTGTACAGAGACTTTTCAGGACTGGTCTGGCACTCGTGTACAGAGACTTTTCAGATCCAGTCTGGCACTCGTGTACAGAGACTTTTCAGATCCAGTCTGGCACTCGTGTACAGAGACTTTTCAGAACCAGTCTGGCACCGGGTTTGTGAATGTTACACACACCAGTGCGTTATGACCGTTATTTACGTCTGCGCAGCTGCCCCGCTAATCCATTTCTTTCATCAGCATCCATCCGTGACGAGGTTGAATCTCCATCAGTCACGCTCGAATGATCATAGAACATACTTCTGTATTTCCCCGTCAAAAACAGATAGGTTGTACTGACTCAGTGACTGTGCGGTAAGGATATATAGTGCGGTAAGGATATATAGTGCAGTTTTATAGTGCGGTAAGGATATATAGTGCGGTAAGGATATGGAGTGCAGTAAGGATATATAGTGCGGTAAGGATATAGAGTGCGGTAAGGATATAGTGCGGTAAGGATATATAGTGTGGTAAGGATATACAGTGCGGTAAGGATATATAGTGCGGTAAGGATATAGAGTGCAGTAAGGATATACAGTGCGGTAAGGATATAATTATAGTGCGGTAAGGATATAGAGTGCAGTAAGGATATACAGTGCGGTAAGGATATACAGTGCGGTAAGGATATAATTATAGTGCGGTAAGGATATAGAGTGCGGTAAGGATATACAGTGCAGTAAGGATATATAGTGCGGTAAGGATATATAGTGCGGTAAGGATATATAGTGTGGTTAGGATATATATAGTGCGGTAAGGAGAGTGCGGTAAGGATATAGAGTGCGGTAAGGGTATATATAGTGCGGTAAGGATATATAGAGTGCAGAAAGGATATAGAGTGCGGTAAGGATATACAGTGCGGTAAGGATATATAGTGTGGTAAGGATATAATTATAGTGCGGTAAGGATATAGAGTGTGGTAAGGATATAGAGTGCGGTAAGGATATATAGTGCGGTAAGGATTTATAGTGCGGTAAGGATATATAGTGCGGTAAGGATATGGAGTGCAGTAAGGATATATAGTGCGGTAAGGATATATAATGCGGTAAGGATATAGAGTGCGGTAAGGATATATATATATAGTGCGGTAAGGAGAGTGCGGTAAGGATATAGAGTGCGGTAAGGATATATAGTGCGGTAAGGATATATAGTGTGGTTAGGATATATAGTGCGGTAAGGATATATAGTGCGGTAAGGATATAGAGTGCGGTAAGGATATATAGTGCGGTAAGGATATATATAGTGCGGTAAGGATATATAGTGCTGTAAGGATATAGAGTGCGGTAAGGATATATAGTGCGGTATGGATATATATAGTGCGGTAAGGATATATAGTGTGGTATGTCAAGCTTGTTTTGATTTATCAGCGTCAGTTTTGGACTCTTGGCATGAAATCGAGAGCACTGGCCCTTTCAATTTTGTCTTCTTTTCTTCAAGTCCTTCCCATAAAATCAGTTTGGCTCACCATCTCAGATCTTTTTGAATGGGATAAGGCTATCCTTCCACTTGGAGGCATGCCAAAAATCAACATCCCAGACGGCTTCCTTTGCGAAGTGAGAATTTGATTTTTAATCACAGATTTCCACAACGGTGTCCGTTGAGAAATGAACTCTTCAACAAAATTCTACTGTGCACAGCTAGAGAGCACCCAGGTTGTTGAGTGTTGGTATATGTCCCAGTGGAGGGATGCTCTTAATCCACGTAAAAGCTTTACCAGGTCCGAGAGGGTGATTCGAATCGTTGACACGAGAAGGAGTGTGCCTTTAATCTACAAGCACTTTGGCACATAAGCTCTTAAATGCGCGGAAAATGATGACACGGCTGTTGGAGCTTTTTGCGTGAATGCTTTGAACTTATCAGACCAGATGTCAGGATGTTACGTTTTAGTTAACGAGGGGAATGGATTTTGTGTTTACAACCTCGTCTCTTCTGAGCTCTTCGCGCGATGAGTGAAGTTTATCAGACACTCGGGTAATGCGTAATAAAGGAGACAGTATCCGCCAGGCAAAACTGGTCCTTGTGTGCTTTATGTTCGGCCCCCCCCCCCCCCCCCAAAAAAGACATTTCGTCTTTCTGGCAAATCAAAGACGCTCTGTGTATTATATGTGTGCGGTGTAGGTCTTGGTGTTGGGGAGATGTGGGGGGGGGTACGGTGTGTGTGTGTCACGTCTGTGTGTGTCTGTGTGTGTGTCAGACAGATGGACACATACACACACACACACACACTGTGACAGACATACACACAGACACACATACACACACACACACACACACACCGTACCCCCCCCCCCCCTCCCAGCCAGACAGGCACAGATAAAAGACATTGACCCCTTCATAGAGACAGACAGATGGACACACACACACACACTGTGACAGTCTGTATGAAGGGACCAATGTCTTTTATCTGTGCCTGTCTGGCTGGCTGTCTCTCAGTCTCTCTACCTGCCTTCCTGCCTACCTACCTACCTGTCCGTCTACCTGTCTGTCCCTCTGTAACGGCTGATCGATCTATCAGTGTCAGTATGTCTAATTGGTCTCTCGGTTTCAATCTGTGTCTGGTGGAAGGGGGTTGTACACGAACGAGGCAGATAGTGGACTGACCGCTGCCTCAAGTACGCACGTGCGGTATGGCGCTGTGTGCTAATAAATCTTTAATTGGAGCCCCGTGCCTGTCAAGAGTGAAACTTTGCAGAGCACCTGCGAGAAGACTGGAGGCGGAAAATGTCTGCCAAGTAGTCTGGAGTATCCACAAGATTCTGGTCTCTTTCTGCACTCTGTATGTGGGTTATCGGAGGCAGCCGGAGAGGGAGTGAGATGTAAAAAGTTCGAAAAACATAGACCGCATTCACAGACATATATATACAAACACTCCACCACACTCGCGAATAAGTGTGTGTGGGGGGGAGGGGGGGGGAGTATCCATGCAAGCAATGTGCCGATATACACAACAGGGCTTTACTTGTCAGTCGTCATCCTTCTATTTCAACAGTATGTTTCGCATACCATTAATCTATGATTCTGAGTTCATTATAGTTTATTTCGTAGCTTTACAACAACCTGAAAAAGCCGTGATTTTGCAAGAGATGATCGGACCAGAATAGCACGAGACAAGTTCAAGACAAGTATCCAGTCTACGTCAGTGGTTTAAACAAAGCAGTTAAAACTTTTGTCTCTCAATTTATGGCCCCATTCTCAACTGCATCTAAGACTGTAGTGTGTACTCGACACTCTCTGACTTCATCCTTGAAAATAATGCAGAGCTGAAAGTGAAACACACCGTAGACGTCTTCCGTGTGTACGGTAAGAAGAAGATGCAGCGAGGTGATTGTCTGACGATCTGGCCTCGCGTTTCAGTCATGTTTACAGCGGGCCGCTATCTGCCTGCTATCTCTGCTTTCTCTGCAGCCTCTGAACGAAGTGGAAGGGTTGTAAACATAGAGGGGGTAGAGCAGAGCCCTCCCCTGCTTCAAACCGATTCCCGTTTCTGATTACTGCAGCTTGTTTATGTGCGCATGGAACTGAACGGGGGGGGGGGGGGGGGGGGGGGGGGGGGGTCTGATTCTCAAGGTAGCACTTCATCTCCGACTTCCGGACGATTTTTGACAATCTGAGATGGCCCGTAACGCGAACGGGTACCCAGGCCTCAATGGAACTGACCACTATTGATTGAAAGTTTATGAAAATGCCTCAAAGTGCCTCCAAAACATATTTTGTTCTCGTTGGGTGAGCACATTTAATTCCAAAACATTCCCACTGTGTGGTGGGAGTATCCAGGCTGTGGTATGTGACCATAGACCTATATTAGATCCCTGATGTGACCAAGTGGAGGGTTGCTTTTAGCCCATGTAAGAAGAGCCTGGCGAGAAGTGACACGATGAGCCAACTGTTTTCACGAGAAGGAGTGTGCCTTGAATCTTTTGTTTTGTGTCAATAAAACGTTGATGGATCTGAAATTGTTTACACACTGGTTTACACAATCCTGAACTTCTGTAATTGTGTGTACAGACCCGGCTTCCAGCACATCCGTGTTTGGTTTGTCTGAGGCTGTGTCATTGTTCTATCAAAACGTTCTGTACTGCTCTCGCTGTTCTCTGAGACGGGTATTAGTGTTCCCAGCAGCCTTTGCAGCCAGGCGGGGTTTTAAGGCCACAAAAAAATGGTCTGTTTACGGTATCCCGACCGACCCTATTTTTTCGCGCGACCCTAGACTTTGTTTTGGCATTTGGGGGAAACAAAAAAAAGAAGAAAAAAAAGCTTTGTTTTTTGGCAAAATAACTTAAAAATATGTTTGTTTTAAAACAAATTAAATAAAAAATAAAATCCCGACCTACCGACCCTATTTTTTTGTGTGTGCCTATGTTACCGTAAACAGACTTTTTTTCTGGGGGGGGGGGGGGGGGCCTAAAGACACGAGTGTTTTTCTCGTTCCAGCCAAACTGCCGTAAACATTCCACGGCAGCTTCCGTGGGGTTTACCCGTTCTGCCAGTGTGCTTGACTGTTTGAACGGCTCATGACTTGGTTTTTCACCTGGAGTTGTGTTTATATTAATTTGCTCTTTGTCTTCGTAATGAACAGGTGGCTGATTACACCTAAACACGAGTACACTTGGGTAGCACGACTCTGTTGCCACTAGCTTTCCACTGCGGGGAGGTGAGATTCCAATTTATGAAGACCGCTCGTTAATTAATGATTATTACCTTGTAACAACCCCAATCTCACCCCAACACACCCGTTTCCACATGCTAGACTAGTGCACCCTAAAGAAAGGAACAGCTTCCGAGGGCGGTACACGGTGCAGAAGCTGACGAGTTATGGAGACGAGTTGCACTGACGTGTGCTTGTCACTTCACTGAGAGGTGAGCGTCAGAACGTGCTAGAAATATTTATAACCGTTCACGAAAAAAAGCTCATTTTATGCATTTCTAGTCCGTAAAAAAGTCATTTTCATTATGAAGTGCACCTCACTTATTTCACTCAGGGGCAACACTCCAAACAGAATACACGATGATGCGGTGTGGAAACACTCCAAACAGAATACACGATGATGCGGTGTGGAAACACTCCAAACAGAATACACGATGATGCGGTGTGGAAACACTCCAAACAGAATACACGATGATGCGGTGTGGAAACACTCCAAACAGAATACACGATGATGCGGTGTGGAAACACTCCAAACAGAATACACGATGATGCGGTGTGGAAACACTCCAAACAGAATACACGATGATGCGGTGTGGAAACACTCCAAACAGAATACACGATGATGCGGTGTGGAAACAACTCTGTCGGGTTTGTATGGGTTGTAAAAATGTGAATACTCTTGCTTTTATTGAGGCAAACTTTCTCACGTGACACCATGGGCCAGTCACTAGCGATTTTGACATAAAATGATGTTGGTTGTTACCTGCCAAAGATTGATTAAAATAAAATACAAATTAAAATTGGGGAAAAAATGGAAGAGGGTGAGTCTTTTCTTCACTTGTGTCTGTCTGTTAGACTAACCGTCCATCTGCCTGTCTGTCTTCCTGTCGGTTTGTCTATTCCCCTAACTTATGTAATTGAGTCCCTCTGTCTATCTGACTGTTTGTCTGTCTGTGGGAACAACAATTCACCGGCGACGTGCCAACGTGTTGGGAACAAATGCATTGTACAGGTCCCGTTATCATGTTTGTTTTGCTGCACCCTGTGTATGATGATGACGGTTTCATTGCCCGTTCAACAGCTCGCAGATGATGTTCGTGATGATACAGACTTCTACAGATCAGACGAGTTGACTCCGGTGTGTGTTCTTTGGGGCATTGCAGCAACTGAGCTAGTTATGCATATGACTGATTTACTGCGCACGTGTGTGTATGTGTGTGTGTTTATATGTGTGTGTGTGTGTGACGTGTGTGTGTGTGTGCCGTGTTCGTGTGTGTGTGTGTGCCGTGTTCGTGTGTGTGTGTGTGTGTGTGTGTTTATGTGTTTGTGTGTGTGTGTGTGTGTGTGTGTGTGTGTGTGTGTGTGTGTGTGTGTGTGTGTGTGTGTGTGTGTGTGTCGTGTTCGTGTGTGTGTGTGTGTGTGCCGTGTTCTTTTGACGTTCATTTTTTGGAGAGACACGGCTGCAATTTACTAACGAGAAACCTTGCTTCGGATATATCTCAATCTGTTTTTAAAAGTTTGCAATTCACAGGCAGAACTGAAACTGTACACTGAAAGACAAAAGAAACTCAAAATTCACGGAGTTTTCTGAAAACGTTGCGCTCGCTGTGCTGACCAGGCAAGGTAGGGGGACATTTTAAGTCAGGGGACACGTTAATTATGGTACTCGCGCAAAGCGTGGCTGCTGTGTCACTGTTCACCTGCAGTGTCGCTTGCTTTGCTTTTTAAAGGACACTTACACGGCCAACATGGTTGTACATAAATTCCATGTAGCTGATTAATGAAACAAAACAAAGAGCATAAACTCTTTTCCACAAAATCGCGCTCGTTCACACTGCACGTGCACGTGTTCCAAACCGGCGTCTGTGCAGCTCGCCTTGGCAACTGGCAGTTATTCCCCTCCCCATCAACACCAGTGGGGCCAACATGTTTTGCAAGTCTCTATTTCGGAGAACAACATACTGATAGGAGGAGGTATTGCTTTAAGCTCTGTTTGTGTCTTTTGTTTTGTTCATGGCTTTGGAATAGTGTCAAAATATTTCCTCCGAAAAGCCGAGGTAAGCAATGTTTGTGCGGCAGTGGTAGTTTATTCGCGTACTTTGTGCTTGTGAGTGTTTGTAGCGAATCTCGTGAAGCAGGAGGATGCTTTTGGTCACTCTTTCTGTTGTCGGGTTGTCACAAGTTCTTACAGAGCAGTACAGGATGAAATTCGTTTTCCGACAGGCAGATAATCTTGCTGTTTACATTATAGTCAACTCTGGCAATTGACCACAAGGGTGTCCTTCGCATGTAAACGATTCGCCTTACTAGGTCAGATCTGACCAAGGGGATCGCCTCATCTCTCCACATGCACACACACCAAAAAGCAACATAGTCGGAGTGCTTTCTGCGTAGAGCAATATTTTTGTATGAAATGATTTCGCAGATTGGCGTCCGTGTCCTTCAATAAAGTAATCCATAAACAAATCCCACTCTGCACGGAAACACCGAGCTGTTGATTGTTGGTATGTGTCCCAGGGGAGGGATGGCCTCAGTCCATGTCCAACCCTGGCCACATCTGAGATGATGAGCCGAATCGTTTACGGCACGTAGAATTAACTGACGGCAGGCACATGTTTCGTACGTTCAAAGCGATTTATCCAACTTGTCTGTCTTCTGGCAAACACGTTTAAAGGCACACTCCTGCCCACACTCCTCAACAAGTTTCAGCTCACCCCAGCACCCCCCGCGGGTTAGGGGGAGTCCCATATTGGTTGGGACGAGAAAGAATTTACCCGATGCTACCCAGCATGTCGTAAGAGGCGACTAACGGTTCTGTTTCTCCTTTTACCCTTGTTAAGTGTTTCTTGTATAGAATATAGTCAATGTTTGTAAAGATTTTAGTCAAGCAGTATGTAAGAAATGTTAAGTCCTTTGTACTGGAAACTTGCATTCTCCCAGTAAGGTCATATATTGTACTACGTTGCAAGCCCCTGGAGCAATTTTTTGATTAGTGCTTTTGTGAACAAGAAACAATTAACAAGTGGCTCTATCCCATCTCCCCCCTTTCCCCTATCCCATCTCCCCCCTTTCCCCGTCGCGATATAACCTTGAATGGTTGAAAACGACGTTAAACACCAAATAAAGAAAGAAAGAAAAGCTCACTCCAGCAAGTAGTTAGGGTGTTGATTTTTGGTAAGTGACCAAGTGGAAGAATGGTTTTATCCCATGTAAAAGCCTGGCCAGATCTGAGATGGTGAGAAGGACAGTTTTCACGGGAAGGAGTGTGCCTTTAAATATTATTCTGACTTTCGTGCACCCGATCTCCTTTCATCAAACAGCAGCGCACGTCAAAGGATGTGTTTTTAATGGCTTAACCCCAGTTTGGGGTGTATGTTCCAATTCATTAACTTTGTTATTTATGGCCGCTAGCTAATCATATTTTCAAAAAAGCCTTCAGGAGCCCCCCGAACATCATCACTCTAGAAAGCTGAATAAGTATGTGATGATAGTGCATTCGACAATCTGGTAACCGGCGACGCAAGTGAAAATGTATTATATTTGCCATCCTTTTTTTGTGTGTGCTTTACTTGAACATCTCATTTTGTAAGAAATATATACATTATCAGGGGCGGATCAGTTAGTTTGTAATGGGTTAATCGAGAGCGGGCCAGAGACTACTATGGCACCAGAGGTTGTGCCATCTCAGCTTAGAAATTGCCACGGAATCATCTTACCAAATTCCGAAGTAAAAACGCATCTTTTTACATTTAGTCAAGTTTTGACTAAATGTTTTAACATAGAGGGGGAATCGAGACGAGGGTCGTGGTGTGTGTGTGTGTGTGTGTGTGTGTGTGTGTGTGTGTGTGTGTGTGTGTGTGTGTGTCTGTGTGTGTCTGTGCGTGTGTGTGTGTAGAGTTTCATCTTATTCCTTGTCGGTTCCTGATTTCAAAAACATATAGATATATGTTTGGATTAAAAACACGCTCAGAAAGTTAAAACGAAGAGAGGTACAGAAAAGCGTGCTACTGCTGTGCAGCCCAGCGCAACCACTACCAAGCTAAACAGGCTCGTTAATGTCACTGCCTTTTGCACGAGCGGCGGACTACGGTCATTGTGAAAAAATGCAGTGCGTTCAGTTTCATTCTGTGAGTTCCACAGCTTGACTAAAATAATGTAGTAATTTCGCCTTACGCGACTTGTTTTTTCTTCTGGAAGAGAATGCCTGTGCAACCCCCCGCCCACCCCTGCTTATGCCGATATTTTCTTGTGCAGTGTTACACATACTTATTGCGGACAAAAGGACAATGCGCATGTGGGCATAATGTCTCGCTCCACTAAGCAATAAGAAAATACTCACTTTCTCTCTCAACACAGCATGTTACTGCGCAGTGTGCTGCCCAATTAAAACCTCGCTGCTCATAAAAGTATTTAGCGTGAGGAATGACTTGTTTTGGCAGTGACTCTTATTCTTGTTTCAGACACTGACAGTACCACATCTGGAACGACTGGTGTTGATCGTGACACTGACAGCACTGGCTCGTGCCACCCGTGCGCTGAGCACTTTCCTTCTACTGACACACATATACAGCTTGTCCGTCTTCGCTTCTGAAACTGTCTGACATCTTTGAGATTTCTGACCACTTCCATCCAGGAAGGATTGGATGGCCCAGTCTTGTGCGGAACGTATAGTGTGTAGTATTTCAGGACATGCGGTGACACAGACACAAGAGTGTGTAGTGTGTAGAGTTCTAGACTTTGAGATACAGTACGGCACAGAGTGTGTTGCAAAGTCCCGGCAACGAGCGAGTGTGTATTTTTGACACAATACGAATGAGTAAAGAGAAAAGCGCGTTCTAAAGTTTGGCGGGTTATCTTTGTATCTTGAGGTATTCTCGTCGGCATCATTATCACCAGGCTAACGGTATACACCCCATACTTTTATGCGACAACCAGTTTTCAGAGAAAGTTCTAGATTGAAGAAAACTTTAACATTTCGACTCAAATCAGTGAAGACTGCCTTTGTTGGACCAATAATGTCTTGTATTCTAAGATTGGGATTAAACCAGTGAAGACTGCCTTTTGTAAGACCAATTCTAAGATTGGAATTCAGCCAGTGAAGACTGCCTTTGGTAGACGAGTCAGTTCTAAGACTGGGATTCAATCAGTGAACACTGCTTGTGGAAGACCATTTCTGACGCAAGGGTTCACTATTTGAAGACTTTATTAAAGCGGAAGATCAGTTCTGACACTGGGATCAAGTCAGTGACGGATTCTTGTGAAAAACCATTGAAATGATTTAGGCCTTTTGATGCATATGATTACGAATTCGGACACGGTTTAAAACTGAGCTAACTTCAGACATCGAGTGTGTATTCTACTTGTAGACAACGTGGAACCAGGAGCCCATTGTTCAGCAACTCAATCAAGTATATATCTGCGTCTTGTTACAAACGTTTCGAGACAACAGCTTTACACAGAGACTTGAAGCACGACTTGTAACAGTCATTCCTGATTCACACGGCTTCCGTTGTCACCGAGGGATTGTGGATTACGCTGACCATTTCCGTGACTTCAGTTAGGATTTGGAGTGACGGATTTGTGGATTACCTGCCGGATCACATCGAGCTTCCACAATGAAGAGGTAGGAATCTGCTGAGGAGAGTTTGCTTGATTGTTTGTTGGTCGTCAGTTCAGCTTGTATCGTTGATTGGTGTGTGTGTTTGTCGTCAGTTCAGCTTGTATCGTTGATTGGTGTGTGTGTTCGTCAGTTCAGCTTGTGTCGTTGATTGGTGTGTGTGTTTGTCGTCAGTTCAGCTTGTATCGTTGATTGGTGTGTGTGTTTGTCGTCAGTTCAGCTTGTATCGTTGATTGGTGTGTGTGTTTGTCGTCAGTTCAGCTTGTATTGTTGATTGGTGTGTGTGTGTGTTTGTCGTCAGTTCAGCTTGTAACGTTGATTGGTGTGTGTGTTTGTCGTCAGTTCAGCTTGTGTCGTTGATTGGTGTGTGTGTTTGTCGTCAGTTCAGCTTGTATCGTTGATTGGTGTGTGTGTTTGTCGTCAGTTCAGCTTAAATTGTATCGTTGATTGGTGTGTGTGTTTGTCGTCAGTTCAGCTTGTGTCGTTGATTGGTGCGTGTGTTTGTCGTCAGTTCAGCTTGTATCGTTGATTGGTGTGTGTGTTTGTCGTCAGTTCAGCTTGTATCGTTGATTGGTGTGTGTGTTTGTCGTCAGTTTAGCTTGTATCGTTGATTGGTGTGTGTGTTGGTCGTCAGTTCAGCTTGTATCGTTGATTGGTGTGTGTGTTTGTCGTCAGTTCAGCTTGTATCGTTGATTGGTGTGTGTGTTTGTCGTCAGTTCAGCGTGTATCGTTGATTGGTACCATGGTGTGTTTGTTTGTCGTCAGTTCAGCTTGTATCGTTGATTGGTGTGTGTGTTTGTCGTCAGTTCAGCTTGTATCGTTGATTGGTGTGTGTGTGTTTGTCGTCAGTTCAGCTTGTATCGTTGATTGGTGTATGTTTGTCGTCAGTTCAGCTTGTATCGTTGATGGGTGTGTGTGTTTGTCGTCAGTTCAGCTTGTATCGTTGATTGGTGTGTGTGTGTGTTTGTCGTCAGTTCAGCTTGTATCGTTGATTGGTGTGTGTGTTTGTCGTCAGTTCAGCTTGTATCGTTGATTGGTGTGTGTGTGTTTGTCGTCAGTTCAGCTTGTATCGTTGATTGGTGTATGTTTGTCGTCAGTTCAGCTTGTATCGTTGATGGGTGTGTGTGTTTGTCGTCAGTTCAGCTTGTATCGTTGATTGGTGTGTGTGTGTTTGTCGTCAGTTCAGCTTGTATCGTTGATTGGTGTGTGTGTTTGTCGTCAGTTCAGCTTGTATATTATATATATCGTTGATTGGTGTGTTTGTTGGTTTGTCGAAAGTTCAGTTTGCATGTTTGTAACTTTTTGTTTGTTTTTGTTTTTGTGTTCTGTTGCTTGTCATTATTTTAGCTGGTATGGTTTGTTTGCTTCTTTCTTTGTTTTTTGTTTGTCGTCAGTTCACCTTGTTTCGTTTGATTGGTGAGTTTGTTTGTGTGTGTGTTTGCTTGTTGTCAGTTCAGTTCGTACATTTGTTTGTTAGTTTGTCGTCAGTTCAGCTTTTATATATGGTTGATTGGTTTGTTGTTAGTGGGTTGGTTAATTGGTTGCCTGGTTGATTTTGTTCAGGTTTTGTAATGATCTATGCAGATTTGTCTTAAAATTCTTTGATTGTGAATTTGAAACTGATTGCCATGTCGCCTTTCACCATATGTCGGATAATAGTGATGACGATAGCATCAACTGGGACTAACGAACCACAGTATAGACAACAACATAACACAAAGTACTCAAGATCAAATGCATTTTATTCATCCTATCTATGTACAACCAAAAGAAGTTCGATGTCTATGTGATTTCTTGATTATGATGCAAGAAACAAGAAAATGACCGTCACAACGAAATACAGTAGACTCCGCTTAATAAAAACACATCGGGACTGGGCAAATTTGTATTTATTAACCGAAGTTTTTATTAACCGAAGTTTTTATTAACCGATTTTTTTTTTTTTAAATCAAACAGAAAAAAAAGAATGTCCTCTCCTGTGAAGGAAGCGATCAACCGAAGCCCGAATTTCCTTTTCATTGTTTATCGATTGGTACAAGAGAAACGATGCGAGACGTCCACAAAAGTTGCAGCTTCCAGAACACTCTTTGCTGTCAGACGATGGAAGCGATCAAGAAGTTGAACCTTGTCTTGCACCGTCATTTCTGTTCTTTTTCTCTTTGTGCCCTTGGACGCCATGTTCAAAACTGCGAGCTTTATACGTGTGTAGGAGAGAATGCAATGAGAGAATGCAAACGTGATCTAATTCTCGTGATCTCGTTTCCCCCCTAAATCACAATTTTCGCTGAACTTAGCTCACTAAGCTGCAGCAAATGCTTGCATCGTCTGTCGGGTGAGTAGATATCGCTCCGTGTTTGACAATACAGCACGGAAAAAATACCCAACTGTTTTTATTAACCGGATTTTTGTATTTATTAACCGAAGGATTATTACATGGGCCATATAGTGATAAATCCGGACCGGACTAAAGTGTATTTTAAAAGCGGCTGTCCTTATCAACCGTGTGTTTCCACTGTAATGTAATCTTATCGTAAACGGGTCTGTCGTTTCGTTTGGAAGAACTCCAACATCCGAGAAGCAGTTTACGACCGGCTATCTCCAGAATTCGACCCGTGGAATGAAATGCACACTCCGTCTCGTGAAAACAGTTCGCCTTATTATCTCCGATCTGGCCAGGCCATATGGGATAGGACGATCAGTCCCTGTGCTTGGTCACTTAACAAGAATCAACACCCTGTCTGCCTGCTGATGTCAATTGGAATTTGCTGGTGAATCAATTATTTTTAACGTGGCTTTTATTTTTAACGAAACTAAGTTGTCGAACAATGCCCACGGTGCACCAACAGTACCCAGGCTGTTCATTTTTGGTATGTGACCAAGTGGAGGGATGGTCATATCCCGTGTAAAAGTTTGGCCAGAAAGAGATGACAAGCTGAACTGTTTTAAGAGAAGAAGTGGTGCCTTTAACGTCAACTCCTGAAAGAAGAGTGAACATTTCGAGAATTATTCAGTATAAAGACCCACCTCACACGGGGCTTATTCGTGAGACTCCCTTGCTTTCTGTGCCTGACTAGAATCAAGTAGAATACTAGTAATATAAACGTGAACAATTATTTATCAGTCTAAATGCCCCCGTAGTGTTAACGTTGGCAGTGCAAGAGTAGAAGAAATCTTTGGGGGAAAATGCGTAAAACATCAATAATTACAGTTGTTGACCAGATGTACAGTAATTGAGTGCAAGATTATTTAGAAAAACAATTAAAGTGCTCAAGAAAAACATCAACATTCATGAAAATGATATCACACAGATACACAACATACTATATGTTTCTTCACTGGCAACTTCTGCAGGGTGTTTTGATAGATACATAGGGTATTTTGAAGTGAAACATATATCACATAAAAATACGCCTGACAAAGATATATTCATGAATTCCATGTAATTCCATTTCAACCCTCAGTCTGCCATATTGATATATGTATATCCAAATACACACACAGACACAATCTGTAATCAATCTCTCTCTCTCTCTCTCTCTCTCTCTCTCTCTCTCTCTCTCTCTCTCTCTCTCTCTCTCTCTCTCTCTCCCCACGGTTCAAACACGTACTGTTATTTCATTTTATTTTTACAAAATGGAACAGGTTGAAGCAATGACTTTCTTATCATATAAAATAATATATGACAGATATAGAAATCCGAACAAGATTCACAGTGAATCATGAATTAAATGGATACGCTTTTTCTTTCTGACTATTAACAGACTTGAGTTTACCCTCTTGTTTTCCCCAATCGTTTAGTCAACAAATAAGGATAAGGTATGTTATAGTCCTGTGAGGTTACCCTCATGAAAATTCAGGTTGCTTTCTCCCCGGAAAAGCGAGCTGTCATACAGTACGGCGGAACCCAATTTTAATTTCTTCTCTTTCGTTCTACATGCGTGTGTTTATGTTACGAAGACGGGCCTTGAGCCCTTCGCATTGAACTTGATAATTATCTGTATCGTGCGCATGCGCACACGGGGGCGTTTGGACACCGAGGAGAGTGCACAAAGTTGAGTCTGGACAAATAAATTCCTCGCCGAACGTGGGGTCGAACCTACATCGATAGCGTCAAACTTGATTTAAAGCTAGCGCCGCTACTGACTTGGAGGCTGTCTCCCCATACCTCACGGGAAACCACAACACATTCTCCATGGTAGATTTAAACAATTCGTTGATGATTAAGCCTATGCGGGAAAAATTGTTGAGTCAAATTAAACTGTGATCTCACCACCGCTCTAGCATGAGTTAAAACTGTAGTAGTTCATTTTTATGTAACGCTTCCAAGAACTACAATGTGTGTGTTTGTTCAAGTTATTTGTTGGTTTTTCTTTACATCTTCTTTGTTTATACGTAGACATTGGTTGGGTGTTTTTGGTTTTATTTTTTGCGTGTTGTGTGTGTGTGTGTGTGTGTGTGTGTGTGTGTGTGTGTGTGTGTGTGTGTGTGTGTGTGTGTGTGTGTGTGTGTGTGTGTGATTTGTTTTTGTTTGTTTAGGTTGTTTGTTTGTTGTTGTGGGTTTTGTGTGTGTGTGTTTGTTTGTGTGTGTGTGTGTTTTTTTGTTGTTGTTGTGGTTGAGTTTGTTTTGTGGGTTTTTTTGGTGGTGGGGTTTTGATTTTTTTTTTTTTTTTTTTTTTTTTGGGGGGGGTAAATGCACGAAACAGACGTCGTACATAACAAACATAATATCTGATGTTGTTAGTTCCTAGACATCTAAGCTTTTTATCTCTTTTCCTTTTTTTCTTTTTTTTCTTTCTTTTTTTTTTAAGTTGTACAAAGTTGACGACCGTTTCTGATAAAGCCAAAATAAGAAAGTGTCACATTTTCTATTCGTGCAGGTAACCGTCGAAACAACCAGGATAACCATGCGTGTTGACCTCGCAAACACAAATAGCGTAATTTTGACACACACACACACACACATCATATATATTAAAGTTAGTATTATTTTTATTTTTTTCACAGCCGGGGGGGGGGGGGGTTCCGGAACCCCTGTAACCCCCCCCCCCCCCCCCCCTAATCCGCCCCTGAACCCAAATTCAATATGTGCCCGTACAATACCGCTTCTTTTATGAAAACATTGCTTCGGCCATGTTGATTTTAATCAACCAATTTTCTTGTCAAACCTCTACTGGCTCAAGGGAGGTTGCCTGGAACTATTTTCTTCGGCAACTATTAGGGATTTACATTCTTCGGCAAATTTGAGGGATTTATATTCATTGGCAAACTTGCTGAAATCGCCATACAAGTTTCGGCAATCTTTCCCTCACTGTGAAAACGCTAGACAGTCGTACCGACATGATGGCACACTTTTCGGCAATTTGAAAAAAGTTTGTACATTTCACCCACTGCCCTAGCCAAACGACATCCCTATAAATTGCGAAATATCAGTTGTGGAAGCGAAAACTATCTGTTGTATCATGATAAGGGAAGCAACTATATGGCCCAGACAGCAGAAAGTTGCTTCCCTTCTCTACATATCTCAACCCCCAAGTCTTTGAATGTTGCGAGGATTTATTTGGTTCGGCAAATATTGTGGGATGTCTTTTTCGGCAGATTTGTGGGACTGATTTGTGGGTGTTTATGTTCTTCGGCAAATATATGGGATATAATGTTCTTCGCGCTCGGCGAAATGGCGAACTTTCGATTATTTCCGCAAAGTTAGAGCTGTCTTAGGCGCCACCTTTCCCCGCACGGTGAAAAAGTTCGACAGATGTGCATGTGCCGAATTAATGGCAACGTGTTGGGCAATTTAAAGTTTTGGTGCTTACCCCGACTGCTGACGCCGAACTACAACCATGTCCGTCCCCCGTCCCCCCCCCCCCCCCCCCCCCCCTTCATAAAACTAATATGAATAAAAGAAGAATATTCAAAACGCTCGCCACCGGGATCTCGTTGTTTGTGGCCTTCAAGTTGCAAAAGAAAACTATATTTGAGTTTTGATTCGTCGATTGTCCAAGAACGATTACCATCTACACTGTTTAGTTCAGCATGCCAACCGCCCCAGTGCCTCAGACATTTTACCGGTACATCTCAAGGGCTGAAAACAACCGTGCAAAGACAACTAATCACCGTCCTGTGTGATCCCTTGATTCCAGGTCATGTTACAATACTGTCCACACAAATCACAGCTGACTTTTATGAGATCTATGCGTTCTCTTTAAAATGCCTTGCTTTGTTCTGTGACGCCTACAAGGCTTATTTTCAAGCCACCTTTTTTCCGTGTGAACAATGATGTGCCCCTCTGTTTCGGCTTTTACGTGTATGGGATAACAGCATCAACTCTTTATTTGGACGCATAGCAAAAGTCGACAGCCCGACTGTTTCCTGTGCAGAGGTGAAGTTTCGTGTTGAACTTATTTTGCAAATTGAGATCGGGTCAAGTGACACAACTGATTGAACAAAGAAATCGCGATCTGCTAACAATAGCTCGGCTGTAGAGTTAGGTATTAGTCCAAGTGGAGGCATGCCGTTTTGACATGTTACAGCCTGGACAGATCTGTTACAACATGCACAATGGTCTATATATATGCTAAGGACGATATGTTTTGAGCTATTCTGCGGGAGGGGGAGGGGGCAATAGCCTCTGATTTATTCACATTCAGCGAGTTCCTGAGCTAACAAAATAAATTAGCCAATCAAGTCGCTGAAACTTTGTAGTTCGTCCCACATTCGTCTTTAGTATTGTTTTAAGATTATCGTGTCTTTCACAAATAAATCAGTGGAATCATCGTTTTGATAAGTTAACTTTAACACATAAGACAACTATAGTTGAACATGGTCCTGAAAACAAAGTCAACATTTTGAAAGATGTCACACGCAGATGAACACCAAACTCCAATTTATATTAATAAAGGGATATAATATGACAATGATCAAATCTTATGGTCGATCCTCGATTTTTTGTTGTTCTACATTCACTGCTTAGGAGTTTTCTGGGATTTAAACTCAGTTGTCCTTTTCTCTTCGATAGGTACGTGTCAATTTTCTTTTTTACTCACATCGGTGCGTGTAAGATGACATTGATGCAAGAACGTATACCGTTTAAAACAATCATAACCGGGATAGAAACAGTGATGCAAAACGGCGACGTACAGTTGCGAGATCAAGTTCAAGTGAAAGTAATCCGAGTGAATCTTTCTTCTCGATGAAAGGCACAGTCCTTCTTGTGAAAACTGTTCGACTCGCCATCTCAGATCTGGCCAGGCTTTTACGTGCGTGAAAACCATCCTTCCACTTGAACAAATACCAACATTCAACTGCCTGTCTGTTCTCTGAGAAGAGTTTTTTTTATGAATTAATTTCGTAAAAAGCCACTTGTGGCATCCGAGAAATTAATTTATTGAAAAGATCAAACTCTGCACATGAAGCAGCCAGGATGTTGATTTTGGGTAGGTGCCCAAGTGCAGATCGTATGTAAGAGGCTGACCAGAATCTGAGGCGGTGAGCCCAACAGTTTTGACGGGAAGGACTGTGCTTTTAACTTTACCTTCACGATGAGACAAGCGCATTGACAATCATCTTAGTGAGTATTCACGTGTAGTAGCTTCGAACGTGTGTACTCAAACATCACATTACAGCTGATCCAATGTTCTTAACAAAAAGAAACTTCTCTGTGTGCTTTATTGAAGAATGTCGTTCCTTTCAATCACATACATTCATCAACTTAGCTGGTGGTTCGCACATAACACACACCAGGGGCGGAGCAGTTAAGCCAGAGGGGAGGGGGGGGGGGGGTTACAACCTGGGGTCCAGGGGTAGACCCCTTGTGGGGTACATGGGCAAGGCCCCGAAGCTGAAGAGTTTTAGCTATTTTATGAACAATTTATGGCTTATCCTTGATTTTAAACATGATCAACTGGTGTCAGCAGCCACTCATTATTTCTTTTAAAGTTAATATTAATTTTTTAATTCTATTTGACAGCCGGGGGGGGGGGGGGGGCCGGAACCCCTGTAAACCTCCCTAATCCGCCCCTGAACACAACAACGTGAACACAGAGATTATTTCTTTAGAAAAAAAAAAGTCTTACAAAACGGACTAGACTTTCTTGAGACCATTCCGTTGAACGGTGCAGTGCTTCCGTTGGTACATATAACTCGAACACGTCGTGCAGCAGATACTTGATATGGAAGAAACTAGAGAAGACAAAAATGCGGAGAGGAAGAAAACCAAAGGGCCGATCAGACGAAACTAGGTGTAGACGTGCACTAGAGTGGAGTCAGGCACCACGCGTTGTTTGATCCACTTGAAAAAAATGCGATGGAAGGCTGGAAGGATGCTCTCGTCGCGCTTGCGCACTAGATGCGGGAACTTGCTCCGGAAGGCTCGCGTGGCTTCCTCCAGGTGGTAGTGTGGGATGGTGGTGAAGAGATGGTGAATCTGTCGGATGGGAAATAAAACACAGGCATTACATTTTCGGTTTTATTACTTTCCAATGGAAAGCTAGCAGCAACATGAGTCGCGCCACCCGGGTGTACGTGTGCGTGTTGAGTACTGAAGCTAGGTATATTCAGCCACTTCTGGCACAATGACCGAGGTCTTTTGTCTTCCAAAGCGGTGACACTGATGTGGGTCATAGATACCATGTTGAGTCATTACATTGACTTGACTCGTGTGTCTATTCCGAGCTGGATTCAACGAAAGAGCACAACAGTCTGAACATTTAACGTAACAGTTTAAAACTGTGTGAACTTATTATCCCATATATCTCAAACCAATGTTAAAAAAAAAAGAGTAAACATTTAGGACTTAAAAACATGTTAATGGGTGGTATTTTGGGGGGGTCACCCTGTACATAAGATAAAGCAGTCCAGTAAAACTGACTCGCTAATAGCAGTCCATTTGGTGAACACTACACAACAGGAGAAGACAAACAGACCGCGGAAGTGTTGGGGCCGTTGCCAAGTAGAGGCACACTTCAGGCAAACTGTACGGGAAAAAGGCAAACGAAGCAGAAAACAATTCATACCAACCTTCTCTGAACGTTACTGGGTTTAGTCGTGTGTATCTTACTCTCGTTGTGTCATAAGGAGTGACTGCCTGTATATGTATACTCGAACACACCAACATAACTATACAAATGTCTTTTATGCTATAAAGCGTATTATCCCATGACCTGCCTCTTTGTCTCTGTTAGCTGATTATTCTGAATTTATCCATCGCAACCATATGGATAACCCATCACAACCGAGTTTCGATCTCAACTGTCATTGGTCATTGTGTTTGATTTCAGAGTACAATTGAATAATTTATGGAGGTCATCTGCATTTTCAGAGTTTACAGATGGACTACTTTTTTCAACATACGACTGAGATATTTTATGGTGTCAAAGTCAATATCACGTATAGGTACAGGCCTACATGTGTCAATATTGAGAAAATAAAGAATACATCATACGATACGCACATTCTGCATGGATTTAAAGAGCGGAGTCGAGATATTTCGCTGGCTGAAGCGACTGCATGGTCAAAGGCATGTTCAACGAGTATCGCGAGTGGGATCAAGGGACGATACTCCCTAATTTTTACACAGACAGCCATCTACACAGAACCGTGAGAGAGAGAGAGAGAGAGAGAGAGAGAGAGAGAGAGAGAGAGAGAGAGAGAGAGAGAGAGAGAGAGAGAGAGAGAGAGAGAGAGAGGGTGCACCGAGAGAGAGAGAGAGAGAGAGAGAGAGAGAGAGAGAGAGAGAGAGAGAGAGAGAGAGAGAGAGAGAGAGAGAGAGAGAGAGAGAGAGCAATCAAAACACAACCCAGTCACCTAGCTGGTAGTTTGAAAACTCAATCTGAAACTGACATCGATTGTCGAAGGCATGCCTGCGGTGCATAACTCTGGAAAAGTTGTCGTAGCTGGGAACCCGTTGAGATCCATTCCAACGCCAAAACAATTATCAGAAGACTGAGTCACCATGAAGTCAAATCAAACGTTAGGTTTTCTCATTTGGTTATTTGCTTTGGCTTTAAGTGTATTGCTTCGATTAATAGCTGAATCTGCTTGCAACCGTGCTGTTCAAGACTGTTCGAACTGTCGTCTGCTAGACGGGCTTGTGTGAATCCGAGCACAGGCGAAGGTGTCGTCCACTGGACTACTACTATCACAGAAAGACTACAAGGTACGTCACTCACCTTCGAGTCTTCTGTGTTCTTGGAGTCGCTTCCTGGGGAAAAATATTGTTCAAGACGGCTTGCCTCTTCCTACAGTCTGTGTAAGGTCAAATAAATACAGTTGAAGGATTGTTTGAACTATATGCACCTTTAGTTTTCAGCTTCCGTTCGCTGCAGGTTGTTTTTAACCATCATTTGGACGAATCTTCGTTTGCGAGCCGCTAATATCCACACCTCGTCTAATTATGCATCAGAACCGAATATGCATACCAGCGCTCATTGGTTAATAAGAGGATATTCGATGATTATTTTCATTGGTCGACTGAAACGTTTTCCTCATTTTGAATGAAGTGGCAAACGGTTCTTCACTGATACCGAAAGTGAAAACTCCCGTGGGTAGCTTCCCTTTGCCGCACAATATTTACATATGTTTTAGACCAATGAGCGCTGGTATGCATATTCGGTGCGGATGCATAATTAGACGAGGTGTGGATATTAGCGGCTCGCAAACGAAGATTCGTCCAAATGATGGTTAAAAACAACCTGCAGCGAACGGAAGCTGAAAACTAAAGGTGCATATAGTTCAAACAATCATTCAACTGTATTTATTTGACCTTACACAGACTGTAGGAAGAGGCAAGCCGTCTTGAACAATATTTTTCCCCAGGAAGCGACTCCAAGAACACAGAAGACTCGAAGGTGAGTGACGTACCTTGTAGTCTTTCTGTGATAGTAGTAGTCCAGTAGACGACACCTTCGCCTGTGATCCGAGTCGAGTAAACTGCGGGGTTCAGCGACAAATGAGGGAATGGCATCAAAATGAAAAGAAGAAGACGAAAAGAAGTTGGAGATACAGTTAAGATATATGGGGGAAGAGAAGAGGATGTGAGGTGTTAGATGTAGCCAACCTTAGGTGTTCAAACTCAAGACCGGGACAAAGTAGAAAGCGATGTACCGCGACTGACTCTCAGTGCCGACATACAACTTCCAAGCTTTATTGCTTAACGTCTACAACAGGCGAAGTATTGAAGCTTTGGCTCACCTGAACCCGACGACTGAATATGTAAGTGATCCACGTGTGAAAACCGAAACAGAACAGCGCGATGACAGCCAACATTTCTATCCCCGACTGACAAACAGTAACACTGCATGCGAACTGACTTGGGTCAACGATCAAACCAGCACGGCCCGAACTGAATTTGTTGCGCTGCCATTATCGTGCGCAATTCTGGTAAAAATATAAACCCGGTATGCCGAATTGAGTATAACGAAAGCCGATGTCAAATATACACAGGGATATTTTAAAATGACTTTCAAAATGTAAAAGCAGATAGCAGACCTTTTTTTAAGCAATATGAATGACTGAATGTCCACATACAAGTCGAATGACGCCGTCCATTATGCTGACAAATGGGAACTAGCTTTGCGCATGAATTCATTGACATGAATTTCGACTGCGGAGGCTTTTGGCAAGTTGAAAACAGGCACGGGCAGGTTTTAGTGGAAAAAGTAAGTGTTTTTAATGAAAACGTCGGAGTAATGGGATAAATTAGCTTACACACCTCGTCCTGAATATCTTGCATATTTTCCCTCGGGTCGATTTTCAGGTAATACCTGAAAATCGACCCTCGGGAAAATATGCAAGATAATCAGAACTCGGAGTGTGTTACCTATATATCTACACTGTTGTTATTGATCTAACCTGATTCCTGCCTGGACGGTGTTGTAGCACCAGCCGTTGTGTCGTGAGGAGGGAATGCCTGTATATGAATAATCACTCACACCAGCAGCCCTGAGAGTGGCGAGTATTTTACTCGAGTAAAAACATTAAACTGGCGAGTAGAAATGTTCATCTACTCGCCAAATGAGAGTAAAGTTGCTGAAACATATGATTGGTTTGGCGAGTAAAATGTGCTCTCTGGCTAGTAAATTTCCTTTTTTTTTTTTACTTTTAGGGCTGACCAAAACAGTTAACAATAGCTTCAAAACGCATATCATTACGTATTCAAAAGCACACTCCTTCTCGTGGATTCAGTTCGTCTCACCGTCACACATCTGGCTAGGCTTGTACATGTGATAAGACTGTCACATACCACATAGCAAGACCCTGGCTGCTTTCTGTGGTGAGTTGGATTATCTTTTTCATGACCCAAGTTCTTTAACATAAATAATTTACGAAATGAATTCATCCAAAAAATCCATAGAGAGGGTAGGGACCATCAAGGCTGTTTATAAATGTGACCAAATAGAAGGATCTTCTTCCTGCCACATGTAGACAACCATGACAGATCTGAAATGGGGAAACCAACTGCCCTTTTTTTTTTTTTTTTTTTTTTAAAGGAGTGTGCCTTTCAAGTTGGTGTTTCTTACCTGATGCGTGCCTATATTGTGGACGATGTCGTGGCACCAGCCGTAGTGCCTGTCCACGGAGCTGAGCTGGCCGCGCACAAAGTCCCACAGCGAGTCGTCGTACCAGGGCACGTGCTCGTCCGTGTGGTGCAGGAAGGTGGTCAGCACCAGGTAGGAGGCGAAGATGAACTCGGGCACGGCGAAGTGCAGCAGCAGCTTGGTCATCCCGGCGGTCAGCGCGTAGTGCCACAGGCCCACCGTCCAGCAGATGACCAGCGTGATGGACAGCGTGCAGGCCAGCATGTGGCGCGCGAACATGGGCTCGCTGGGGTTGAAGTGGTTGACGGGGCGCGGCTGGTAGCCTGTGAAGAGGTAGCTGAACCAGGAGACACCAAAGCCAAAGACGGGGATGAACTTGTTCTGGCGGTCTTGCTTGGAGCGGACGGGGTAGAAGACCTCGTCCTTGTCCATGTTGCCGGTGAAGGCGTGGTGCTGGCGGTGCGACAGCTTCCAGCAGTAGTAGGGGCACAGCACGAAGCCGTGCAGCGCGTTGCCCACCGCGTCGTTTAACAGCGGGGAGCGCGAGAAGGACCCGTGCCCGGCGTCATGCCCCAGCACGAAGAGCGCCCAGAAGAGCGTGCCCTGCAGCAGCCAGTAGCCGGGCACCAGCACGGCCAGCACCCAAGTGGGCAGCACGCACGACGACCACAGCCAGTCCGCCAGCAGGAACAGCCCCACCACCTGGGCCACGTCCTTCACCACGTAATACACGGAGGTGCTGACCCGTGACTCGAACACGTGACTGGGCAGCGCGCGCTTGATCTCGCCGAGGGAGGGGAGGGTGTGGGGGAGGTTGTGTTCCGTGAGAGCCTCTTGCGCTGCTTCGCTCAGCGCGGCTTTCCTCGTGTCTCCTTCCGTCTCAACCCCCTCTTTGCTGCAAGCTTCTGCTGACCCCGCGTGGTTGGTGTGGCCGTTACTGGTCAACACTCCGTTTGTTGAACCGTTGGCTTGGCAGTCGGTGGTGGAACCATTAGGTGTGGTGCTGGGTCGATGAGTTGCCATGGTTAGTGAGCTCCAGACAGACTTCCAATCTATTTCCTTGTTGTCCTTCGTTGGCTACAGCAGACAAAATCAACCGCCTTGTAGTTCTTTTCAACGTGGAAGACGAATATACTCAGGGATTTTGTTCATTGTCTGGAAGACTAGAGCTGGATCGCTTACACCCCAGTGTTCGTAAAGCTGATCTTTTTGCTGCGTTCTGAGGTCAAAGGAGGGTGGACGTTTACACACTCCCGCCGCTTACAGTTACCACAATGGTCAGAACCCCTTGCAGTCTCTCTCGTACTCCAAGCGTAGTGGGGCGGTAAGAACAAGGCCCTACTTTCTGTCTCAAGGTTCCTATTGCTTCAGCATTTGGTTGTCGTGATGGTCAGCAGCTGATCCTGGTTGAAAATAAAAAGAATCAGACATTTATTCACAGCCAATCAAAATAGCAAATAAAAATTCCCAAACGAACACAGAAAACATGATATCTTCGGCGACGAAACTTACAGCCCTTTTCAATGTATATATCATAACGTCAGACGAGCAACGAGTGCACGCGCAAGGAAACATAGACATCCAGATTTGCCTTCGTCAAAAGTTCGTGAGTTCCGATCTTCGCGAGTTTGTTGAAGTGGTGACGTCACATCCCGTCACGGTCATCACTTTCCAATTTTGGTCCAGGCAGGTTTCACGGTAATCAGACTCTTTGATGTGTGTAAACTTTGCCTTCAAATTACTTGCTTACTGTGTTGATTTTCATCATTTTTTCTGCTTGGCATGAGTAAGTATGGTATTTGCAATACAAAAAAATAAATAAAAGCTAAAATGTTTGTGTTTGAGCAATTATTTGAGCGAGTTTTTCGAAGCGAACGTGTGAATCCTGACAGACACCATTTCCTTCTGTCACATGACCCCATCTCAAAGTGTGATTCAAGCAGACACGAAATATCACACAAAACTTATGATAATGGGGTTATTAATTCAATTAATACACAAGGTTAGTCTCTGACTAGATAAAATAGGGAAAAAATATCAAATGGGAGCATAAAACCGTTTCTGGAAAAATTTTCAATCGCCACCGAAAGTGTCTGTCAGTAAAAAAAAACACGTGCTTTGTTTGCAAAGCAAAGCCTAATTTTACACATCGCGTGCTTTTGTCTGTTATTCTTGCTTGTGAACATCATTTTATTGATGTTCTTCACTGGAAAGCAGGTGTATCATCAACAGTATCACAAAATCGCAAAGAATGAACATTTTTGTTGTGATCCGACCGGTGTCTGTAGACTGAATCACACGTTCGGCAAACTTCGTTTTTAACGGAAATAACCGAGCCTTTCATCGGAAACGACGTTTCAACCGCTTCATATCGTCTGCAGGAAGAAAAAGAGGAATGCGATACCCAGTAAGTAAAACATTTAATCGTTTTTAGTGCCTTTTGATCAAGTTTTGTTGCGTCTGTCAGCAACGTTCGTCAACCCAACGTTCGACACAGCGACGCACGCATACGGATTTGCAGCATTTGCATTCGGAAAGTGAGGGATTTGTGAGTTCGTTTGCATAATTTCAATCGCTAGTAGGTTTTCCCTTCGTCTCCCATTGTTGTGTTTGCATGTTATTGGCATTTCATTGTGTAAATTGAAAGTTTGTGAGTAACAGTAGTACAATCTGTCGAACGTTGGCGACGCTGACAGAAGGGCTTGGCGATCGTACTTTCGATTCGTAGGAACACAATATGGAGACAGCAATGTGCGCTCGTTACCACAACGGTCATGAACCGGTGTAACACGAAATTTTTACTCCACGAAAAATTGACTCCGGAGTAAACTTCCAGTAAAAATCTTGTACGAAAAAAGAACTCCACAAGGAACTAAATTTTTACTCCCCAAATATTTACTCCCAGTAAACATCTCGTACGAGAAACTTAGGGCCTACTCCTTCGTTTATAATTCGCGCAATATCCCATTTACGTGCAATCCCGTTTTGCCGCCGTCCCATTTTGGCGACATTTCACAAGCCAAGCGTCATCTTACTACCGCTATCCCATTTTTTTATTTTTATTTTTTTATTTTTACATTTCGTCAAGTAAAGGGGGAATCGAGACGAGGGTCGTGGTGTATGTGTGTGTCTGTCTGTGCGTGTGTATGTGTGTGTGTAGAGCGATTCAGACCAAACTACTAGACCGATCTTTATGACATTTGACATGAGAGTTCCTGGGAATGATATCCCCGGATATTTTTTTTAATTTTTTTTCGATAAATACCTTTGATGACGTCATATCCGGCTTTTTGTAAAAGTTGAGGCGGCACTGTCACACCCTCATTTTTCAATCAAATTGATTAAAATTTTGGCCAAGCAATTTCTGACGAAGGCCGGACTTCGGTATTGCATTTCAATTTGGTGGCTTAAAAATTAATTATAACTTTGGTCATTGAAAACCTGAAAATTTAAAAAAAAAAAATTTGTTTTTAAAACGATACAAATTTACGTTCATCTTATTCTGCATCATTTTCTGATTTCAAAAACATGTAAATATGTTATATTCGGATTAAAAACAAGCTCTGAAAATTAAAAATATAAAAATTATTATTAAAACAAAATTTCCGAAATCGATTTAAAAACAATTTCATCTTATTCCTTGTGGGTTCCTGATTCCAAAAACATATAGATGTGATATGTTTGGATTAAAAACACGCTCAGAAAGTTAAAAAGAATAGAGATAAAGAAAAGCGTGCTATCGATCCTTCTCAGCGCAACTACTACCCCGCTCTTCTTGTCAATTTCACTGCCTTTGCATCGAGCGGTGAACTGACGATGCTACGAGTATACGCTGTTGCTGTAAAAATGCAGTGAGTTCAGTTTCATTCTGTTAGTTCGACAGCTTGACTAAATGTTGTACATGAACAAAGTATGCAAACCAGATGATCCAGCGACGTCCTTCCCAATTTATGTCCAATGGACGTCTACCCACAACACGCCACTGGATGCCGCGTGGTCAGCCAACCATGTGGTGCCAGTCGTGAAAACCAGGTTCTTTGTCCCACAGTGAGACATTCAAGTTGGGGACTTTGTGACCGCTGACTTTGTCAGCATGGATGGAAAGGTGGAGAGATACAGGGCGGTGATCATCCCCAAGTCAACCCATTTCCCCGATGGGCCAGATCGAGAGGAGATCTGTGTGAAGTGTTTGCGCGCAAAAGACAATGGGAGATACTATGTCTTTCCTAATGTTGATGACATTTCATGCTTGCCAATGGCTCAGATAAAAAAATCCCACCAACCAACTATGAACAACAGGGGGGATTACTTTTTTTGACATGTGACCAAGTCTCATTTGAGCGTTCACAGTGTTACCTGAGAATAGCACACCCCCTTGAATTGGGACCAAAGAAAAAGCGTTGTATATATGCATTTTTGAATGCTTTTCTAAAGTCATAAGTTCATTTGTGAAAAAAAAATTTTTTAGGGATTGTTTTGCTGAATACATGCAGTTAAGAAATTGACCCCGTTTTCAAATTTAGGGGGTAGGGTTGCCCCATAGCCCACGTATGTCTGTGTGACTGTGTCAAATATCAATCTACTCTGCGTACAAAATGTATAGATGTTTGTTTTTCGATTTTAGAATGATTTCTTAAGCTGGCTAGAACTTCTGAGGTCTACAGGAAACGATAAAGATAAAAAATGTACAAAATATAAGTAGCGTCCTTTATCTTACCATTGTTCTGATCAATGCTGTCCCTTTATTTGCAAGTTAACCATTTTTCTTAATGTGTTCAAGGAGTATGTTAAAAATTATTATCAATGGTTGCTTTAAACAGCACCTTTGGGCAGTTATTATGCACTAAAGTTGTAAAAGCATGTTTTGGGGGTTTTAGGATATAGCGTCTTGGAACGCCAATCATCTTGGAAATACGAATGTTCATATAATTTTTTTTTACTGTTTTGGATAGATAAAAAGTTGAACTCTTGGTGCAAACTGTTTTTTGGTCCCTGTTTGACTATTTATTATTTTGGAATATTGTGTGTGAGGGGGAAACTGCAATCCTCAATATCATGAAACGTGCCTCCAGATCTACGCGAAGTTCTTCGTGCGCGTTCGTCTGTTTTTCGAAACAGTGATGACGAGTACTGTAGTGTTATATATGACGAGTCTTTTTTATCGGAATATTCCAGACATCTGAATATGCTGGGTACACACGCAACACTGACATTTTTTTCTTCGATTTTTAGATTCATTCCTGTAAAATCTCCCAACTCTAAAACAAAATAGGCCTAGTGGAAACAAGTGTCTTGTGCAAGAGAGATCAAGGGAGATAATTGGCAGGATATGTCGCCCGTCGATTCAAGTTCTGAGTTTTGTGTGGGTATCCGTGTTCATGCACTAGGCCTCCAAAATGAACAGTTTACAAATGCACAGTCCACAGAAGCGTCGAAAAGATATTAAACTTTAACACTGCGCACATAAGACATATTTTTAACATTATGAAAAGGAGTAAAAGTACTCGCGAAGATTGCTGATTGAGGTTCGTCAAACACGCCTTTTTCACCACGCAGATTTCGGCAAACAGTGGTGGGCGCGAAAAACCATGCGCATGCGCATTGAGGCACAAAGTTAAAAATAGAGAGGAAATCCCCACCACCGACGAATGTTCGTCTGACCACAGGCGGAAGGTATCGTTCACTGGACCACTACTAGAAAGTAGTGGTCCAGTGAAGGTCCCGCCTGTGGTCTGACCACAGGCGGAAGGTATCGTTCACTAGACCACTACTTCCATAGAAGGCGGAAGGTATCGTTCACTAGACCACTACTTCCATAGAAGGCGGAAGGTATCGTTCACTAGACCACTACTTCCATAGAAGACTATGGAAGTAGTGGTCCAGTGAACGATACCTTCCGCCTGTGGTCTGACGAAGGTTGAATCTGGATGTCACTTCGTTGTGGCACCCATCGCGCAGTCAGTCAAAGGCTGCTTTTGCTCATGCGGTTAAACCCGTGGTTCGAACCTGGGCCTGAGGTTTTGTTTCTTTTTGAGTTGATTTGGTCCAGTTTTGTCCGGGTAGTCGCTGCTTATGCCAAAAGTTATGGTTCAGTAAGAAAGTAAAATCAAACTTGGTGAAGCCGTGGGTGATTTTTGTTTTGTTTTTGTATTTTTTGTATGAGTTACACACATGATAAACGTCGATTTTACAAACATTTCAATAAAACAACACAAACACTAACTATACGCAATAATTAGATTAAAATAATGATTCAATCAAGCGTTGATCTAGCTGTGCTATGGATGATACACCGACAGAAGCGACTATGATGGATTGGTATCTTCTTGCTCGACCGAAGACCATTCCTTCAGCTGCCTTCTACTCCTTATCTTACCGGAATACGGAGGTGGTTGTAGTCTACACGAGCGTCCATTCTCGCAGAATAATTAGATGGTGGAGTATTCGATGAACTTGCACTATTGAAGATAGCGAGCCGTGCAGTGGCAGTCAGCGGGTGCAGACTTGCGAACCAGTCTGCATCATGGCGGGAGTGTGTGATGATGACAGATATCTCTCAGTGACGTCAGTTTAGACTGATGCGTAATCGCGGCACTCAAGACCATTGGAAATCTAGGTTTTATGAGACTAATAAAATAATATGCATAACACACGACTTTACCAATTATGACGCAGGTAGGTCCACTAATTTTTTCAAAATTACTTCAAGTATGTTGCCCGCGTGTAGTCGGCGTGCTAACTAAGAAGGTTGAAAAATTTCAAGGATGTATGACAAATAGTTTGAGAGATATGGACGTTCAAAGTTGCCATTATTTGGCGTTTTTTGCTCTTTTGCGTTGTTGGTCATTTTTGCGTCGACGCAGCGCTGGCAATTTTTGTTGTAGAAATGCAAAGTTTTCTGGATAAACCGACATATACATTGTGTATATCTCGAAAATTTTTCTAAGCTGTATCTTTGTAATCTGGTGAAATAATGTGCCCCAAAAATGACAAAAATCGCACACATCACAATGGTAAAAAAATTGAAGTTTTTTTTGAAAATATTTAGTTTTAATGTTACAAAAGGTTGGCGGGGGTTATTTATAACACACACAAAAATGTATTAGATTTACAATGAAATAAAATCACAGAGAAGCGAAACAAATGATACACTAAGCCCAAAAAGTTAAGGATATTTTTTCAGTGGTATAGCCCAGATGTTAAACAGCAGTTTTTTGGTCAGAAATATACGTGTATTTGAAGATCAGTCTTTCTTCTGCTCAAAAATGTGTTTCTGGAATCTAAGCAATATTTGGGTATGACGTCAGAGGTTCGTGACCACACCTACCCTCAAAAATGGCGTTTTTTGACGGCATGATTCACTTTCAACCGTCAAAACGGTAACTTAAACTGAATGATATTTTACATTTTTTACACCAAAAAAGTTTATTTGGTGTCCTACCTAACAATTCATGCACATTTCGTTCAAATCCGCCGCGCAGTCAGGCTGATCCAGCGTGTAAAGAAGAGCGACCACAATCCTGAAAAACACCATAAAATCAAGTCGCGTAAGGCGAAATTACTACATTTAGTCAAGCTGTGGAACTCACAGAATGAAACTGAACGCACTGTATTAGTTCCCAATGACCGTAGTCCGCCGCTCGTGCAAAAAGCAGTGAAACTGACGAGACTGTTTAGCGCGGAAGTGGTTTCGCTGTGCTGCATAGCACGCTTTTCTGTACCTCTCTTCGTTTTAACTTTCTGGGCGTGTTTTTAATCCAAACATATCATATCTATATGTTTTTGGAATCAGGAACCGACAAGGAATAAGATGCTATTGTTTTTAAATCGATTTCGGAAATTTAATTTTGATTATAATTTTTATATTTTTAATTTTGAGAGCTTGTTTTTAATCCAAATATAACATATTTATATGTTTTTGGAATCAAAAAATGATGAAGAATAAGATGAACGTAAATTTTGATCGTTTTATAAAAAATAAAAATAAATTACAATTATCTGATTTTTAATTACCAAAGTCATTAATTAATTTTTAAGCCACCAAGCTGAAATGCAATACCGAAGTCCGGGCTTCGTCGAAGATTGCTTGGCCAAAATGTCAATCAATTTGATTGAAAAATGAGGGTGTGACAGTGCCGCCTCAACTTTTACCAAAAGCCGGATATGACGTCATCAAAGACATTTATCGAAAAAATGAAAAACATGTCCGGGGATATCATACCCAGAAACTCTCATGTCAGATTTCATAAAGATCGGTCCAGTAGTTTACTCTGAATCGCTCTACACACACACACGCACACACACAGACACATACACCACGACCCTCATCTCGATTCCCCCCTCTATGTTAAAACATTTAGTCAAAACTTGACTAAATGTAAAAGGTGTAGACCACGGAGAGGAACAAAGTATCCCTCAGATGTACCCAGCATACCTGTTCTGCATTTCGACCTCCTTTCGTCCATTATTCTCCGTCAACACACACACAAAAAGACTAATATATACCAGTGGCCAAGTTGACTCGTTTGGAAATGGCAATATACACACACACACACAAGAAGGTGTACACACACGAGCGGGCACAACTGTTGCTTTATCGATGGTTATCGATTTCCTTGTCTCAATATCAGCCTTAAAAGTAGGTGAGCTTGGTGTTATGAGTGTGTGAATGTGTGGGCGGGTGTGCGTTTGAATTAATATGCAAAACCATGCCTGCCACTCTTTATTTCCCCCTGTAACAGGTTTTTCTTCTTCATTTCATCATAACAGCGCACAGACTGCCTCAAAAATCATATCAAATGTTGTCTAAAATGGATAAGAGTGGTAAAAAGAACTGGGCCTCACGTGTCCGTTGTAAACTGCAACAATACGGTATTGGTTCTGTGTGGTTGAACCAGGGCGTTGTTAATGAAAAAGATTGTTTGCGTGTTTTTAGGAAAAGGTTGTTCGATTGCAGATGGCAAGAGTGGGATTATCATGTACAAAATAGTGAAAGATTTGTTGTTTATCGGACATTTTGTACTGTACATGACATTAAACCTTACCTTTTGTTGAATATAGATAGGCATTTAAAATGTATTATAACTAGGTTTCGACTGTGTGTTTCAGAAATTGCTGTACTGTATTACCGATATAAAAGACATAATGCCGATGATTTGGTGTGTCCGCTTTGTAAAGAAACGCAGGAAGATGAAATCCATTTTGTTTTGTGTTGCCCATATTTGAACAATTTAAGAGCACAATTTATTCCATTTTAATATTATAAAAACCCAAGCCTTTTTAGACTAAGTTTGCTCTTAGCCTCATCACAAGAAGCTATTGTCAGAAATGTGTCCTTGTATTTGTACAAAGCATTTAAATTAAAATAAGTTATTAGTGTACGATTTTCATTTTCTTTCTTTTGCACCTGTTCAGTGCAATTATATGCAATTTTAACTTTTTGTTCACACCCGTTCATAAGGGGCAATGGCCTAATTAATAAACCATCTGCGTCTGTGGCTCTCGGTATGGACATTCTCCTAACCATTTCTTGTTCTCAATTGTTGGACGGGCCAGTCTCTTTCTCTCTCTCTCTCTCTCTCTCTCTCTCTCTCTCTCTCTCTCTCTCTCTCTCTCTCTCTCTCTCTCTCTCTCTCTCTCTCTCTCTCTCTCTTTGTTTTACTCTGTGTACCTCTCTGTTTGTCTCACTCTCTGTCTCTCTGTGTGTGTGTCCCTCTCTCTCGCTCTCTCGCTCTCTCTTTCTCTCTCTCTCTCTCACCCCCCCCCTTTTCCCTTGTTCGCCGTCACTATGTCATTATACGCATGCACGAATGAGAGGCGAGATCCCATTCCCCACGTAAAGTGATGGAAGGATTGGGCATGCGGATTACATCACAATCAATACAATGCCTCTGCCCACTGATTGTTCAAGTAAAGGGTCAGGCAGACCATGCATCCTTGCTGCATGCAAATCGCTGTACATGACTGTTGCTGTGTGCGAACATATCTCATGTCTGCTGCTGTTTGCAGCACCACATAGAAGCCAAATCAACGTAGCCTATTAAATTCTGCTGTAAAATGACAGGACGGAATCCTGTTCCGAACACTCTCTTGGCGAAAGCGTACGTTATATCTGTTAAAACTTCCAGAAAATGGCAGCTGTCTTGTTTAGTTTATTACAGGTAGCCAAATATAAAGAATATCTTGAAAAGGATATTATCTAAGAAAAAAAAGCCATCAGAAGCATTCACAGTTATATATCAGAAGATTTGCAAAGGCAGGAGATTTGAAAGGTAATGTAAATGTAGTGGTGGTTGATACAGACAGGTTCAATTGTATGCACAGTTTGAAGACAGTGCCAAGGATAAAGTAGAGGCAAAAATTATATCAAAAAGAATGGCGTCTGGGCTCTCCATACATCGCATACAGACGTCTTTGTTGGCAGAAACTGAAACGAACGGATACAAAAGCTGCACACAGATGTCCAGGATGGCTCCAAGGCACATCACACACAACCAGCCATTGCGACAGAATAGACTACAAAATATTCTCTTTTTGCAGACGCTGCTCAGGGCACTCACTAATGGGACATCGCATACAGACGCATGTCTCCGGGCATACGACAGAACGGAAGGGCAACGAAGGGACACAGTGCTGTTGTACAGAACGGCTTCACGTTCAATACACGCATACATATATATATGTATCTCCCGGGGGATGCTGCCGAAGATAAGCGGCGAGCGAACAGACTTTCATCAAGCTATCGATCTCGGTTCCCCAGCCCTGACGGCACTCTCTGTTTTCCCCTCGGGAATTCCTTACAACGTGAAGAGGGGGGGGGGTAGTTGGAGGGGGGAGGGGGTAGGGGGTCAAGCCAAGGTTTTGCCGCCCTGTCGGTCACTTGACCAGTTCTCAACAGAAGTTATCGGTCATTTGTGAACGTAGGCGGAGGAAAGTGCTGGGGGGGGGGGGGGGGGCATGGGTAGTTTAAAGTTTTGCAGCGTTTTGCGACCATGTCGGACACTTGGTCGGCTCTCAAAGGAAGCTACTGGTCAAGAAGACACTTTGTGGATTCCTCAAACTTACGGATGCTCTGTTTATGTTTGGTCAAGTTTAGAGCAAATGTATTCAGATCAAGACGCGGGAGATGGTGTATGTGTGTACGTGTATGTCTGTGTTGAGCGATTCCCCAAATAAAAAGACTACCCAACACAGCATTTTAAATTTGAATAATTGAACGTCCAAACAAAAATTCAAAGGCAATCCTCGTGTGTGGCATTATTTATTTTATGCACAAACCAAACTCTGTTCAGCTTTCGGTGCGATTTCACATTTTTACTCCAGCAAAGGAAAACAGAGACAGTACGGAAGAAATCAGTCTCCAAGCATAGCCGTTAAAAATGTGAACAACTGAGCACTCATGCACACACAACATAGTACCTGTAAGTAATAGTCCGTATAGCAAGCGCTGCTTTGCGTGCTATTACTTACAGGTACCATGGCATAAAATGGCATAAAACGGGATAAGGCGATACCTCCACTGTGTCACCTATACGCCCAAACTGTTTGCAGTGGTGAACTGGAATAATTATTTTTTGATAGTTACATTATTTTCTTAAAAAGCTATACTAGTGTCTTTTACTGTACAACAATAACGCTTAAAAAAAATTGCACTATGCACAGAGAGCACGGGCTCTCAATACAATGCCTCTGCCCACTGATTTTTCAAGTAAAGGGTCAGGTAGACCATGCATCCTTGCAGCATGCAAATCGCTGTACATGACTGTTGCTTTTTATACTAGGTATGTAACCAAGTAGAGGGATGGTCTTAGCCCCTGGAGAAGCCTGACCAGATCTGAGATGGTGTGCCGAATTGTTCCCGCGGGAAGGAGTGGGCCTTTAAACTACACATGTTACTGAAATACCGAGCCATAACTGACATGTCTTCCCACGGCAAGGTTGATGGGTATGAATAATTGTGACTGAAATACCGAGCCATAACTGACATGTCTTTCCACGGCAAGGTTGATGGGTATGAATAATTGTGACTGAAATACCGAGCCATAACTGACATGTCTTTCCACGGCAAGGTTGATGGGTATGAATAATTGTGACTGAAATACCGAGCCATAACTGACATGTCTTTCCACGGCAAGGTTGATGGGTATGAATAATTGTGACTGAAATACCGAGCCATAACTGACATGTCTTTCCACGGCAGGGTTGATGGGTATGAATAATTGACTCCATCCTCGCGTGCTCGCTAGCGCACGCCACCCCTCCCTGCTGTCTCTACATGAATGGACTGACATCAGCGCGATTCGTTGTCCTGTAAAATCATTACATACACCGCACTGGTACGGAGAAATCGTAAGACCCCCCAATTGGACGGACGTTTATCGCCTAGTGCTTAGGTATGGAAAGCCGTTTGGCTCATAACCATTACACGCGTAATAAAAAATAAATACACGCGTAATAAATGATTAATACGCGTGTAATAAATGATTAATGCGCGTGTAATAATCATTTTTTACGCGTGTAAGAAATGATTAAATACGCGTGTAATAACTATTTCATGCGCGTGTAAGAAATGATTAAATACGCGTGTAATAAATATTTCATGCACGTGTAAGAAATGATTAAATACACATGCAGGAAATAGTTTATACGCGTGTAAGAAATGATTAAATGCACGTGGAATAAAAATGTCATACACGTGTACGAAATGATTAAATACACGCGTAATAAATATTTCATGCGCGTGTAAGAAATATTTAATACACGCGTAATAAATATTTTATGCGCGTGTAAGAAATAATTAATACACGCGTAATAATCATTTCATGCGCGTGTAAAAAATATTTAATACACGCGTAATAAATATTTCATGCGCGTGTAAGAAATAATTAATACACGCGTAATAATCATTTCTTACACGCGTATGAAATATTTATTACACGTGTATTTAATCATTATGCTATTCCATAGCATAAGAAAAAAGATAAATTACACGCGCATTAATCATTTATTACACGCGTATTAATCATTTATTACGCGTGTATTTATTTTTTATTACGCGTGTAATGGTTATGAGCCAAACGGCTTTCCATACTTAGGGCGTCGGCCTGCCGTGTGGAAGGTTCACCGTTCGTTCGAATCCCGGTGTGACGTTTTCATCTTTCGCCGTGTTGATATTTCGCTTCTCGGCCTCGTTGATCTAGTATAAACTCTACACTGAACAAAAAAACACCCTTCGATAGTACTGATGAGCGACCTTGTGTACCTTACATTCATGGGGCCAAATTTGTCCAACCAATTTGTTTTATTTAACTTAGAAATTTGATTCATCCTAAAATGTTTCCTTCTTACTCAAGGGACGTAACCACTCAGTACACGTTTTCGAAGAATTCGATTTTGGGGTTGAAATCTATTAAATCTTACCACCAATTTTCTTCACATGCAAGAAACTGACATGCTTATCGTCCTTAAATAATTTCACTTCTTAATTTTACCAGGAAACAACATTTCAGTCTTGAGTATATGTCGAGGGGGAAATATGTACACAGGCGAAAGATGAAATCGTGACACCGGCCGCGCCTGATAGGTTGAGGTCGCACACCATACACGTTCATCGCAACTCGCGAACGCCCAAATTCAGAGCTCTTCCCTTTTGAGATCTTGAGTGGGGTTTTGTTCAGACTCTCTGCAAAGAATCTCTGTAAATTTACCTCCGTTTTAACAATTCATTCTTTTGAAGACCTGATTGTCTCAGACTTTTGAAGACCTGATTGTCTCAGACTTTTGAAGACCTGATTGTCTCAGACTTTTGAAGACCTGATTGTCTCAGACTTTTGAAGACCTGATTGTCTCAGACTTTTGAAGACCTGATTGTCTCAGACTTTTGAAGACCTGATTGTCTCAGACTTTTGAAGACCTGATTGTCTCAGACTTTTGAAGACCTGATTGTCTCAGACTTTTGAAGACCTGATTGTCTCAGACTTTTGAAGACCTCATTGTCTCAGACTTTTGAAGACCTCATTGTCTCAGACTTTTGAAGACCTCATTGTCTCAGACTTTTGAAGACCTCATTGTCTCAGACTTTTGAAGACCTGGTTGTCTCAGACTTTTGAAGACCTCATTGTCTCAGACTTTTGAAGACCTCATTGTCTCAGATTTTTGAAGACCTCATTGTCTCAGACTTTTGAAGACCTCATTGTCTCAGACTTTTGAAGACCTCATTGTCTGAGACTTTTGAAGACCTCATTGTCTCAGACTTTTGAAGACCTCATTATCTCAGACTTTTGAAGACCTCATTATCTCAGACTTTTGGAGGTCTTAAACGAGGGGTTTCGCTGTATTTTATATGTGGCCTTTATCCAAAATGGACGTGCCCGCAAGCCTAGGCGAGGTCGCGTGTCGAGAAAGAGTTTTACTCTTGGCAGCTATGCAAACATGCCTTTCACTATTCGATTTTTCTGAGTTTAGAACGTTCAGGTCAATTTGAGTACCCACATTACAAACGAAGAAATCTCTCCTGACACTATAAGCGCATTCGGTGACAGGGTATTTCTTGGAATCAATCACACGAGTAAGATGTAATATCTGTCTATCCGTCTGTCTGTCTGTCTGTCTGTCTGTCTGTCTGTCTATCTGTTGGATGATGAGTAAAGTCACTTACTCTCTGTGCAAGCAGAAGAGTCCCACCCAGTTTGTTGACGATCGGAAGGAGAAGGATTCACAGGGCCGCATCGTACGTGAAGCAACGCAAGCTGACCATTAACTGTTTAACTGTTTTCTAAGTAACTACAAGTTAAATGATAAAATCATCAGCGTCAGAGGCAGACTACAACTCCTGAAATCACAGGTATCTGATCTACAAGATCGTATCCCCTTTCATTGGCTCTGTCGACGCACGTTTCAGTTTAACCGCTTTATATATGTGACCCTCCACCACGAAATGAGTCGCTTGTCACCTTTGCATGATTGTTATATTTTTACATATTCCTAAAAAGTGTGTTATGCTCTATCCAGTGGTGAAAACCGTTTTAGAAAAGAGCAAAAACTGTTTGAGTTATAAGCCTGTGACTAAGGTGACCCTCACGCTGTTACCAGACACTCCCCAGACTTATATTAAGCCTAGCGTAGAACCGAACCGCGCGAGGTCACATGCGACTCATTTCGTGGTGGAGGGTCAGATATGTATATATATGAACTGCCAACGTAATGTCGGTCCCCACTTGAAATTATTGCCCTTTGAGTTTGATTTCCTAACTGATACGAAGTGAACGGTAGCATAGGGTCAGTTATCAACCTACCTCGAACAGAGAGATCAACAGAACGTACAGTACACAAGCAAACACGAACGGAGAAACTGGAAACCGACGAGTCGATACTGACACATACTCGAGAACTCATGTATAATAATATCAACACAAAAATGACAGAAAACGCAAAATAGCAAATGACGCCTAGTAATGGACACTTTGAACGTCCATATAGATCTCTGAAACTATTTGTCATACAGCCTTGACATTTTGCAACCTTCTTAGTTAGCACACCAACTAACTACACGCGGGCAAAAAAAAATACATACTTGAAGCAATTGTGAAAAATATATTGGACCTACCTAATATTATTATAAGTCAAAATTACTCTTTTTTACTCTGTGACACAGTGTGCCCGGATTCACGACTTGCAGGACCCAGCCGGCATAATTAACAGACACAAGGTGAAGGCCATACGGTATGTTGGGGGGACCAGAACTTCCGGTCAGGAAACACGTGGAGAAAACACGTGGCAACTACAACATGGATTGCTTTTAAAGACTGATCCGACTCACTTTGCAAACGTCCTCGCATAACATTCTCATACGCTAAACCGCGTGGGAAACATATTCCTTTCCAATTATTCTTACCGCAGAGACGGTAACAGATTCCAAATTCACGACTTGCAGGACCCCATGACCCAGCATAATTAACAGACAAAAGGTGAAGGCCATACGGTGTGTTGGGGGAACCAGTAGAACTTACAGAACCCTGTGACCTAGCACAATTGACAGGCCCAAGGTGAAGGACGGTTTGTTGGGGGAAAATGAACTTCCGGTAAGAAAACACGTGGAGAAAAGACGTGGAAATGTTTCTACAACATGGATTGCTTTGAAAGACTGATCAGCACACAGAAGCCCTGTACGCCGTAACCCAACTGCAGCTACTCACTTTTCAAAAGTAAATGCTACATTAACGGCGTGGGAAACATATTTTACCCTTTCCAATTTGTCTTGCCGCAGAGACAGCGAGAGATTCAAAATCACTTTCAGCTGTGAAAAAAAAGGGACGCGTCCTTTTGTGTAATTAAATGACGTGTTGATGAATTTGATGCGACTGTGACGACTTTTCTTAATTCTTGTCTAAAAAAAACCCGTGAGTATGTTGTCCTGGGGGAAAAGCCAAGACTTGTTATGGCGGCCACCAAGACGCTCAGTCCCAAACCTTACTGCAAGTCGTGAATAGCTCAATCAGTAGAGCGCCTGTGTATTAAGCGAAGTCGTTACTTTGGGCGGTCACGGGTTCGAATCTCTTAGCAGTAAAAAAAAAATTCCATTTAAAAAAAAAAAATATTATGTTTTACACTTTTCTTTATTTTCTCAAACTTGTTATTCTTGTATTTCATTCTTTTTAAATCATTCCAAAAGTTTTGAATGGTGTAATGAAGACCGAATTTATCAAAGGGTTGCATATTTATCGAGTACTTCTACAGTTCCAGTGAATGATTTCCCAGAATTACCCATGCTACTTTTAGTAACATCGGCTTTTGGAAAAAGTCCAATGGACAATTGTATCACACGCGTCGAATGCATGAAATGGTGGTTAGCTACTTCTAATTAATGCACTTAAGTGTAATGCGACTTACTACCCAAAAATCAGTACTCCAAAACAGTGTGCCCTTTGCAACTACCCGTCAGAAACATGTCCTGACCGAGTGCACCTGATACCAAAGGCTGTACCTGGCCAGACAAAACAGAACTGTTGACCTGATTCTTGATCAGATATCCAAACAGCATGGAATGTAAGTGATAACATACAGTTTACTAACACCAGACATGTTTGACTCAGACGCACATGTTTTCATTGATACTTGCTACGCCAGTAAACATGACACGTACATGCTACACTGTGCACTTAAAGTTTTCAGTAGTGATCGTGATCATCATTGGTAGGCCTACATGGCAGCCTAGGCCCGCTGTCCATAACAGCGTTGTTTCTGGCTTTTAGGACATTGGACACCGATTACCCCCCCCCCCCCCCCCCCCAAATAGAACACTTTAAAAAACAGCGCCCAACATGCATAACTTTCAAAGTACTATTACTTTTACCTCTTCGGATATCATTTTTCAAAATGGGGTTAATGGTACGTACCGTTTTGCAGGTCGGTGCAAAAATGTCACGGTGAATTGTTTTAATTTGTGTATGCGATTGTATTGACTCTGCTCGGCATTGTGTCATTGTGAGAGGGGGGGGGGGCTGGAATCGCACGGATGTTTCAGGAGATGTCTGATGTGATCATGTGAATTGATAAACTGATCTAATTTTAGACTACGAATACGTCATGTAATTACGCTATTTCCAACTATAACGGAAAGACACGTTACTACAATTCTTCTTCTTCTTCTTTTTCTTCTTCTTCTTCTTCTTCTTCTTCTTCTTTTCTCATGGGCTAAAACTCCCACGTTCACTCATGGTTATGTACGAGTGGATATTTACGTGTATGACCGTTTTTACCACGCCATTCAGGCAGCATACGCCGATTTCGGGGGAAGCATTCTGGGTATTTTTGTGTTTTTATAACCCACCCTACTTTGACATGAGATACAGGATATTTTCCGTGCGCACTTGGTCTTGTGCTTGCGTGAACATACGAAGGGGGATAAGGCACTAGCAGGACTGCACATAAGTTGACCTGGGAGATCGGAAAATATCTCCATCATTAACCCACGAGGCGGCCGCGGCCGGGATTTGAACTCACGACCTTCCAATTAGGAGGCCGATGGCTTATCCGTCGTTTTTTTTTTTTTTTAAGAAACACATCATTACAACAAACGTAAACCAGGGATTAATACCACTTCCAAAATAGGTCCTGTGATTGTAATTGACCGGTCAGATACCCCAAAGTCGACTTCGGGCTCAATTTAAGGACAGGCTTAAAGACCACAGCCTGTCCTTGGGAGCATGGCGAAGTACTAATAGAGTACGAGATGAAAATACGTGTCCCTTTTCAGGAGATAGATATCAGCAAAATTCATTCAGGATACAGTGATAGATAGTAGACCTAAACACAATATTTATCTCCTGAAAAGGGACACGTATTTTCATCCCGTACTCTATTAGTACTTTGCCATGTTCCCATGTAAGATTATGTATATATGTATGTCTGTGTCGAGTAAGATGGTAGGGCTGTCTGTCTGTCTGTCTAGCTGTGTCGGAAGGAAAGATGCAAAACGCCTCTACTGTAAGCGATTATATTGTCCAGTTAGGGTACATTCCTTCCCGTGTCAAAAGTTCAGCTCACCGTCTCACATCTGGCTTGCCTTGTGCATGAGATACGATCACCCCCTCCACTTAGTCACATACCAAACATCAACCCCCTGACTGCTTGCTGTCAATAGAAAAAGTGGAAGATCCCTCTTACTCCATGTAAACAGCCTTTCATAATTCAAGATCTGAGAACGTGAGTTGATTTGTTTTCAGGGAACACAGTCTGCCTACAAAGGAAAGTGGTCATGTTAAAGTTGCGTTCAGGCAGTATATTTACATGAACAGGTCTCAACGCTCATTGGACTTGCGAGAGTAAAACATTCTTTTGTGTCAGCGAGTGATACACGCGGCGGTTTATTTGCACTTTAATCACATCGGTTATGAGAGAGAGAGAGAGAGAGAGAGAGAGAGAGAGAGAGAGAGAGAGAGAGAGAGAGAGAGATCTCGAGAGAGAGAGAGAGAGAGAGAGATCTCGAGAGAGAGAGAGAGAGAGAGAGAGAGAGATCTCGAGAGAGAGAGAGAGAGAGAGATCTCGAGCGAGAGAGAGAGAGAGAGATCTCGAGCGAGAGAGAGAGAGAGAGAGTGAGAGAGAGAGAGATCTCGAGCGAGAGAGAGAGAGAGAGAGAGAGAGAGAGAGATCTCGAGCGAGAGAGAGAGAGAGAGAAAGAGAGAGAGAGAGATCTCGAGCGAGAGAGAGAGATCTCGAGCGAGAGAGAGAGATCTCGAGCGAGAGAGAGAGAGAGAGAGAGAGAGAGAGAGAGAGAGAGAGAAAGAGAGAGAGAGAGAGAGAGAGAGATCTCGAGCGAGAGAGAGAGATCTCGAGCGAGAGAGAGAGAGAGAGAGAGAGAGATCTCGAGCGAGAGAGAGAGAGAGAGAGAGAGAGAGAGATCTCGAGCGAGAGAGAGAGAGAGATCTCGAGCAAGAGAGAGAGAGAGAGATCTCGAGCGAGAGAGAGAAAGAGAGAGAGAGAGAGAGAGATCTCGAGCGAGAGAGAGAGAGAGAGAGAGAGAAAGAGAGAGGGAGAGAGAGAGAGAGAGAGAGAGAGAGAGCGAGAGAGAGAGAGAGAGAGACGGGCATTTCATTAAGTTAATTCATCTAAGTTGATAGAGAGACAGACAGGTAAACAAACAGACAGAGATGAGCATTTTATTAATTCATGAATTTAAGCCGAGACAAAGGGAGACAGGGACAGAGAGAGACGGGCATTTAGTGAATTCATGAATTAAGGTTGACATTAATTTGCTGACATTTGTGTGGTTTCACACTTATTTTTTTGTCACGGCTTTGCAATAAAAACACATTGATGCTGTAGGAAAGAGAACCTGTGTGCAATGTAGAGTGGAGTTGTATGATGATTGAACGTGACAGAAAATAACAATTCAGTTTGTGTTCTTCTGTTGACACGCTTCAGGGTAATCAAGTCCAATTTAAGTTGATTCGCAATTAGTGCAAACAGTGCCCAACTTCAGTCTTCATTTCCTAATTTTTATTTGATTTTTTTTTTCACCTTAAAGACCAATGCAATTTGTGGAACTATTACAGTGAATGCTTTCTTTTTGAGACTTCAGTCCGTAATTGTCACGGCGTGAGGCTCAGCAGATTCACACTTTTTTCCTTTCCATTTTTACGTCAAAATGTGGGCCACCTTCCCACTGAGGAATGTCTTTTTACACCTGAGCCATAATAACTGACAGAAAGGACTTACTTAGCACATCCATTAAGACACATTCGTGAGACACAGAAGCCACCGGGTGCATTAAAGTTTGCTAAATAGACTTACACAAAGGGGTGCCAGAAGTGTTGCATACTTTGAGGTCGACAATCTGCAAACTGAAATTTGGAGCGTCGATCAAAACTTCGCTTTGTCGGAACTGACACAGGGTGACAGTACATGATGTAACCTTTTTGCCCCAGAAGTGTAAGTTTTTTCTTTCTTCTTTCTTTTTTTTTTCTTTGCTGCGTGCTTATGGAGTTATGAACATGACCAGGAAAAGAGAAAAGGTGGAAACAACTTTCTGTACATGCGAGAAAAGCTGAACAATCTCAATCATGAACAGCAACAATGACTGAGAGAAACCCTGGACATATTTCTTAACTGTACACACGGGTTGAGTTGTGAGAAAGAGTGAGTAATGATTCTGAATGTAGAGAGCGTCAGTGAGAGCGTGGGCTGTTTGATCCATTTTTTAGTCGGACTTTTAAATGTATTAGATGGAAACGTGTCGGTTAATAACATTAAAAAAAACAGCCGTTTTTTTTTCTTGTGATACTAAAAAGATCGAAAACAACGACTTTCTGTTCAAAAATGCTGTACTCACTACCAGTATTAACACAGTTGTGACGAGAAGACAGAAAAATTATGGGTTTATCTTCAAATTCGCCTGCAGCACATTTTCAGCACCAACTAGTCAAACGCAAATTTAGAGGTAGCAGGCGGTCGTCCCTTGGTAGCCTTGCAAATCCACTTCTTGCAGACGTTGTACGCATCGCTTTCTTGCAGACTACCTTCATTTATAAAGAGAAAAGGACACACAACTAAATACCGACAGTAAAATATAGTTTTCGATTTTTCTTTTGAGCGATCCAAATGTACCGCTCTAAATTTACGTCTTCCGATAAATAAATAAATAAAAAGGCAATACTTATGGCACCATCCTGTACATTATACCACCCGCGTGTATGATGCATGGTACATAATAATAATAATAATAATAACGATTACTTATATAGCGCGTAAACCTCGTGGTGACAAGCCCAGAGCGCTTTACACTTACATAATCATAATACAAACAAGGAAAGAGAACTAAATCCGAATAAATTCAAACATGGTCACACACACCCACACACGCACGCACACACACACACACACACACACACGCGCGCGCGCGCGCCACACACACACACAATCTTTCTTTCGTCATTGTCAATGTTCAGGTAACCCGCAATGTCATTCCATGTACGCATACGTTATACTAGTACAACACACACAGGCACATACACATCTTCACGAACGCCACACTTTAGTCGATAATACACGTGGCAGCGCCAATGACTCGCCGATCATGGGATCTCCTTCAGAGGTCTAACTTAAACATGTGTGTTTTGAGGGCTGTTCTAAAGGCAGATGGTGACTGGGAATCCCTAATGCTCCGGGGGATTTTCCATGAAATCTCCAGCAGTCGTCATGCGTAAGGATTGAAGTCATTAAGACATCCATTTAAGCTCGTGAAAACAGTTGGGCTCGCCATCTCAGAGCTGGCCAGGCTTTGACGTGAGATTAGACCATCCCTCCACTTGGTCACATACAACAAACACTTTGACGTGAGATTAGACCATCCCTCCACTTGGTCACATACAACAAACACTTTGACGTGAGATTAGACCATCCCTCCACTTGGTCACATACAACAAACACTTTGACGTGAGATTAGACCATCCCTCCACTTGGTCACATACACAAAACACTTTGACGTGAGATTAGACCATCCCTCCACTTGGTCACATACACAAAACACTTTGACGTGAGATTAGACCATCCCTCCACTTGGTCACATACAACAAACACTTTGACGTGAGATTAGACCATCCCTCCACTTGGTCACATACAACAAACACTTTGACGTGAGATTAGACCATCCCTCCACTTGGTCACATACAACAAACACTTTGACGTGAGATTAGACCATCCCTCCACTTGGTCACATACACAAAACACTTTGACGTGAGATTAGACCATCCCTCCACTTGGTCACATACAACAAACACTTTGACGTGAGATTAGACCATCCCTCCACTTGGTCACATACACAAAACACTTTGACGTGAGATTAGACCATCCCTCCACTTGGTCACATACACAAAACACTTTGACGTGAGATTAGACCATCCCTCCACTTGGTCACATACACAAAACACTTTGACGTGAGATTAGACCATCCCTCCACTTGGTCACATACACAAAACACTTTGACGTGAGATTAGACCATCCCTCCACTTGGTCACATACACAAAACACTTTGACGTGAGATTAGACCATCCCTCCACTTGGTCACATACACAAAACACTTTGACTGCTTTCTGTGGTGAGTTGGATCTTTTCTGAATCCTGTTTAAAGGATTTAATAACATAAGATAAAAATTAAAATAAATAACTCCACTGTGCACATCACAGAGATCACCCACGCTGCTTATTGTATGTATGTGTCCAAGTAGCATTTAAAAAGCCTTACTGTCGCGATCGGCCTACCCACAGTCAAAACCACCGGAACACCCGGGCAATATGCACTATCTATGACTTGCCTACTCACAGTCAAAACCACCGGAACACCCAGGCAATATGCACTGTCTATGACTTACCTACAAACATTCAAAACCACCGGAACACCCAGGTAACTATCTATGACTTGCCTACAAACATTCAAAACCACCGGAAAACCCAGGCAATATGCACTGTCTATGACTTACCTACAAACATTCAAAACCACCGGAACACCCGGGCAATATGCACTATCTGACTTGCCTACAAACATTCAAAACCACCGGAACACCCAGGCAATATGCACTATCTGACTTGCCTACAAACATTCAAAACCACCGGAACACCCAGGCAATATGCACTATCTGACTTGCCTACAAACATTCAAAACCACCGGAACACCCAGGCAATATGCACTATCTGACTTGCCTACAAACATTCAAAACCACCGGAACACCCGGGCAATATGCACTATCTATGACTTGCCTACACAGTCAAAACCACCGGAACACCCAGGCAATATGCATTGTCTGACTTACCTACAAACATTCAAAACCACCGGAACAGGGGCGGGGATATAGCTCAGTTGGTAGTGCGCTGGATTTGTATTCAGTTGGCCGCTGTCAGCGTGAGTTCGATCCCAGGTTCGGCGGAAATTTAGTTCACAGAGTCAACTTTGTGTGCAGACTCTCTTCGGTGTCCGAACCTCCCCCCGTGTACACTACATTGGGTGTGCACGTTAAAGATCCCACGATTGACAAAAGGGTCTTTCCTGGCAAAATTGCTTAGGCACAGTTAATAATTGTCTACCTATACCCGTGTGACTTGGAATAATAGGCCGTGAAAGGTAAATATGCGCCGACATGGCTGCAATCTACTGGCCGTATAAAATTTCATCTCACACGGCATCACTGCAGAGCGCCTAGAACTGTACCCACGGAATATGCGCGATATAAGACTCATTGATTGATTGATTGATTGGAACACCCAGGTAACTATCTATGACTTGCCTACAAACATTCAAAACCACCGGAACACCCAGGCAATATGCACTGTCTATGACTTACCTACAAACATTCAAAACCACCGGAACACCCGGGCAATATGCACTATCTGACCTGCCTACAAACATTCAAAACCACCGGAACACCCAGGCAATATGCACTATCTGACTTGCCTACAAACATTCAAAACCACCGGAACACCCAGGTAATATGCACTATCTATAACTTGCTTACAAACATTCAAAACCACCGGAATACCCAGGCAATATGCACTATCTATGACTTGCCTACAAACATTCAAAACCACCTGAACACCCAGGCAATATGCACTATCTGACTTGCCTACGAACATTCAAAACCACCGGAACACCAAGGCATCGATGGTATTGCTGCACTCAAATACATTACGTGTGCAAACACCTACACGCCTTTCCTATGATAGACTCATTACACATATAAAGAAAGCATGTTTTCATGAATGGTTTCACGCAGATAATTTATATCCTCCTTTTCTCAAACAAGCAAACAGACGGTCAAGACATTTAAAGGCACACTCCTTCTCATGAACACAGTGCTCTGCTTGCCGTGTCAGATCTGACCAGACTTTTGTACCGTAGGACTATTGCTTTTACCAAATTACTCTGTCAACAACTCCCACTGTGCACAGTGACCACTGCAGCTTTTTTTTTTTTTTGGGGGGGGGGGGTGGGGGGGGGGGGGGGGGGGGGTGAGGAAGTGTGTGTCCAAGTGAAGGGATGGTCTTATCCCATGTAAAAGCCTGGCCTCATCCCATGTAAAAGCCTGGCCTCGTCCCATGTAAAAGCCCTGGCCTCATCCCATGTAAAAGCCCTGGCCTCATCCCATGTAAAAGCCTGGCCTCATCCCATGTAAAAGCCTGGCCTCATCCCATGTAAAAGCCTGGCCTCATCCCATGTAAAAGCCTGGCCTCATCCCATGTAAAAGCCTGGCCTCATCCCATGTAAAAGCCTGGTCTCATCCCATGTAAAAGCCTGGTCTCATCCCATGTAAAAGCCTGGCCCCATCCCATGTAAAAGCCTGGCCCCATCCCATGTAAAAGCCTGGCCTCATCCCATGTAAAAGCCTGGCCGGATCTGAGACGATGAGCCGAACTGTTTACACTGGAAGGAATGTCTGTAAGGCGCGTTTGCAATGATATACCATTTAAATTGCACATAGTAAACTACCATGTCTCAACTAGCTTTCCACTGGGAGGAATCGAAGCGAACCCGAATTTCCCCAGCGATGGGACAGTTAAGTAATCAAAATGAACATGGACAAAAATCGTTATCCGGCAATCATATAACGCCAATGCAGATTTGTCGTGCCTCCATTCATATACCGTTTTCATTGGGCGAAGTGATGAGCAGGACTGACAGTCAGTCTGTCACTGATTGACATTCAGAAAAATCATCGATCAAGTGGACTACCCTCAGACAGACATCCTTGCAAACTGCTGACTTGAAAGGCACAAGGACACGCAAAGCTACGCAAAGATGTGCTGCTTGCATCATACCACAAACATGCGTTCACTGGGACTGGCGACTTCAAGACAGCAAGACAAGGACACTTTGAAAGTGTGAGGTAGCATGTGAGCTACAAGCGAGAGTAGAACTGACAGAGTGTACTTGCCTGATCGAAGTATCCAGGACGAAGTGAAGAGATGAAGTGCCAGCCACAGGGTGTCTGTATGACACGCGTGTCTATCTCTCCGAGAACAATGAGACAAGAGTTCCTGTATGATATTATGACAGCGTCACTCGCACTCCCTCGCTCTCTCTCTCTGACAGTAGTCTGTCTCGCTGTTGGTCGCCGCGCGCCCGCTGCTGGAGAGAGGTGATGATGACATACGACAGTGGCAGCGTCGACGTCTAGCACCGGTGCCGGCAGCTGCAGTGACGTCACGGCAGCTTTAGATCGATAGACGGCACGGCAGCGACACAGCACTCGCACGTCACGTCCAGTACTTTGCTGCTGCTGCCGGTGTCACGAACTGAAACCTTTGCTGAACAATCCTTCTCATTGCGGTCAATGCGCATGCGCCAATCTTGGACTTAAAAAATGCGACCCTTTGACCGAACGAACCATGGGTTAGGGTTAGGATTAGGGTAAGGGTTAGGGTAAGGGATAGGGTTAGGATTGGGTTGTTCACGACCTGATTAATCTCCCCATGTTAGCGCATGCGCATTGACCGCAATGAGAAGGATTGTTCAGGCAGAGTTTTCAGTTCGTGACACCGGTGTGGCGACATGCAGAGGCCTGATGGCTAAAATCGTTGTCTCCATGTGCCATCTCGCCAAGAGAACCGCTTGCGCTATAATGTAGGCTTACCTGTCACACGAGTCGCCATGTCCCCCCCCCCCCCCCCCCCCCCCCCCTTAAAGTAACACTTTACAGCGGAGACCCAGTTTTCCTCACTTGTAAGTTTGGAGGGTTTTAAAAGGGAAGGAGTCTTTACCAGGACGGTTTGACTCTCTCTATCTCTCTCTTTTTGTCTCTCTCTCAGTCTCTGTCTCTCTCTGACTCTGTCTCTTTGTGTTTGTCTCTCTGTCTCTGTCTCTCTCTCTCTCTGTCTCATTCTCTCTCTTTTTGTCTCTCTCTCAGTCTCTGTCTTTCTGTCTCTGTCTCTTTGTGTTTGTCTCTCTGTCTCTGTCTCTATCTCTCTCTTTTTGTCTCTCTCTCAGTCTCTGTCTTTCTCTGTCTCTGTCTCTTTGTCTCTGTCTCTCTCTCTGTCTCTGTCTCTCTCTCTCTCTCTTTGTCTCTTTCTCTCTCTTTGTGTTTGTCTCTCTGTCTCTGTCTCTGCCTCTCTCTCTCTCTGTCTCTATCTCTCTCTTTTTGTCTCTCTCTCAGTCTCTGTCTTTCTCTGTCTCTGTCTCTTTGTGTCTGTCTCTGTCTCTGTCTCTCTCTCTCTGTCTCTATCTCTCTTTTTGTCTCTCTCTCAGTCTCTGTTTTTCTCTGTCTCTGTCTCTTTGTGTTTGTCTCTCTGTCTGTCTCTGTCTGTCTCTCTCTCTCTCTCATTCTCTCTCTCTCTCTCTCTCTCTCTCTCTCTCTCTCTCTCTCTCTCTCTCTCTCTCTCTCTCTCCATAAACCATACTCTTACTAAACATATCCGTAGAATTGATCTATTTAAAGCCAGTCTGGAATCTTCTGGAAGCCTGCTGGGGAATTATTTACCTACTCTATTCAGGGTAACTGTGAACAGACACTTTTTCAAGAATCAAAATTTTTAATTTTCTTTAATTTAAAAAACAATTATGCTGTTTTTGTTTTCCTCGGTAAATGTCCTAGAATAAAATTACGTTCTGCTGCACATGGAACTCAAATTCGGTAAACCACGGAGACTGACATTTTTAAGTTCCTCCTGTTGTGTCGTCATGGGATGCACACACACACACACACACACACACACACTAACGCTAACACTTACACTAACAGACACACACACACAGACGCACACAGACGCACGCACACACACACACACACACACACACACACAGTCACAGTCACACACACACATAATCTTGCCACCATAATTATTGATGTGACGTTTCATGAGACAGAAACTAGACCCACCCATCACAGACGGAAGCAAAATGAAGCGAACCCTCCCCCAGGGCGAAGAGGTGTGAACGTGGGAGGGGCGGGGAGAGCAAGGTGGGGGGGGGGGGGGGGGCAGAGAGAGAGGTGAGGGGGAACGGGGGCTCTGAGTGCTCATGGGAAAGAAAAGGCGCAGAATTGGAGGGAGAAAAGGGGGGGGGGAGAAATACGGCGGCTGGGCAGGTACCGTTATGTTGCTAGATCGATACGTTGGCATTAGACTTTGACACGGATGGGAACACGCTGAACCTGTGGCAGAAGCCGAGGAGGGTTGAGCTGACAACGCTCGCGTTGATAAGTAGATCTACTTGCAGGCTTGTAGTCCGGCTCATCGGATTGACCGGCGATGCCACTGACTTGATCCGGTCTCTTGCAGGGCGGAATTGTACAGGTTTCACAATTTCAGCTTCTTGGCTGTGCGGGGCAGGGGTGGGTGGGGGGGGGGGGGGGCGTGGGGCAGGAGGGAGGCGGGGGGGGGGGGGGGTGGTGAGGAAGCGCAATGACATGCGAACAGACCGCTTACTATGTGTAACGTTCGAAAGAAATTGCGAGTGTCTAGTGAAACCGGTGACTGTGAGAGTTTCTTTTACGGCCGAAAGGTGTTCCCTTACAGACATTGTTGTGAGGCTTTATACGTTAATTTTGTTCTTTTTATTATAAGTCTCCTTCTTCTTCTTCTTTTTCTTCTTTTTCTCTTTTGAAATGAAAGCTTCTTTTCTTTAACTCACAAAGAGCTTCTGTTCTACTGTATATCTCTCAAAAAGTTTCTTTTCGGTATCACGCACGCACACACACACACACACACACACGCACGCACGCACGCAATCACGCACGCACTCACACACACACACACATACACATTACTTGTTTCTATTTCACAACAGACGGTGGCCGTTTATGACTTGAAAAGTCAGCGTGAGTTGCACATACCTTCTTGCCAATGAATTTAGTTGACAGCACATGTTATGTTTAAAGGCAGAGTAAGCCTCCCGTAAACCATCACAGATACGGTCAGGCTTTTACACACAGTACAAACACCCTTTCATTTAAACACTCACCAATTGAGAACATCCTAGGTGCCCTCCGTAAAGAGCGAACAATTTTCAAAGAATTTATTTTTGCGTGGTTTATCTTACCCCTGAGCCATCGTGAACCCGTGTGATCCAGTTTTCCCCCTTTTCACAATGCAGTCGTCATAGTTAGTCATTTGAATGCGACTCGACGTGAGCTTATCTACAATAGCACGTTTTTTATGCACGAAACAACGGCTGTG
>NC_090251.1:22266612-22281612 GCF_037325665.1 Littorina saxatilis | reverse complement strand
CCACCCTCAGTGCCCAAATCGCCTACCACGTGTGGAGACACGGCGCTTGTTAGTGATTGGCCTACACAGTCACGTGGGTTTGTTTGCCGCAGTATTTCCAAGGAAAAGCAAACATGATCTTCGACACACCATGAAAACCCGACAGTGTTATTATCGGAAGTCGTCTATTGTGCTGAACGACACATGATATCCGGTGGTCTTATGTCAAAGGAGGCATGATGACGCGAAGCCTGCTCAGTGATGATTTTAAACACATTTTAATGTGAGCAAGAAAACAACAAACTGGAAATACCAATGTCCGAAAATGTTACAATAAATCCCCTCTTTCTCTCTCTCTCTCTCTCTCTCTCTCTCTCTCTCTCTCTCTCTCTCTCTCTCTCTCTCTCTCTCTCTCTCTCTCTCTCTCTCTCTCTCTCTCTCTCTCTCTCTCTCTCTCTCTCTCTGTCTGTCTGTCTGTCTCTCTCTCTCTCTCTCTCTCTCTCTCTCTCTCTCTCTCTCTCTCTCTCTCTCAGCTTTACATTCATTTAGAATTTAGTAATTCGCCTCTTGTGCCACATATTTGGAATTGGCGCTTTTTTCTCTGCAACTGGAGAAGAAATTGAACATACGTATATATATGCCGCGAGTCGGCAAAGACTGAACAGATTTGCCTTCGCCGGAGATTCACAATGCTAAATTACAAAGCCTCTTGTATGATGCAAATAACTTGAAAATGAAAAGTAAGTTTATTCGTCTGAAAAAAATGAGATGCTGCTCCCGAGGGCTTGCAGTAGGTTGCTTCGTCTTGGTGGTCTGTTCATAAGGCACACAAAAAAAGTTGTATGGTTCTGGTCACCCGACCCTACCTAGTTTTTTCCAGCCGACCCTAGACTTTTTTTTATTGCATTTGTAAAAAAAACACACAAAAAAAGCGTCAAAACGAAAGTAACAGACGGCAGACGACACAAGGGGGATAACCCCACATCCCTTTTGTCTCATTCCGCCATCCAGACCATTCAGACATGCATCACTGATGTTAAATCTTGGATGGTCGATAACAAACTTAAGCTGAATGATGATAAGACTGAAGTCTTTCTGTGCAAAAAGAAGAACACTACATTTCCCTCTCCCCAACCTGTTTCTGTTCAAATAGGCAACACCGACATTCTTAACAGCATTATAAATCAGATCTATTTTATTTTCTTCAAAATATAGTCAAACAAAGAGATTGCTGTCTGTGCACTACGTACATAATACCGGACGAAGATATAGATTGAAAATGGCTTGAATGCCTGAGAAAAACGAGGCTGGATGTCTAAGGGGGGACCATTATAGAGCGGTTTTTGCCACGAATTGGTCCCCCGGGGGACTACTTCAGAGGGGGGACCGGACCGGATCCTACACCGGGTCCCCGGCGCAGCCGGGTATTCGGCTCGACTTCTTCCCGGCGAAGCCGTACCCGGCGAAGCGGGTATTCATCTAGTCTTTATATATATCTATATATATATACACGACTAGTGTCTGTGTGTCTGTCTGTCTGTCTGTCTGTGTGTGTGTGTGTCTGTGCGCGATGCGCGGCCAAGGTTCTCGATGGATCTGTTTCAAATTTGGTGATCATATTCAGGTACACCCTGGACACAACCTGGTCGATGAGATATTTCAACACGTGCTCTCAGCGCGCAGCGCTGTGCGCGCTGAACCGATTTTGTTTTATTTTTTGTCTGGATCCACTACCAGTAACTCTTCCTTATCTTCTCCAGTGTTTTCAGCCGCGATTATCTCCCTTCCTCCGTGTGGCGTCAATCCATAGTCCTGTTACTACGTTACTATTTTTAGAAGGTCACTGCACGTTACTATTTTTAGAAGGTCTCCAGTGTTTTGCGCGTTTATCTCCTTTCCTTCGTGCGCCGGCTAAGCCGGCGTACACACACCCGGCAAAGCCGGGTCCCAGGCGCAGCCTACTTCTTGCCGGCGAAGCCGGTACCCGGCGAAGCGGGTAATCATCTAGTATATATATATATATACGACTTGTGTCTGTGTGTCTGTGTGTGTGTGTGTTCGCGATGCACGGCCAAAGTTCTCGATGGATCTGCTTCAAATTTGGTGGGCATATTCAGGTAGACCCCGGACACAACCTGGTCGATGAGAATTTTCAACACGTGCTCTCAATTTTGGTTTTTCTGTTCATCTTCCCAGATCCATTCCCAGTAACTCTTCCTTATCTTCTCCGGTGTTTTGCGTTTATCTCCCTTCCTTCGATCGTGTGGCGTCAATCCATATTCTCGTTACTATTTTTAGAACACAACGCTCAATCCATATTCCCGTTACTATTTTTAGAAGGTCACTGTCCCGGCGAAGCCGGGTATTACTCTTCCTTATCTTCTCCAGTGTTTTGCGCGTTTATCTCCCTTCCTTCGTACGGTGCGGGTCCCCGGCTCTACTTCTTCCCGGCGAAGCCGTACCCGGCGAAGCCGTACCCGGCGAAGCGGGTATTCATCTAGTTTGGCGATAACGGCACAGTTTTAGATAATCTTTGTTTCCTCGCTAGACAATGCCCCACTTTCGGGGTCACTTCTTGCACCTCTTTTCACATTCAGTCCAGTTTTGACTAAATGTTTTAGCATAGACAGGGAATCGAGACGAGGTTGGCGGTGTGTGTGTGTGTGTGGAGCAATTCAGAGAAAACTACTGGACCGATCTTCAAAACTATCTGGGGATATAAAACCCAAGAACTCTAATGTAAAGTTTGATGACGATCGGTCCAGTCACACACACACACACACACATCTTTTTTTCTATAAAGCTTCTATATATATATACGACTTGTGTGTGTGTGTGTGTGTGTGTGTGTGTGTGTGTGTGTGTGTGTGTGTGTGTGTGTGTGTGTGTGTGTGTGTGTGTGTGTGTGTGTGTGTGTGTTCGCGATGCACGGCCAAAGTTCTCGATTGATCTGCTTCTAATTTGGTGGGCATATTCAGGTAGACCCCGGACACAACCTGGTCGATGAGAATTTTCAACACGTGCTCTCAGCGCGCAGCGCTGAACCGATTTTGGTTTTTCTGTTCATCTTTCCAGATCCATTCCCAGTAACTCTTCCTTATCTTCTACTTTGTTTTGCATTTATCTCCCTTCCTTCGTGTGGCGTCAATCCATATTCCCGTTACTATTTTTATAAGGTCACTGTCCACAACGCTCAATCCCTATTCCCGTTACTATTTTTAGAAGTTTTCCTTCGTGTGGCGTCAATCGCGTGCGGTGCGCCACTCACCCGGCAAAGCCGGCGTCAGTACGGTGCGCCACTCACCCGGCAAAGCCGGGTACCCGGCGAAACCGGGTATTCGGCTCTACTTCTTCCCGGCGAAGCCGGCTACCCGGCGAAGCGGGTATTCATCTAGTATTAACTAATTCATGAGTTTGATCATTAAAAAAAACTCAAAAAAAGAATTAAAATTTGAGCAATCGATCCAGATAGATATGTTCTGTTTGGATAAAAAAAAAACCAAGCTCATAAACTTAAAAAGAATACAGAAAAGCGCGCTTTCCTATTATGCGCTGTTCGCTACTGTGCTATACTGGCTTGTCACATGTTTTCTCCTGCATGTATGTCAGTTTTTAGCACAATCATATTATTTCAATTTTGAGAAATTTAGAATCTAAAAGTAAGTACTCTTTTAAATGCACGCACGCACGCATGCGCGCGCGCACACACACACACACACACCATCACCCGGCCCACCCCACCATCTTCCGTTCATGACATTTTCTTGCCTCTGTGTTTTCCTGGTCGGATAATGTGACAAACAAGTACGAGACAAATAACTATTGTCACGAAGGTCATGGTCTTATTGTGTAGTGTTTAATTTGGTGGGGTGTGGATTTTTTTTACAAAATCGTGTTCCTATTCACACACATGCCAACAATTACAGAAAGTTGTTACAAATGCTCACATGGTCTGCTCCCTTACTTGTCACTGCCACGTATAGTTTCCGCATCAGAACCAGGTCATGCTAACTGTGGTTGCCAAGCGAAGGTCATAGGCGCAGGAATCTGTTTTTGATGTATCGTGTATTTTGGTAACCGTTTCTAGCAACAGCAAACCACACTTCTCCTCCTTTCTTTATCGGATTGATGCATGTCTTAGCCTGAACGCTCGCGAGAATCTGCGATGACAACGAAAGGATGCATGTGTTCATGGAACAGATCACTGATGCATCCCACTTTTACCGTGACTTCGCACGGTAAGACACACAGGCGCATGTTCTCATTTAGCAATTTATTAAGATGCGTCCACGGCTCTCTCACTTGGCTAGCCACACAGGCGCATGTGTTCATTTGGTAATTCAGATTCATCCCACTTTTACTTGGCCGCTAGATGCACAGGCGCGTGTAGTGTTCATTTAGCAATTCAGATGCATCCCACTTTCAACCAGGTAGACACACGGGCGCATGTTATTTGGTAATTCCGATGCATCCCACTTTCAACCAGGTAGACTCCCGCAGTGGGGCACTGCGGTTATGAAATTAAAGGCCCCTCCTGTTCTTGGAACCGCAGGAGCTTTCTAGTTTGCTGTTAGGTAGATTTTTGGTTCCTCTTTCCTGTCATGCTCTCTTTTTCTTCATGAATTCTTTTCTTTTTTCTGCCTTCTTGCTCATTCACCTGTATTTTTTCCAAAAATCTCTTCTCTTGCCGCTTGTCTCGCGATTCATGTCTAGTTTAATCTGTTAGTGTTCTGATGTAAGTCCAGCAGTAGATAGGTTAAGCCTATTTTAACATACTGGAAACTGGTAATCTTCCAGTAGGTATTAATTTAGTTTTACTAAAGCCTGCTGGGACACAAGTAATGGGTTAGTGCATTTGTAAACAGGAATCGCTTGACAAGTGGCCCCCTTCATCCCCCCTTCCCTCGTCCTGATATGGCTCTGCGTAGTCGGCTGGACGTTAAGCAACAAATAAACTAAACTAAAACTAAACAAACTAGGTAGACACACGGGCGCATGTTATAGCATGTTATTTGGCAATTCAGATGCATCCCACTTTCAACCAGGTAGACACACGGGCGCATGTTATTTGGTAATTCCGATGCATCCCACTTTCAACCAGGTAGACACACGGGCGCATGTTATTTGGCAATTCAGATGCATCCCACTTTCAACTAGGTAGACACACGGGCGCATGTTATTTGGTAATTCAGATGCATCCCACTTTCAACTAGGTAGACACACGGGCGCATGTTATTTGGCAATTCAGATGCATCCCACTTTCAACTAGGTAGACACACGGGCGCATGTTATTTGGCAATTCCGATGCATCCCACTTTCAACTAGGTAGACACACGGGCGCATGTTATTTGGCAATTCCGATGCATCCCACTTTCAACTAGGTAGACACACGGGCGCATGTTATTTGGTAATTCCGATGCATCCCACTTTCAACCAGGTAGACACACGGGCGCATGTTATTTGGCAATTCAGATGCATCCCACTTTCAACTAGGTAGACACACGGGCGCATGTTATTTGGTAATTCCGATGCATCCCACTTTCAACCAGGTAGACACACGGGCGCATGTTATTTGGCAATTCAGATGCATCCCACTTTCAACTAGGTAGACACACGGGCGCATGTTATTTGGTAATTCAGATGCATCCCACTTTCAACCAGGTAGACACACGGGCGCATGTTATTTGGTAATTACCACCCCTTTGAAAGACTGCTTACAATCTGAGACAATGATCACCCGCCCACCCCACCCCTTTGAAAGACTGCTTACAATCTGAGACAATCACCCGCCCACCCCACCCCTTTGAAAGACTGCTTACAATCTGAGACAATCACCCACCCACCCCACCCCTTTGAAAGACTGCTTACAATCTGAGACAATCACCCGTCCACCCCACCCCTTTGAAAGACTGCTTACAATCTGAGACAATGATCACCCGCCCACCCCACCCCTTTGAAAGACTGCTTACAATCTGAGACAATGATCACCCGCCCACCCCACCCCTTTGAAAGACTGCTTACAATCTGAGACAATGATCACCCGTCCACCCCACCCCTTTGAAAGACTGCTTACAATCTGATACAATGATCACCCGCCCACCCCACCCCTTTGAAAGACTGCTTACAATCTGAGACAATCACCCGCCCACCCCACCCCTTTGAAAGACTGCTTACAATCTGAGACAATCACCCGCCCACCCCACCCCTTTGAAAGACTGCTTACAATCTGAGACAATGATCACCCGCCCACCCCACCCCTTTGAAAGACTGCTTACAATCTGAGACAATCACCCACCCACCCCACCCCTTTGAAAGACTGCTTACAATCTGAGACAATGATCACCCGCCCACCCCACCCCTTTGAAAGACTGCTTACAATCTGAGACAATCACCCACCCACCCCACCCCTTTGAAAGACTGCTTACAATCTGAGACAATCACCCACCCACCCCACCCCTTTGAAAGACTGCTTACAATCTGAGACAATATGCTCTAAAAAAAAAAATTAAAAAAAAGGAGGGATTTTTAAAATGGGGGAAATTCACAGACGCTGAGAACCAAACATCAAAGAAAATAACAAGGTCTTAACAGGAATGAAGTCTTGTATCGGGTCCGGGGTCGGTGTCTTAGAAGAGAGGTACCACTGTACTGTCACATACGCTTAATTCCCATTAACAGACACACCCCTACATGTATGCAAATATGGAAGGCACTTTCAATTTAATGTATCTCTGAATACACTCGTCTTACCCTTCTTAAAACACAGCCACTGCCTGGCGTGTTTGTACTGCACCCACCGAAGCTACACGCTTCACAAAAGAAGATTTATATGTATCTTCTCCTTTACTGTACAGGTGTGAGGGGGGGGGGGTCATGGTTGGCAAACACCGTTGAAATGGATGGGTCAACAAATAGATATCGCACTCGCTCACCGGGAGGGGTGGAGTTGCAGGTAAAAACTAAGTGCGAGTGTGAATTTACGTGTTATGGTGAGGCGTCTCGCGATTTGGGTGTATAAGTGATTACTCATCGTGTCGTTCGTGAAATTAGTTGATTTGTGAAACTTGTTTTCAAGATCATAATTTGTTCAGGTTCACTATGTTTGATAGCAAATGGCATACTCTTCGTAGACTTGTGTTAAGATTAAAATTATTGTTTGAACGCGACATTCAGGTATTCGACTTTCAAACGCGGTGTTGTGGTAGTCTTTGCAGACTGCAAATACTTCGCGCGCTGTCTTCGTTTACGTTTCTGTCCTATGTTTTCGCTTCTTTGACTTGAGTGAGAAATCGGGCACGCGTTCGCTAGATTACAGATTTCAGTTCCTAAATTCGCCCGTTGTTTGTCTGTTAGCCTCCCGGATAATTACAAGTATTGATGAAATACGTCGATTTAAGAATCTGGACTCCAACGCAGAAGTGTTAGTTGACAGGAACCGTTATTCTATTTACACAGGTATAATTAATCAGCAAGTGCATACATTAACCTTAAGGTATTCCTGGTGTGTGTGGTGACATAGTTACAAACACGAGACGGAACTGTAGGTGATTTAACCCGGGTTTTTTGCCACGATTATCCCCTAGGAAAACACCAGCTTATTCTACCTTAAGTGCAACCTTTTGAAGCAGGCGACGAGGAAAGAAGAAAAATAAACCAAATCCGGTTGAGGGCATGAAGAGTTTATCAGCGCACGTGTGTCTAAAATCCCTTAGACTTCTTAGGACCGTTTAATTCGCCAAAAACTTGATCAAAATGGCTTCTTCGCGACTTTATCTTTAAATTGCTACGTAAGCTTGCTCTGAACGAGAGTTGGGCATTGGAAAAGTTAACTAGGATTGAATGAAGCATATGTTAAAGGGTAAACGATCCAATAAAACTTTCAGCAGCTAGTTTCGGTGAATTAATGTACATGTAAAAGGCTGTCAATTTCAAGCTTGAGGGATAATGGCGGTCTGCGTAATACGTTTTTCGCTTGGGTTTTGGTTTTGTTAACACAAAACGACATGTTCAGATATATATCTGTGACGACAGCCAGACGGATTTGTTTTGTTTGTTTGTTTGTTTGCTTTACGCCCAGCCGACCACGAAGGGCCATATCAGGGCGGTAGCCAGACGGGTGATTGTCGAGAAAGGTGTATGTTTCAAGGTTGAACGATTGTGACAGAGAACTTTGCATGGGAAAACCGGTATGACTAAATATAGCGTTTTAAGAGACTAAGCAGAGCAAGGAATGATTCAGATCTGCACCTCTTAACTCATTCCTCCATGGAGACAAGGACGGAAACAAAGGAGGACAGATTGTGTGAGCTTGAGACAAGCAGGAGTAACACTTCACGACACCAATGGATGACAATTGTGATCTGAGTGTCAGCTTCATGGAGGGGTAAGTTTTACTTTTGACTTTAAACAGTGGACTAAACTGGCAACATGATCTGGGCCAGTATGATGAGAAGTTAGTGCTTGCATGTGCATGATGATGAAGAGCACGTGTGCCGTGGTGCTGCTTTCGACGTCGGGTGCACGGTCTTAGACCGAGAGCAAAATAACCAATCCGCAATCGGAAGAGTCCTTCGTCATTTAGAAAATAGTGGTGGTGGTGCTGCTGAAGCTGCTGATGACGTTGTTGATGATGATGTTTTCCTTCTTCTTCTTCTCTGGCTCCGGGGGTGGTGCGAGGGGGAATATGGGAGGGGGGGTGGCTGGTCGGGGGGGAGGGGGGCACTGATTAATGTCAGTGCCCGCGCTGTTAAACACATTTCTTTTAAAGCAGCGTCTATTCTAGGAATGGTGTACCCAGGTATGCTGTGCACTGCGCTCGCTTTCCAATTTGACCATAATGTGGGAACAGGTATACAATATTTTATCCCGTCCCTGCAAATCAGATAGCAATTTGACCACCACTGAGATAGACAAGTATGTATCTGATTAGTCAAAATGCTGAACAGTGAAATAGTAATGATGCCTGTTCCAAGTTTACAGATGCTTATGTCGTTCTTACACGTACCGCGTCATGTTCAACTTTCAGATCATGCTGCCGTATCGTTTAAAGCATGATTAAGATACATGTATAAGGACGACAATTATTTAGACGTGTCTGTATGCTTGCTTGTCATGTCTGCCATGTCTTGTCTGTCATGTCTTGTCGGTCTGTCTTGTCTTGGCTTGTCTTGTCTTGTCTTGTCTGTCTGTCTGTCTGTCAGTTGGACTGCGGCTCACCCACCTATATGTGTGTCAGTCTTGTGGGAGAAGATACGTTCGCAAAAAGCTGGAGGTTTCGTCTCTCTCTCTCTCTCTCTCTCTCTCTCTCTTTCTCTCTCTCTCTCTCTCTCTCTCTCTCTCTCTCTCTCTCTCTCTCTCTCTCTCTCTCTCCCCCCCTCTCTCTCTCTCTCGCTCTCTCTCTCTCTCTGTCTCTCTCTCTCTTTCTCTATCTCTCTCTCTCTCTCTCTCTCTCTCTCTCTGGGTGACAAAAAACAAATGACGCCATTTTACGTTCATGGCTGACCTGTTCTTTCCACAGCTTACACGACCCCCTCTAAAAATGAAATCTGGGAAACTACCTGTGATCTATGCAATTATGACAAGCGTTTGTCGCTGTTCACTATAGTACAGGCCATTGAAAAATATGCACCTTACCCCGCCAAACACAAATCGTAATCGAATCTGTCATTGGAGGGTGGAATTCGTACTCTTTTCGACTGGTTGTTCAGAAACAAGTATAGTATCTTCGATGCCCGGAGAAATAAGAGTGCCTGCCGCTGTTATGTGGGCCTACATTTAAAACAAAACAAGTCGCGTAAGGCGAAAATACAATATTTAGTCAAGTAGCTGTCGAACTCACAGAATGAAACTGAATGCAATGCAATTTTTCAGCAAGACCGTATACTCGTAGCATCGTCAGTCCACCGCTCATGGCAAAGGCAGTGAAATTGACAAGAAGAGCGGGGTAGTAGTTGCGCTAAGAAGGATAGCACGCTTTTCTGTACCTCTCTTTGTTTTAACTTTCTGAGCGTGTTTTTAATCCAAACATATCATATCTATATGTTTTTGGAATCAGGAACCAACAAGGAATAAGATGAAAGTGTTTTTAAATTGATTTGGACAATTTAATTTTGATAATATTTGTTATTTAATTTTCAGAGCTTGTTTTTAATCCGAATATAACATATTTATATGTTTTTGGAATCAGCAAATGATGGAGAATAAGATAAACGTAAATTTGGATCGTTTTATACATTTTTATTTTTTGTTACAATTTTCAGATTTTTAATGACCAAAGTCATTAATTAATTTTTAAGCCTCCAAGCTGAAATGCAATACCGAAGTCCGGGCTTCGTCGAAGATTACTTGATCAAAATTTCAACCAATTTGGTTGAAAAATGAGGGCGTGACAGTGCCGCCTCAACTTTCACGAAAAGCCGGATATGACGTCATCAAAGACATTTATCAAAAAAATGAAGAAAACGTTCGGGGATTTCATACCCAGAAACTCTCATGTCAAATTTCATAAAGATCGGTCCAGTAGTTTAGTCTGAATCGCTCTACACACACACACACACGCACACACACACGCACACACACACGCACGCACATACACCACGACCCTCGTTTCGATTCCCCCTCGATGTTAAAATATTTAGTCAAAACTTGACTAAATATAATCACATTGCAGTGTGTGTGTGTGTGTGTGTGTGTGGTGTGTGTGTGTGTGTGTGTGTGTGTGTGTGTGTGCGTGTGTGCGAGTAGGAAGGATGCTCTTCGTCTTGATACGCGCTCATGTGTTATTTATTCATGAACTTTTATATCATGCCGGTGTGTTTTTATACGCACTTAATCTGAGGATATTTTATTGGTTTTAAGTTTAACTAAGATAGAGAGAGAGGGCGAGAGAGAGAGTGTGTGTATGTGCGTGTGTGTGTGTGTGTGTGTGTGTGCCGTGAGAGACTGCTTAGGATTTTTAGATGTGTTTTAGTGCAACTCTAAATTCTTAGTAAATGTGATACGGTTTAGTGTTGTTAGTTTTAAGTGCAATCCTTAATTCTTAGTAAATGTGATGTATTTTATGTCTGTGATCGCCTGACACTGCATGGCAATTTTCCTTGTTTTTATAAGGACAGTCAAATTTTGAGTCTTGAGTTTGAGTTGAGTCTTACTACCAACACACAAAAACAAAGGACTAAACCGTTACAGGTGTGTCCACGCAGACTGTCACATGAAAGCATCTTTCCACTCAAACACACACCAACAATCAACAGCCTGGCTGCTTCAAGTCTAAAGTGGGCTTTTTTTTAAGTCTAAAGTGGGCTTTTTTTTAAGTCTAAAGTGGGCTTTTTTAAGTCTAAAGTGGGCTTTTTTAAGTCTAAAGTGGGCTTTCTTAAGTCTAAAGTGGGCATTTAAGTCTAAAGTGGGCTTTTTTAAGTCTAAAGTGGAAATTTTTTAAGTCTAAAGTGGGCTTTTTTAAGTCTAAAGTAGGCTTTTTTAAGTCTAAAGTGGGCATTTGAAGTCTAAAGTGGGCTTTTTTTTAAGTCTAAAGTAGGCTTTTTTAAGTCTAAAGTTGGCATTTTAAGTCTAAAGTTAAGTCTAATGTGGGCATTTTAGGTCTAAAGTGGGCTTTTTTCCAGAATGAACCAATATTCCTTATTAACACATGTCTAAATGACTTCGAAATAAAATCTCACTCTGTGTGTTCACGCAGAGGTCTGCTCTTACCTCACGTGAAAGTCTCGACAGTTAGGTCGTATGTGGTGGAGTACGTCATCCCGTGCTTTTAACCATGTTTTATTCCTGTTTTACATGGTCATGCAATGCACATTATTATAAAGTGAAAACTACAACAAACCAAACGGCTTATGGTGGTGTCTTTAAATCAAACTTACAATCAGAATTATAATGTCAATGATGGCAGACAGTCGGGTTATCACTCAATGTGCAGAATCGCTTTACACAAAATGTCATCCAAATATAGAAGGCGTCTGTTTGTGTTTGCGTGTTTTTGTTTCTTTCTGTGTCGTTCTCTGGAGAATGAATGGGGAAAAAAATTAAGAAAAAATTAAAGTAAATAAAAAAAATTGAATTAACAAAAACAAACCAAAGCAACATGATCCTTTACACTGGAAAAAAATGAAGGACTCCGACTTCCCTCTGTTACTCGATCCTACCTTCACAAAGTCAAGACAACATCTTTTTATGGAGGGTACAAGATAAGCCGGTACGAGTATACATGTTGTTTTTTTACATCCAGCCCTACAACTGTACCGTATATATGTTACAGTTAATCTGTGAAACCAGGGAATTCGTGTATTAACTAAACTATTTTAGGTAATACATGAATTAACTGTTTTTTTCCCGTCAGTTAATTCATGTATTACCTAGTTAGTACACGTATTCCCTGGTTTCACAGATTAACTGTAACATAATAATTATATACAGGTACAAAGGTGAAGTGTAGTTCACATCACAACTGGATATTCATTGGGATTACAATCATGGTTAAACAGGAAAAGACTGATCAAGAACTTTTTCCTGGTTTTACAGCGCCTGTTCGCCCCTTTACTCTTATGCAATGTACACCCAACTGTGACACAAAGGTACACTAAATTACAACATGTCGCTTCCAATCCAACTTGATTTGCGAGCGGCAGGACCCCACATCAACGCTAAATATGCCGACAGTTGTGCACACACGAGGGGCCAATTTGGTCCGTCAGGGCGTCGGCCTTTGAAGTTATAGAGAAACCCCTGACCTCGAAAAGTCTGTCTGTTTCAGTCAAGGGGTGGGAGCTATATGGGGAGGGGGGATGTTGGGTAGTGTGGGTGTGAGTGGGTGTGGGTTTGTGTGTGTGGGGGTGTGTATGGGGGGGGGTGAAGTGTGGGTCTGTCTGTGCGTGCGTGCGTGTGTCTGTCTTTCCGGCTGTGTCTCTTGGTATGTGTTTAGAGAGAGTGAGTAAGAAAGAGAGAGCACATTGACCGATCTGTCTCTTTCTCTTTCTGTGTGTGTGTGTGTGTGTGTGTGTGTGTGTGTGTGTGTGTGTGCCTGCCTCTCTCTCTCTCTCTCTCTCTCTCTCTCTCTCTCTCTCTCTCTCTCTCTCTCTCTCTCTCGGCTCTCTCTCTCTCTCAGTCTCTCTCAGAACGGCGTGCGCGAAACAGACAGACAGAAAGAGAACGACCCAGAAAGCAACAACAACAAAAACACGCAGAAACACACAGACACCATAAATCCATCCGTTACCCACTAGCACCGTCCTAACCGTCTTCATGCCGATAAGACCATTAACGCCCAATCAGCCCTAACACGCGGAGCAAAGGTATGCACTGCACACTGCAATTGCCAATTACACCGCGGTTGGGCAACAGGTAAGCAAGACCTTAAGGTGTTACGAGTGTGTTTGAGTTGCGGTTCTTGCTCATGTTTATACTCACTGAGTTACTTCCCTTGGATCTGGATCTAGATCTGGATCTGGATAACCCGCCTGGGTTGGTGGTTTGCGGGTGCGAATGCGTATACGCACGGTTCAGTGTGCTTTCGCGAAAGGGTGTGTCATATGCACGGCTAGAACTAAGATACTTCTTGATTTCAGTAAATAGTTTCATTACATGTCAACTAGTTCGTTTTTAAATGATTTTTTAGAGATCGCCAAATGGTATTGTGTGAATAACATCATTCGATCGATTGTACGTGTTCTGCGCGAACTTAGAATCCGGTTTCATTCTAGAATGGACCGGGTCCAGGTTGGAATTCTAACCCTGCGCAAGTACAGGGGTGCCATTCTAGAATGAAACCCTTGAATAAAGGGGGCCGTAATGTTTGTAGGTAAGACAGAGTTGTCTTCCCTTGAATTATCTCCACCTGCACCTTCCCTTTGATAAGATGGGGCTGATTTGTCTACCCCTGAAAAAAATCCTTTGGCGATCTTGCGATGTCATGTCATGTCAAGAAAGTTGACACTCCTGAGTACGCAATAAACAAAGGCAGACCATAGCAAGGGGGACTACCAGGGCGGTATTGTTTGCAGGGCAGTTGTTTTTGTGATGAGAGCCGGTTGCGGCCGCTTGCAATGTCAGCGCTGTCTCCCTCTCGGAAATGTCTGGTTTTTTGACAATTTTTTTCACAGACAGACAGACAGACAGACAGACGGTCAGACCGACTAACCGACAGACAGACCAACAGAAGGACAGAGTGAGTTATAGAGCTGTTGTCACAGGTTTAAAAAAAAGTTGACATTAACAAAAACAGAAATCAACAACAACTTTTGTCTGGTTTTATAATATTATGGGAAAAACATTGAAAGCAATTCATAGTAGTAGTACTACCACAACAAATACTCTCAAAGGGGAATTCCATGCCTAAAAGTTTGACAGTTTTTATTTAATCTATCAGAATCCCTACCTTCCAAACTGTGATATGCCCACGTTTCAAACTCTTCATGTATATGAATAAGATTAAGTCAGTCCGGAAATTTCCGTTCGTAGCGATCAGTGCTGAGTGTCTCTCAAAATCGTAATCACTTTCAGAACATCACATCACAATCCCAATTCACGATGTCTTTGAGTAAAGTGTAAAAAACCCGAAAAAAACCCCAACCAAACACACAAAAAACAAAAACAAACAGAAAATCCAGTTACAAGCGAGATCGTCAAAACACTGTCAGTCCGGAAATTTCCGTTCGTAGCGATCAGTGCTGAGTGTCTCTCAAAATCGTAATCACTTTCAGAACATCACAATCCCAATTCACGATGTCTTTGAGTAAAGTGTAAAAAACCCGAAAAAAACCCCCAACCAAACACACAAAAATCAAAAACAAACAGAAAATCCACATTTGTGGCTTTGGCTGTGTGATAGTCTAACTGAAATGACTATTCCAACTTGGACCCAAATTCCAACCTTGCGCAGGGCCGATTCTAGAATGGACCAGCAACAAGGGTTTCATTCTAGAATGGCACCCCTGTACTTGCGCAGGGTTAGAATTCCAACCTGGACCCGGTCCATTCTAGAATGAAACCGGATTCTAAGAACGCGCAGAACAT
>NC_090251.1:21747028-21934528 GCF_037325665.1 Littorina saxatilis | reverse complement strand
CAAAACAAGAAAAAAATCCCCAGCAAGCAAATTAAAACAAAACAAATCAAAACTGACATCGAAAAATGTGTTCACAGTGCTAGGAAAATGTGTTGACAGTTTTAAACTAAAAGTGAAGGGAAGAAAAGAGAGAGAGAGACAGAGACAGAGACAGAGACAGACATACAGACAGACATACAGAGACAAAGAGAGAGAAAGAGACAGAGAGACAAAGAGAGAGACAGAGAGAGAGAGAGACTGAGAGAGAGAGACAGACAGACAGGGAGAGAGACAGAGAGAGAGAGACTGAGAGAGAAAGGAAGAGAGAGAGAGAGAGGGGGGGAGACAGACAGAGCAAAACAAACGATATCGTTCTGGCATCATTGTAAACTGAGTTCAATTATTTTTTAAGAAAGAGGGAAACCCCTGCAGCTGCAGAGAGAGAGAGAGAGAGAGAGAGAGAGAGACAGAAAGAGACAAAGAGAGAGACATACACACACACACACTCACACACAGAGAGAGAGACAGAGAGAGAGAGGGAGAGAGAGACGGAGACGGAGAGAGACAGAGAGGGAGAGAGAGAGAGACAGAGAGAAAGAGAGAAAGAGAGAGAGAGAGAGAGGGGGGGGGGGGAGACAGACAGCAAAACAAGTGAGAAATCAAACATGGTGAAAAGTCAATAGACTTAAGGAGCTTACGTAAATCCTGTGCAAGCATGAACTAAAAATGGAAAACATGATATCCATCCACTTCTAAATCACAATAAACTGTCAAGGAAATGAAGACATGTTTAAAAACAACAACAACACACCAGTGCAAACAAAACACATAAAACACCTGAACTCACACACCAACCCAAAACAAATGGCTAGCTCAGTATCGATACAGGCTCCAAACCACCAGGCCAGAAACCTCAGCAAAACCAAGCTGTCTCAATGCAGCAACTCAAGTCGCGTAACAACACAACTTTCAAAACGTCAGCATTTTAAAGTGAAATTTAAAGGCACAGTGCAGCTCACAGCCTTCGTTTTGCGTTTTTGCTGCAGGTGAGTGCATTTACAGTTCAAAAATCCTCCTATGGTAGTAAAACAAACCCAAGGGATCTCTGGGCTGCCTACTGCATTTGCCGGGTTTGGCAGACACTTGATTTTTACACCCACCTGCCTGAGGTATGACTAAAAGCCCCAAGGGCTCCGTGCACTTGGATTTGACAAGTTCAGTACCTTTAATAATGATTGTGACAAAGGTATGTTTCTGAACATTGAACAAGAGCAAGAGATACAGAGTAATCATACATACAATGGGACGCATGTTTGTAAATATAGTTAAACAAAAAATACAAATCACAAAAGCCATTATCAGCGTTTACCTTATGCATATCATGAAAGTAAACATACTAACAAATAATGACACTTTCCGGAATGTAATACTGAATTTGGTCTTTTGTGTACATAGCGAAGATGATAACCGTTCAAAGCTCATCAAAATGATCAAACCAATGACAGACAGAAAAATGGTATGTACAAAAGCAGACGCCAAAACAGCAATGGCCCAGCGACAAAATGTGTCCCAAGTGGAAAAAGCAAACCCACCCAGACATGAAATTGTTATCAAACAAAAAGTATTTACATTACACAATTGTTCACAAACTGAAATAAGGCACACTCACAATTCCAGTAGTGACATGAACAGTGGGAATAATTATGTTGTATTCCCAATACCAATTCAGCCCCACCCCACCCCACCAATTATCTTGACACCCAAGTCAGGACTCCACCAAAATTCGGCTTTCCGTTCATGCTGCTGCTGATTTCGTGTGTGTATCTGCATGTATCGCATTTACTGAAAAGTTGCTGAGATGTATGATTTCTCATTTACACGGCCCAGTGTGTAAGGAAAACATTGAATACATTGACCTTTTTCACGACAGACAGCTTTTACTTGTATGTAGATTGATGTTTTCCCTTTTTATATTCCTTTTAAAATTGATAAATATTTTTTAAACCCTTCTCGGAACAGCTTTCGCTATTCATGTCCACCCACAGGCGCCGGACTATTCTGAATAACGGCGACTGCTCAAAGACCAACAGCAGACAATGATGAACTCGAACTGCCTGGAATCTGTGTTGCCTGTATCATTGCAACTCGCCTGCATGTTCACATTTCTGTATTTGTCATGTACATTCTTACAACCCCGGATACAAAAACAAAAACAAAAACAGAAAATGACGTCACACCTTAAAAAAACATGGCTTTAATTTAAATGTAGTAGCATTAACACTAAATGTTTGTTATAATGCAGTAAAACTATTACATATCTGATTATTTTTGTTCACCTATTTCGTCTCTTCTACCCACAGAGATATAGAATACATTCTATATCTCTATGCCTCTACCCCAGTGCGTGTGTATTGTATGTGCCTCTTGTTTTATTGTCTGGGCACAGGAGCGGCGCTTTCGGCTCTCAGTGTCAAATTTCCATAGGCCGAGGGAAGTGTTTAATTAACCGTATCAAGCACTCGCTTTTCGTGCATTCCGAACGCGTGTACTGGAGTGACTGACAGGAGCTCAAGTTCTCCCTCCCTTAAAAATAAGGGAGTCTGCCGCGACCGCGCCTGAACTGGTACCGAGCGAGTTAATCATTTTCACATGTGTTGCTGAGGCGAGCTTTGCTGGCCCTGAGAAAGCCGACTGACCACAAAGAGGTCTTTGTTCTAGTTCCCCCCCCCCCCCCCCTCCCCAAAACATCCGGCCGAGAGGGTGGCTGATCTGCAGGAAGTGACTGAGTTGGAGATTTTAGGATTTTCATTGCCCTTCCTTTTCTGATAATGTTTTAATCACATAGTTTTTAGATGCAACACATAATGTCCTTTTTACATTTAGTCAAGTTTTGACTAAATGTTTTAACGTAGAGGGGGGAATTGAGACGAGGGTCGTGGTGTATGTGCGTGTGTGTGTCTGTGTGTGTGTCTGTCTGTCTGTGTGTGTGTGTAGAGCGATTCAGACTAAACTACTGGCCCGATCTTTATGAAATTTGACATGAGAGTTCCTGGGTATGAAATCCCCATACGTTTTTTTCATTTTTTCAATAAATGTCTTTGATGACGTCAAATCCGGCTTTTCGTGAAAGTTGAGGCGGCACTCAGTGTCACGCTCTCATTTTTCAACCAAATTGGTTGAACTTTTGGTCAAGTAATCTTCGACGAAGGCCGGGGTTTGGTATTGCATTTCAGCTTGGTGGCTTAAAAACTAATGAGTGAGTTTAGTCATTAAAAATCTGAAAATTGTAAAAAAAAAAAAAAAAAAAATTATAAAACGATCCAAATTTACGTTCATCTTATTGTTTATCATTGTCTGATTCCAAAAACATATAAATATGTTATATTTGGATTAAAAACAAGCTCTGAAAATTAAAAATATAAAAATTATTATCAAAATTAAATTGTCCTAATCAATTTAAAAACACCTTCATCTTATTCCTTGTCGGTTCCTGATTCTAAAAACATATAGATATGATATGTTTGGATTAAAAACACGCTCAGAAAGTTAAAACGAAGAGAGGTACAGAAAAGCGTGCTATCCTTCTCAGCGCAAGTACTACCCCGCTCTTCTTGTCAATTTCACTGCCTTTGCCGTGCGCGGTGGACTGACGATGCTACGAGTGTTGCATTGCGTTCAGTTTCATTCTGTGAGTTCGACAGCTACTTGACTAAATGTTGTATTTTCGCCTTACGCGACTTGTTACATTTAGTCAAGTTTTGACTAAATGTTTTAACATAGAGAGGGAATCGAGACGAGGGTCGTGGTGTATGTGTGTGTGTGTGTGTGTGTGTGTGTGTGTGTGTGTGTGTGTGTGTGTGTGTGTGTGTGTGTGTGTGTGTGTGTGTGTGTGTAGAGCGATTCAGAGTAAACTACTATACCGATCTTTATGAAATTTGACATGAGAGTTCCTGGGTATGATATCCCCGGATGTTTTTTTTCATTTTTTCGATAAATGTCTTTGATGACGTCATATCCGGCTTTTTGTAAAAGTTGAGGCGGCACTGTCACACCCTCATTTTTCAATCAAATGGATTGAAATTTTGGCCAAGCAATCTTCGACGAAGGCCGGACTTTGGTATTGCATTTCAGCTTGGTGGCTTAAAAATTAATTCATGACTTTGGTCATTAAAAATCTAAAAATTGTAAAAAAAACTTTTTTTTTATAAAATGATTCAAATTTACGTTCATCTTATTCTTCATCATTTTCTGACTCCGAAAACATATAAATATGTTGTATTTGGATTAAAAACAAGCTCTGAAAATTAAAAAAATTAAAATTATGATCAAAGTTAAATTTTCGAAATCAATTTAAAAACACTTTCATCTCATTCCTTGTCGGTTCCTGATTCCAAAAACATATAGATATGACATGTTTGGATTAAAAACACGCTCAGAAAGTTAAAACGAAGAGAGGTACAGAAAAGCGTGCTATCCTTCTCAGCGCAACTACTATCCCGCTCTTCTTGTCAATTTCACTGCCTTTGCCATGAGCGGTGGACTGACGATGCTACGAGTATACGGTCTTGTTGAAAAATTGCATTGCGTTCAGTTTCATTCTGTGAGTTTGACAGCTTGACTAAATGTTGTATTTTCGCCTTACGCGACTTGTTTGTTACATTTAGTCGGTCTGGTGCGTGTGGTTTGAATGCCGTCCTGATAAGTGTCTTTTAAAAACACATTCACAGTAACATCTTCGACGCAGACACAGACAGTTAATTAGGAAGGGCTCCTAATATGGACCACTTTTTGTTTCATGCTGATAACTAGCTTGTTTTCTTGCGAAGAGTTTTATTTTGTGTTTGGTAGTCCTTCTCTCAATCAATATGAGGCTTATATCGCGCGTATTCCGTGGGTACAGTTCTAAGCGCAGGGATTTAAAAAAAATAATAATTATGCAATTTATATCGCGCACATATTCAAGGCGCATGGATTTATTTATGCCGTGTGAGATGGAATTTTTTTTACACAATACATCACGCATTCACATCGGCCAGCAGATCGCAGCCATTTCGGCGCACATCCTACTTTTCACGATCACGGCCTATCTCTCTTAGGTTAACCGTTAGGCCTAATTAGAGTGAAATAGCTTTGATAGACATTCAGCAAAAATTAAATACAGTCAAAATCACAAATGGTCCATAATAGGAGCCTGGGCGCCTAATATGGACCAGTGAAGCGGCCTTCACAAATCACTGTAAAAAGCCCCCTATACTTCAAAATAACATGATACAGCTCAGTGTACAAGTCAGACTAATTTTAATATGCTTTAGATTGATCTGTTTCGGGTTGATGAGAGCATTATTTGAAGAACACCAGGAAACTAAAGAAGCTTATCAAAAACAGAGTAAAAATAAGTGAAATTATCAACTTCCACGAAAAGAAGAATTTTTTTTTTAAATCTCGAAGACTAGTTATAGGTTATTTCCAGCAAGCTTCTTAATGAATTAATGAAAATAGCTTTTAGCTTTTTTTTCTTCGATTTGTTGAAGGTGGTCCATATTAGGGGACTCGCACATACTTTGAGATTTTGCCATTATTTTTTGTTTGCAGTAGAAACTCGGGGTCAACACTGCTAAAATGTAACAAATGCGGTCTTAGCTGTCATATATGGTAATTTTTGTGTGATAAAAGCTTTGGCTGTGGACACTGAGAAACGAGTCCGTTTTAGGCGGCAAATTTAGAGTGAACGCTGCCAAACTGAATGAAAAAAATTAGAAAAAGCCTAACGGTTTTGAGATTTGTGTTTCTGCAACTGTTTTGACATGTGCGAGTTATCCAGAGAGGTTGAATACAGCGAACAAAACTTTTTTGAGCGCTCTAGCACCGTTAGTTTTTCAGAACAGGAGGGGGTCCATAATTATTGGGAGCCGGTCCATATTAGGAGCCCTTCCCCCATATCTACGTGAAGCTACCACCGCTCGGCTTTACACACACACACACTTTTAATTATTATTATTATTATTATGGGGAGCTTATATAGCGCGAACCACAACTGTGCTCTCCGCGGTTTACATATTAATTTCTGCCGTTTAAAATGTAATGTTTTACAGACAGACAGACAAACAGACTTACCTTACTTACCTATTCAGCCACAAATATAACAATATTCCACATAACAAAAATTAAAAAAATAAGCCTACAAAACCGCTCCAGTCCAACCATATTCCGCGTACACAATCTTCACTTCCATCCCCATTTTGAAACATCGCAACAGACTTCCAGATATGATTATAACACGACCATATGTGTTCTCTGGTTGCATGTTTGTTCAGTGTCTTGTCCCCACATAAAGCATATTAACTCTACCTGTCCTAAAGCCAGTTGCAGTTCTAAGAGGACGTTAAAACTAATTATCATCACACACACACACACACACACACACACACACACACACACACACACACACACACACACACACACACACACACACACACACACACACACACACATTTGAAAGATCCCATGTATGTTTTATGATTGTTGTTTTGGTCTGAATACAACTTTGGAATCTTACTACACTCATAGACCTATATTAATATAGGTCCCTGCTACACTCTTGTTGATTTTACATTTAAGTTGTCAGAAGTATTTTGTTCGTCGGTTCGTGTCTGGTGCGTGTGGTTTGAATGCCGCCCTGACAAATGTCTTTTAAAAACACATTCACGGTAACATCTTCGACGCAGACACAGACAGTTAGGAAGGGCTCCTAATATGGACCACTTTTTGTTTCATGCTGATAACTAGCTTGTTTTCTTGCGAAGAAGTTTTATTTTGTGTTTGGTAGTCCTTCTCTCTTAGGTTAGCCGTTAGGCCTAATTAGAGTGAAATAGCTTTGATAGACATTCAGCAAAAATTAAATACATACAAAATCACAAATGGTACATATTAGGAGCCTGGGCGCCTAATATGGACCAGTGAAGCGGCCTTCACGAATCACTGTAAAAAAAGCCCCCTATACTTCAAAATAGCATGATACAACTTAGTGTACAAGTCAGACTAATTCTTCTTCTTCTTCGTACGACGGTTGTGTCAGACTCGGAATCTGGAGGATGCCATGAACATGGACGTTCTTTCCAGGTCCTCCAGTGCTCCCCACATTTTGGTCCTCAGATCTGTTTGGTCAGGCCATGTCTGGATCAGACTAATTCAAATATGCTTTAGATTGATCTGTTTCGGGTTGATGAGAGCATTATTTGAAGAACACCAGGAAACTAAAGAAGCTTATCAAAAACAGAGTGAAAATAAGTAAAATTATCAACTTGCACGAAAAGAAGACTTTTTGTAATTTATTTTTAAAACTGATCTCGAGGGCTAGTAATAGGTTATTTCCAGCAAGCTTCTTAATGAATTAATGAAAAAAGCCTTTAGCTTCTTTTTCTTCGATTTGTTGAAGGTGGTCCATATTTTAGGGGACTCACACATACTTTGAGATTTTGCTATTGATTTTTTGTTTGAAGTAGAAACTTGGGGTCAACACTGCTAAAATGTAACAAATGCGGTCTTAGCTGTCATAGCAAATTTAATTTTGTGTGAAAGCTTTGGCTGTGGACAGAAACGAGTCCGTTTTAGGCAGCACATTTAGAGTGAACGCTGCCAAAAGTGAAAACAAGTCGCGTAAGGCGAAAATACAATATTTAGTCAAGTAGCTGTCGAACTCACAGAATGAAACTGAACGCAATGCCATTTTACTCGTAGCATCGTCAGGCCACCGCTCATGGCAAAGGCAGTGAAATTGACAAGAAGAGCGGGGTAGTAGTTGCGCTAAGAAGGATAGCACGCTTTTCTGTACCTCTCTTTGTTTTAACTTTCTGAGCGTGTTTTTAATCCAAACATATCATATCTATATGTTTTTGGAATCAGGAACCGACAAGGAATAAGATGAAAGTGTTTTTAAATTGATTTGGACAATTTAATTTTGATAATAATTTTTATATATTTAATTTTCAGAGCTTGTTTTTAATCCGAATATAACATATTTATATGTTTTTGGAATCAGCAAATGATGGAGAATAAGATAAACGTAAATTTGGATCGTTTTATAAATTTTTATTTTTTTTTTACAATTTTCCGATTTTTAATGACCAAAGTCATTAATTAATTTTTAAGCCACCACGCTGAAATGCAATACCGAAGTCCGGGCTTCGTCGAAGATTACGTGACCAAAATTTGAACCAATTTGGTTGAAAAATGAGGGCGTGATAGTGCCGCCTCAACTTTCACGAAAAGCCGGATATGACGTCATCAAAGACATTTATCAAAAAAATGAAAAAAACGTTTGGGGATATCAATCCCAGGAACTCTCATGTCAAATTTCATAAAGATCGGTCCAGTAGTTTGGTCTGAATCGCTCTACACACACACAGAGACAGACAGACAGACACACACACAAACACACACACACACATACACCACGACCCTCGTCTCGATTCCCCCCTCTACGTTAAAATATTTAGTCAAAACTTGACTAAATATAAAAAGAGAAAAAGCCTAACAGTTTTGAGATTTGTGTTTCTGCAACTGTTTTGACATGTGCAAGTTATCCAGAGAGGGTGAATACAGCGATCACTTTGTCCGCACGTCGCTGGGCATATCAGCGCAGTTCAACGTTGCCAGAGACCAAAGAAGCGCTTTACTCAGGTCGCAGCGCGAGGCGGCTCACTGGAGGAATGTTTGAAAACTATCTGTGCTCGACTGCCAGCAGACCACAGGCACATTACACCCAATAAAGTTTGGACTTGTACTGGCAGAGAGCGAATGCAAATTCTTGTAGGCATACACAGACGCAACATAGCATATACAGACAATAACACCCACAACACTTCAACAGCATATGAAAGGAATAAAAATAAATCCGCAAATCGCGCACAATACACCAGTTAGAAAAACAAGGAGTACCAAAGCGGCGTGCAGAAACTAAACTGACTCGGAGACTGAGAAGAAACATTTATCACACGATGTGGATAGCAAACATTAAAATAAAACAGATAAGTCAAGCAAAAAATAAACACAAATATCGAAAACACAATAAACAAAGGTAAAGAAAACAACAAGTCGCGTAAGGCGAAAATACAATATTTAGTCAAGTAGCTGTCGAACTCACAGAATGAAACCAGATCTTTGATGAAACTGAACGCAATGCCATTTTTCAGCAAGACCGTATACTCGTAGCATCGTCAGTCCACCGCTCATGGCAAAGGCAGTGAAAGGCAGTTGCCCTAAGAAGGATAGCACGCGTTTCTGTACCTCTCTTTGTTTTAACTTTCTGAGCGTGTTTTTAATCCAAACATATCATATCTATATGTTTTTGGAATCAGGAACCGACAAGGAATAAGATGAAAGTGTTTTTAAATTGATTTGGACAATTTAATTTTGATAATAATTTTTATATATTTAATTTTCAGAGCTTGTTTTTAATCCGTATATAACATATTTATATGTTTTTGGAATCAGCAAATGATGGAGAATAAGATAAACGTAAATTTGGATCGTTTTATAAATTGTTTTTTTTTTTTTACAATTTTCCGATTTTTAATGACCAAAGTCATTAATTAATTTTTAAGCCACCAAGCTGAAATGCAATACCGAAGTCCGGGCTTCGTCGAAGACTACTTGACCAAAATTTCAACCAATTTGGTTGAAAAATGAGGGCGTGACAGTGCCGCCTCAACTTTCACGAAAAGCCGGATATGACGTCATCAAAGACATTTATCAAAAAAATGAAAAAAACGTTCGGGGATTTCATACCCAGGAACTCTCATGTCAAATTTCATAAAGATCGGTCCAGTAGTTTAGTCTGAATCGCTCTACACACACACACACACACACACGCACACACACACACACACACACACACACATACACCACGACCCTCGTCTCGATTCCCCCCTCTACGTTAAAATATTTAGTCAAAACTTGACTAAATATAAAAAGAGATGCTTGCCGACAGTCAGTGTGTGAGTGCGTGGTTTGTGCGTCAGCGGGGTGTGTGTGTGTGTGTGTGTGTGTGTGTGTGTGTGTGTGTGTGCGCGTGCATGCGTGCGTAGCGGCTACGTTCTTGCGTGTGTGCGTTCGAATGAGAAAGAAGAGAGAGAGAGGATTGAAGAATGAGGTCACGCTCTCTGTCACATGAATACATATACACACACTGAAGGCTACCTCGGACACGAACACTTGCCAACAACTGTGGTTGGACATGCTTTTGAAATGGAATATTTTTTCGACATGATTTCTGGACATACGAATCCCGCTGTGTTGCCTACTGATGTTGCGAATGATGAAGGTTTTGAGTTGACTGACCTTGAGGAGGTATTGCATCAGGCGTTTATCGTCTCAAATTATATCCTTGCTACTTTTCAGGAGTCAACTATTGCCATTCATGGTAACTTGGATAGTCAAAGTTTTTATTTGTTTGATCATCAGTTCCCATCAAAGAAACAGAAATGGTAACCATTCTTCAAATGGCGCTGCAGTTTTGATGTCATCAAGTTAATTCCTTTGCAGAATTGATTGATTTTCTCAAAAGCCATTATCAATGTGTTTATCAATTAACACCTGTTCATTTCTGTCCAACTGCAATGCAAACTCAATGTGGAGGAAACAAGGATTCATTACAAACAAGTCATCCCTGTACATCAACAGATGTATGTACCTCAATCAATACTGCTAGTATGAGTGACAGGAATCTAAAAGAAAAAACAACCAAACGCAAATGTACTACTACTTCAACGACTCGTTTGAATGTAAAACAGAAATGTAACACTATCTGTGACAATGACGGTTCTACGACTCGTTTGAATGACGGTATAGATCGAACCTTAACCCACAACTACGAAAATTTGTGTCAGACTTTTTTGAACAGGAAAATATGCCTCTGTTCAACAGTAACCAACACATGGAAGATGTTTTTGAAACTTTACAGAAATGTAACACTAGCCTATCTGTGACAATGTTGCTTTTGAATTGAACCCACATTTGTTGAACAGGAGAGAATGTTCCTGTTCAACAGTGCCCAAAACACTGAATCTGACGTTTTTGAATCTTTTCTGTCATCTAACTGAATCTGACGTTTTTGAATCTTTTCTGTCATCTAACCCAATTGCTCATGACTTCATCGATCTTGAACATGCCTACTTTTCAAAGAAAGACAGACAAAAGCGAAATCTGCATGTTAGCCATCTGCCTGAAATGGTCAATGCACTTTTGTAAAATTGTCACATCTGTTATGCACTTTTGTGAAATGGTCAGTGCTGTTGTGCACTTATGCAAAACTTGGTGCTGTGCTGTTAACATTTGAACAAAATGCATTTAAATGTTTAATGCAACTTGCTACTATATAATCGCTGTATGCGCTTTGTGGTAATAATGCACTTTTGTGAAAAGTTTGCGCTAAATGTTGGCACTATGCATCATTGTTGGAGCACCCTCCTGTAGTAGATGCACCATGCATAAAAATGTACTTATGTGAAATGTTTCGTGTAAATTATTGTCACAATAATGTTTTGTGCGCCCCCATGTATGTGTTCTGTGCTAATAATGCACGGTTGTGAAATGTCCGTACACATTTTGTGGCACTATGTAATTGTTAGTGCATCCTCGTGCGGATGCTTCGTGCTAAAATTGCACTTCCATTAAAATATTGTACGCTCATGTCAACTGGTACTATATTTTCAATTGTTTCTCTGTCAATTTCAGATGTTTGTTTCCAATTACTTCAGTATCTCCCTGTTGCAATTCCAGGTGATTCATTATGCATGTGCCAATCAGTTTGAGGTGTTTAATTCTGATTCCTGTATTTACAGTGTAAAATTAAAACTATTGTTTTCAAACATTCCTAGGACACCTGGTAATGGTTCTGTGTTTTTTTGTAATTTGTATTTTGTTTTTCTGCAATAAATATTTGAAATGGATCTGAGACTGACTTACTACTTTTAGCACTCTTTTTCACCACATTCCCACGTACAGATATTGCAATATCAACTCTTCCTTTCTACCTGTTTCAAACAAGCTCTATTTTTTAATTAAAAAGTTTTTTTTTCTTGTGGCTGTTTGATCAATTATGGCAAGCATTGACTGAAATAAACAATTTATATAGGCCTATATCCAGCACAACATGCAATTCATTAACTTTTGACCCTAACCTTTAACACTTCCCAAAATAAATCTTTGGTGGACATTGCATCGACGCTGTTCATTTTGAATGAACATTTTTCTTGTTAGATCAGTGGTCTATGCCGGCGCATAGTTGTGTATTGACTGGATCAATCGCCAACTCGCTGCGCTCGCGGTAAGTGCTGACAACCGGAAGAAAGCTGCATTCCGAAAAAAGTCACTTCCGTTTCGCCATTTTTCGATGATGCCAGAGAAGTGAACCATGATTTCAAGATGCCCGGTGCAAATTGTTGTATGCCTGGATGCAGCGTGAGCTCACTAAGATCTTCAACGCTTATAACTTTCCATGGTATACCAAACGGAAAAGCGGATGCCGAATGGAGAGCTGCTCTTCCACAAAATCAACCGTGCTGACAAGCTTTTCAACCCGAAGAATGCGAGGATATGTTCCCGACATTTCAAAGAAACATGCTTCAAATACGGTACGTAAAAAAACTAGTAATATAGCGAAAATAAGCTTTCATCTGATTGTCTGTGCTGTGTTGTTTTGCTTGTAATGCTTCAAGTGACGAAGCTCTAGTAGTATCAATCAATCAGTATGAAGCTTAGTACTTGTAGTAACTAGTAGACTTTTACAGCTCGCAGACAAAAAATAACACAATCGTATTCTGAATCATACATTGACAAAGGCGTAATTCTGAGCTATAATTATTAGGTAATGGGGAAAAACCACTCTTTGTTCTTGTGATAATGTGTTTTTGAATATATTCTAGTAAACTTCTGGGTTAGAACTTAGATTTCTTTTGTTGTTTTACTCGGTCACTGAGTCAGTCTTGTTCATTCTTGACAGATTTGCAGTAGTGTGTTTTACTAATTCTTGTTTCTATTTCAATAGATCTAAATGTATAGGTCTGTTTAGTTAATTTAACTTATAATTTCGACTCAGCATTTTGAACATTTTCTTTGCATGTTTTTTTGCTGGGCCTACAGGCAAGCGAGCACTCATTCCAGGAAGTCTGCCAACCAACCATGTGCTACAGAAGTCAGTAGAAATGTTAGGCGCGTTTGATCGATCTGCGCGATCGCGCTGCGCGTTTGGTGGATCGATCAAACGCGCACACATCGATCGATGTGTGCGCGTTTGATCGATACAAAGAATACAAGAATCGTTAAAACGCGCAGCTCTTATATACTTGCGCATTTGGACGATCCGTCTCACAAATCACCATCGTACTACGCACACACACGTCTGCTGGCAATGACCGGAAGTTATGACCGGAAGTAGGTCTTTCTCTTTCTCTCTCTGTCGATGAACCCATATATACTTCAGCTACTGTCAGTATGTTTGTCCCTGTCCCTGTATCTCTTTCTCTCTCTTCCTTGGCCCGCGTGCGTCTCTCTCTCTCTCTCTCTCTCTCTTTCTGTCTCTCTCTCTCTCATTTAGGCAGTCATCGTGCGCACTTGGTCTTGTGCTTGCCGTGTACACACGGGGGTGTTCGGACACCGAGGCGCGAGTCTGCACACAAAGTTGACTCGGAGAAATAAATCTCTCGCCGAACGTGGGGACGAACTCACGCTGACAGCGACCAACTGGATACAAATCCAGCGCGCTACCGACTGACTGAGCTACATCCCCGCCCGTGTGTGTGTGTTTGTGTGTGTAAGGTTGTGCATGTGTGTGTATGTGCGCGAGTGTGTATGTGTATGTGTCTGGGTGTATGTAAGTGCATGTGTGCAGTGTGTGTGTGTGTGTGTGTGTGTGTGTGTGTGTGTGTGTGTGTGTGTGTGTTTGTCTCTTAGGTGGTTCACAATCGTATTGAACTTTTCGCTTGACATCAAGATTGATTTGGGACACATGGCTGATGCATGTATCTGCCTCCACTTGCCGCAGTGTGTGCCTAAACCTCTCCATCATGTATGAGTTAAACGAATGAAGAGAGACTGAAGCAATAAAACTAACTTGAGCCTATGTGAATAGAGCTCAGCAGTAATCAAAAAAAAAAAGAAAAAATAGCTGAATTGTAATCAAAAACGTTGTCGGGGTATATTTCGGACATTCCTGTATTTGAAACTTTTCACTTCCGGCGTGCGACGTTTGTGTGTGGTAGGGACTTACTTTGTGACAGATCGTCCAAATGCGCAAGTATAAGAGCTGCGCGTTTTAACGATTCTTGTATTGTATTCTTTGCATCGATCAAACGCGCACACATCGATCGATGTGTGCGCGTTTGATCGATCCACCAAACGCGCAGCGCGATCGCGCAGATCGATCAAACGCGCCTAACAGAAACACCAAAGACTCCAGCCAGGAAACCCCCAGTGAGTAAAAATTGCTGTTATTTGCCCAGTATAGTATGCTATTAGTGATACTGATAGTGATAATATGCTACTTGTAACTCTTTTGTGAGTACCGGTACATGTATACTGGGTGTTTTCTCAGTTTCTGTCCGCTGTCAGTGTGAGATTTATAGTTATATATTATAACCTGTTTTTCTAGTTTCATGGTTTAGCCACGACTCACTTTGAATGAGGGTCATCTGCCAGGCATTTAGCTGATTATCTGATAAGTGATATTTTTTAATTTGCTATTTATAAATTACAGTTACAGTAAACTAACACTGTCGCACAAAGTATGTGACTTTTAAAAAAAGATTTGTTTGAAATCATGTGAGCTCTGTCCACTAGATGATGGAGAAGGGAATTTTTCCAGTTGAGTCTGCAACATGGATTTTTTCTCTCTCGGATAACAAATAGTACAGTATGGTAGGAAAAATTTAGGGTTGGTGTGGCGATAACTTCTTCTTCTGCGTTCGTGGGCTGAAACTCCCATGTACACTCGTGTTTTTACGTGTATGACCGTTTTTACCCCGCCATTTAGGCAGCCACACGCCGCTTTCGGAGGAAGCATGGTGGGTATTTTCGTGTTTCCATAACCCACCGAACTCTGACATGGATTACAGGATCTTTTCCGTGCGCACTTGGTCTTGTGGTTGCGTGTACAGTAGTACCTGCCATATCCGGTCACCCATTAGTCATTGCAAAGGTGACCGCAAATATCAGGTGGCCGTTCATTACAGGCCCCCTCCTCCTCCAAAAAAAACCCCAAAACACGATCAAGTTTTCATGAAGAAAAGAAAGCGATCATCCACGAGCCGCCGATTCATTGTCTCTGTTAGTTTTGCTTTCGTTTATACATCTTAATTATTTGCGTGTTTAACTCGATCGTCCTGGCTAAGCTATTGTTTCGTATGTTTCTATGTGTGTTGTTTGGATTATTATATATGTATTTGAGTGTCAGATAAACAAGTGTTTCAAACTCACATCAGCTGTGATCGATCCGGAAGTGACTGCCGTAAATGTACATGTATGCGCATGTCTGTATTTACAGTTTGCGCATGCGTAAGTATTCACGTCGTCTGCTCGTGCTGTGCCGTCTGTGCACACAACACACACACACACACACACACACACCACAGGCGCTCACCCGCGAAAGTGACAAGTGGCCGTTAAGTGGCCGCTCCTGTCGAGTAAGAGGGGCACCTTAGGGCAAAAATCAGTGACCGTTGACCGCGTCAGACAGGTTAACGGCCATTAAGAGTCAATTATAGAAGGAAAACTCATTAGTCATGGGAAAGCTGGCCGCTCCGGGTAGGTTCACGCCCACGAAAGGGCCGGAAATGGAAGGGACTACTGTACACACGAAGGGGGATAAGTCACTAGCAGGTCTGCACACAAGTTGACCTGGGAGATCGGAAAAATCTCCACTCTTAACCCACCAGGCGGCCGCGGCCGGGATTCGAACCCTCGACCTTCCGATTACGAGGCCGACGTCTTACCACCCCGCCACAGCGCCCGTCGTGTGGCGATAACAATAAAGATATGTCATAGTGACTTGACTAATTGATTTGAATTCTGCTGCAGGTCAGTCGCCCCCCACCTCCTGGTTGCCTACTACAACTTCGAGGAAATACGACAGGACACCCTTCAGCTTGCTGCACCATGGTGTCTCTTGGAGAACAGCAAGGAACAGATACAGGGAATAACCGAAGCCAGCCAAGTGAAACTGTTGTCCTCTACGTTATGATTACGTACTCCAGCAGACATCAACTTGTGGTCGACGTGCGTGGGTTTTGCTCAAAATACGTAAGTATTCGTCAGTGTTTGGCTTCTCGAATTAAGTTTCAACTTAATCTCTGTCTCGAACCACAGGCGGAAGGTATCGTTCACTGGACCACTACTTACATAGAAAGACTATACTGAACGAATCGTCGGTAAGCTTACCACACTGTCATACTGTCATACTCATAGTGATATCACTGATACATTTGTACAGGTAAACATGGCTGTTTGCTGAAAAAATCGTTGTGAAAAATTGTAATGTCTCTGAAGTTTGATTCAGTCCGTCATTCATTTTGATGGGAAGTCAACCCTTGGTGAGGCTAATACTAATATTGTTTTGATCTGTATTCTGCCAGTGCCATTGCCAACTGCCATGGTTGTTCTTGTGGAGTTCTAGAACAAGCTCTGGTTTGAATGACCAGCTAAAATTAATGCTAATAGTAAATAAGTACATTATTTTTGCATTAGCGGGGTATACAAAATATTTTATTAAAAAAATACCGCATGGTTTTGCTTGATCAAATCATTTATCAGCTAACAATATGCTTTTATTTCAGTTGGACCTGACTTGAGCATGGTTCCGTTGTCTCCGCAACAACAGCTTGATTGAGATACAGGCATGTCCAGTTTTCAGCAAGTGCAGGCTGAGTGTGAAGATCTGATTGCTGATCTAGACACAACATAAGCTGCTTGACACTATTCCAAGGTAAGCGAGAAGCTTTGAAAATAGTTACTTTAATTCAGTAATGCGTAATTATGTATGCAATACTCCTGCTGGTGAGTTCACTACAAACAGGTACTACATTAGAACTAGAAGAATAGGTTCCACAAGAACATTTCTGACTGTTGATGCCACTAAAACTCTCGTTACATCCTGCATTCTGTGTAGATTAGATTACAGCAAATCCCTTCTCCTAGGCTGCCCTGACTCCACTCTCCAACCCTTGCAAAAAGTACAACACTCTGCAGCACTCCTCTCATGAAAGAACTTCACTGGCTTCCTGTGTCTCAACGTATTAGGTATAAAGCTGCCTGCTTCTGCTACAAGATCATCTCTCATTCTCTGAATCGGCACCTGCCTATCTTTCGTAACTGGTCTCCCTCTACACTCCCTCTCGCACCCTTCATTCTTCTGCTGATGCTCGACTTCTCCGTCAAGGTTGCTTTAAACGCAAGGCTCATGGCTTCCGCACGTTTTCATATCATGGCCCTCAGTTATGGAATTCACTCCCCTTTCTATTACGTCACTCTCCATACATGATTTCATCTTTTAAGTCCAATTTGAAAACTCACTTGTTCCAACAACATTACGGATAGTTCCTTAGGCCAAACAAAAAAATAGTCTGTTTACGGTAACATCGGCCCAAAAAATAGGGTCGGTAGGTCGGGATTTTTTTTCTCTCCAAAAAACATCAAATTATTTTGCCAAAAAACATTGACAAACTTTGTTTTAAAATTTTGATTTTTTTTCTTTTTTTCCCAAATGCCAAAAAAAAGTCTAGGGTCGCGCAAAAAAATAAGGTCGGTCGGGATACCGTAAACAGACTTCTTTTTTTTTGGGCCTTGGCATAGAGTCTGGGGATGTGAGATGTGCATGATGTGTTGTTTAAATCTGACAGTGATTGTATGAATTTTTTATACACGTATTGTTGTCACGCGCTTTGAACTTCTGATAAGGCGCTTTATAAATGCCCGTTATTATTATTATTATTATAAGTAGATACACACTTGTAAACTTATGTTAGTTTTCACACGTGAGCATGAAGTGCCTTTATGAGGAATGTATAGTGGCTTGCAATATTGAATTTGAGGGATGTTTGCAGTTATATAATATATTAGCACAGCTCAGTTTTCTACAGGGTTCCGTGAGAACAGTGAAATTCTCCTTTGAGGACTGAAAAATATCTTGGATAATTGGTCTTAATTGGGGGGTGGGGGGGGGAGATTTAAAACATAAGTACATTCACATGTGTTTTTCATTTTCACTGTGTAAAGGTGGGGAGGTCCTTCTCTACTTGTTTCTTTGTTTTCCCATTGACATATATTTTTGTTCTTGTCTATATTTTTTACATAGGTGCTGTCCTCATCCCCAGCCGACTGTTTCCGCTGAAGCCGTGAAGGATGCTTCTTCATGTAGGCGTGGACATCTTTTTCGTCGCCGTGCAAGGCTTCCAGTTCCAGTACCATATAATTTTGTGAATACTCTGGGGACCTGTCATCAACTTTGGAAGGACGCTTTATTTTAACACTTTGTACCCCATCTATGTTGACCAAGATTTTTTAAGCCGAGACCAGCTGTGCTGCAGCAGGTCACTCAGAATTGTAGAAACTGTATCAACAGGCTAGAATCCTGGCGTTAGATCAACGTTACAGGAAGCGACTGAAGCTAACAGTCTAAGCAGGATGCGGATATGTGCCGAATGATAACAGATGCAATGTACATAGTGACTGTGTGTACCTGGGAGACAAGGAGTTAAGACCACATCTGAACTGAGGATTTAGTCTCTCCATAATCAAACGCTGAAGAAGATTTCAGAATGAACTTTGTTAGATAAATTATGGTTGTTATGATCGTCACATTTTAGGTCCCCCCCTTCCCCCCTTTTCAAACTTCCCCGCTTTTCAGACCTTACATTTTTGGATTTTCTGTTCACAACCTGTTGTACATTTACCTACATATTAAGCAGATTTCCTCCTTTTTAAGACCAGCTTATTTTTTTATTCTTGGAAGCCTGAAAAGGGGGTTTGGAAGGACACTGTATTTGTTTGTTCGAAATTCAGAATTCAAATAATTCTTCATCAACAAGTTATTACTGCCTCACCATAGCAGTTAGGCCAGTCTTACTAACTCTTACTTTTATTAATGTGCCGTGATGCAAAGACGTTGAGCAGTTTTCAGATGTTTATGAATCTAGGGCTTTCAAAATTTACTGACATACAATACAATAACTTCATTAATCTCTAAAAGAGAAATTGCATTGCGGAGCTTTTGTGTCCGTAATAATAACATACATAAAACATTCAAAAATAAACATTTGTTCTTTGTCATTCATACATTCTTGTGTTCTTATACATTTCTTCATGTTGGACTCCATGACTCCATGACATCCAAACATGAAGTTCAGTTACCCCTTTTTGAGTCACTTGAGAAAAAGTGACTCTATGTAATCGGTCAGTGTTAGTCTGTCCGGCCGTCCGGCCGGCCGGCCGTCCGGCCGTCCGTAGACACCACCTTAGCGTCAAAGGAAAAATTAGACATTTTATATCTTTGACAAAGTTCATCGGATGTGATTGAAACTTTGTAGGATTATTCTTTACATCAAAGTATTTACATCTGTAGCCTTTTACGAACGTTATCAGAAAAACAAGGGAGATAACTAGCCTTTTCTGTTCGGCAACACACAACTTAACGTTGGGCTTTTCTCGGAAACTATAAAAGTGACCGGGCTCAAATTTTATGTGAACGTGACTCCCAGTGACCTCTACACTTTGACGTCTGCTTTGGTGACCTTTGACCTTTTTCAAGGTCACAGGTATGTCTTGAAGGAAAAAAATTGAAATATCATATCTCTGAAACTATTCATCGGATTTGATTCAGTTGCTCGATCCATGCAATCTCATTCTTCAGGTATGCATTGTGTTGTGAATAGCAATTTCTTCCTGTCCATCTGATGCCTCATATAATATTCAGAACTGCGAAAGTGACTCGATCGAGCGTTTGCTCTTCTTGTTAACTTTGAAGGTCACATTGTGGGCGAATTTTTAGCAAAAAGTTGGAACATGGTATGACTGTTCTTACTCACAAGGGAAGTGATTTTGTTATTTACTGATTTTCATTTTGTGTGGCCTTCTTTCACCCATTTAATCATTCATAAATGTTCATACCCAAGGGAAGTAATTCACATATATCTATGGCCAATGTTTTCACAGGGCATCTATAGTGTGGATGAACACTGTCTCCACTCAAAATAGTCCTTTGCTATTGTACATTGTGAATCAGCATTTTTGTTTTTTTCCTGTTTGAATAAAGTGCAATCATTTTACAACCAAAGTGTTAATGTTAAAGATGTTTACATAATGTGTGAAGGATGATGCATTTGAAAACTAATATTGTTAAATGTAAATTGACCTGTGACAAGTCAGCATAGTGCAATATCCAAGCATGAAACCCGCACACAATTCCCAAACAACATGCTTTCTTTTCCACAAAATTCCATCCAGTGGAAAACAATTATGTGAACGTCATAACATGGTGTTTTTTTACATTAATAATCAAGCCTTACACCAACTAAAATGGTGTTAATAGGCATTTGAGCAAGCTTTAACACCAACATAACATGGAGTTAATAGGCATTTGAGCAAGCTTTAACACCAACATAACATGGGGTTTTGCATGTTATACCAGCAATAACATGATGTTAATCACATTACAAGCAAGCTGTAACACCACCAAAACAAGCAGTTTTGCAAGTTAAGTCTACGATAACATGATGTTAATCACATTACAAGCAAGCTGTAACACCACCAAAACAAGCAGTTTTGCAAGTTAAGTCTACGATAACATGATGTTAATCACATTACAAGCAAGCTGTAACACCACCAAAACAAGCAGTTTTGCAAGTTAAGTCTACGATAACATGATGTTACTTGGCGTTAAACCAAAGCTTTAATGCCATCAAAACTTGGAATTTTTGCATGTTACAGACATGCTGTAACATGGTTTAACATGATGTTTTGACCGTCGCAAAACGCGCTGAAATTCCAGGCAATTTCGCTGCGATAACTTCAACAAAATCCAATCAAAATCTGGCGTTGTCGTGAACACCAAAATGTGATAAACCCATTGAAACTTGAAGTTTTGTTGGGATTTTGAGTAGTTTTGTAAGATACAAAACGCCACTTTTCGCCCAGTGAGTTTACACTTACCCCTTCTTACCCGGGGTCAATGACCGAGCTTTACCAATGAGGCCGTTTGTGTGTGTGTGTGCGTGTGTGCGTGTGCGTGTGTGTGTTTGTTATGTCTGCCTGTCTGTGTGTTGGTGTATGCACATACATCATGCTTATCCATATGCACATCAAATGGGAACAAAAAAAGGATAACGAACACAGAAAGAATTAACTGCCCAACAGTGAAAAAAATGATACCTCTCAAACTCCCAATAAAGACCCCTCCTTTTTACGACCGATTTTTCTGGACATTTTCAAGGTCGTTAGTCGGAGGTTTTACTGTAGTTTAGGACATTGCCGGAAGTCTTGCGGCAGCCCGTTGTTCTTTGAGGTTCACTTGCACAACTTCAAAACTGTACACTTTGTCTGTTTTTTTCTCCGCTGTGTGTTTTGTATTAGTTTTCAACTAACTAGAAAAGAAAGAAGTGAATATTTCGCACGCAGGTTAACGAAACAAATCACCCTTTGCACATATCGCAAGAACATCTGACAAAACCAGGTCACAGTAACGAAATCTGAAAAAGTGGAAAGATGGCTAAAAGCCTGCTAAAGTTGCAAGTTCAGTAAATATTTCTGTTGCTTAGGTGCTATGAGAGTTGTTCCGGATGTCTGTTACTGTCACGGTTTCAGTGACACGAGTGGGAAAGGAACTCTTTGTGGGGCGCCTTTCCCAAATTGCAATGCAATGCGCCTGTGCTGGCAGCCGCATTGCGGAAAGGTTCTGCTAAACGATCACGAAATTCACGTGGAAAGTGCCGGCGTGAAATCCGTGCGGGGAAAATGGGATGATTCTTCGCTCACTATTAAAACACGTGTTCCTAGCATGCTATACCTGCGTATGGTAGGCGACCAGTAATTGGTCAGGGAGATCACTTGTTCTGGGACAGGCGATCGCTGATTGGTCGGGGAGATCACATGGGTTTTCTTTTCCCATCTTTCGTTCTTTTCGCTACAAGCTTTGCAGACTACAGGGTCTGGGTTTCCGTTGACTAAGATTTGGAGGATTCCAACGCGTTGAAAGACTGGTTTAGGTCTACCAACGGGCTTCTGATGTTAGTGCAATACACAGAAGGCTTAGGACGGAGGGATTTGGCTACATATTTTCGCTGACGAGCGGGAGCCAAATATTCAAGCGGTTTGCTTGGGAGAGCTACGTTTCATAAGCTGTTGAGGTAATTAGCCGTTACTTTACGCTGGTGACCGGTCAAGGTCTGTGAAATGTAAACTCTGTTTTGTTTCTCCATGATAGCGTATAACTTGCTCATTATAACGCTAAATTGTAATCTGTATATGGTTTTTGCAGATATGGAGAGGAGGAGAAAATGTCTTGAGTTGTTATTAAAAGTCTATTCTTGCTCGCTGAAGGGGGAAGTTAGATATGTTTAAAGGTGGGAAAAGGGGGGATTGTTGCCATGGTCACTGCACCGACTACTCTGTTTCAGCTTGTTGCTACACGTTTGCTGGAGGTTTGCTGCCTTGTTGCTGGAGGTTTGCTACCCGGTTGCTGGAGACGAGCTACACTTTGGCTACACGTTTGCTGGAGACGGGCTACACTCTTGCTGTCCTTTGCTGTACGGTTGCTGTTCTACGGCTGTTGCTGGTGTTGCTGCGACTTTCACCTGTATGCACCACTGCGCCACTGCGTTTCATCGAATGGACCCTGGCTACACTGAGAGTTGAGTGCACCCATGCGTAAACGCCCCCCACCTTGTCATCTTTCTAACCCTTTATGAAGAACTTTGAGTTGTGACAACGTGGAGTGTTAACGCCTGTACAGGCTAAGACTTTTTACAGAGCAGCTAAGTGTTTCTAGTTTACACGTTTCAGCGTGTTCTTATTATTTCATAAACTTTAACTGGCTTTTGTCAATTATTTTTGTTTTACGACTTGGTCGTAAAAACACTTTTGGCTTCACGAGAAGAGGGAGGTGGAGAGTTAGTGTATATAAACAGAGGTCTAGAACTTATACTTTTGTTGATTCTAACTTTTTTGTGTGACTGCGAGAGTGGATCGTGGTGTGGTTAGTCAGTTAGCAGTAATTGACCGTTTTAGGTCATTCATTTGACCTTTAAAACGTGACAGTTACTGTTGCCTTCTTTTCAAGGCACTAACGCCTTTTTGTCATACGAGCTTTTAAGAAATGAATATTTATTTACCTTTTTTTTTTTTTTTTTTTGGGGGGGGGGGGGTGGGGTTGGGGGTTGAATGTGTGTTTCTGGAGGGATGATTTTCAACATTAGGACAAACCAAGAATAAATTCACTAGAATAAATTCACTAGAATGAACCTGGCTAGTTCAGCACGAAAAACTCGGTTCTTGGAAAGAACAACACGAGACCTAACTTGCACCATAGACTGTTCACACCCGTCGCGATATAACCTTCGTGGTTGAAAACGACGTTAAACACCACATAAAGAAAGAAAGAAAGACTGTTCACACACAGTCTCTACTTGCACTCTAAGCCGTACGAATAATTATGTCTGCGGTTGAGTATTGGTGAGGTGACGTTGACCTAAGATGTGACGTCACAAGTGGCTTTACAAGAAGGAGGTCAAGTTGCCTGCTGCGTCTTTCTCCGCGCTGTGGTTCCCTCCACTGTCCGCATGTCACGTGTGTATTCTCGGCATGTTGTCTTTCCGGAACTCCATTATTGACAGTAGGGGAACGGGGAGGGTTGGTTGGCTGCGAGGGTATGTAGGGGTGGGGAGGATGCCGGGGGTGGTGGTGGTGGTGTTTATGTGTATTATGGACACGCGTTATTGTTCACGCCCTTGTTTTGTGTTTTCGAGGCATAACAACAACAACAACACATTCTGTAATAACCTGCCTGTCTACCATTTGCTTATTCACTTGTAATTGCAATATTGTTTTGAAGTTACCAGTTTAAGCCGTAGGTTTGTTATTTCCATACTTATTAATGTAAATGTCATGAATATTCAAACACCCCCCGCGGGTTAGGGGGAAGAATTTACCCGATGCTCCCCAGCATGTCGTAAGAGGCGACTAACGGATTCTATTTCTCCTTTTACCCTTGTTAAGTGTTTCTTGTATAGAATATAGTCAATGTTTGTAAAGATTTTAGTCAAGCAGTATGTAAGAAATGTTAAGTCCTTTGCCTACCGGAAACTTGCATTCTCCCAGTAAGGTAATATATTGTTCTACGTTGCAAGCCCCTGGAGCAATTTTTTGATTAGTGTTTTTGTGAACAAGAAACAATTAACAAGTGGCTCTATCCCATCCCCCCCCCCCCCCCCCTTCCCCCGTCGCGATATAACCTTGAACGGTTGAAAACGACGTTAAACACCAAAGAAAGAAAGAAAGAAAGAAAGAATATTCAAACAAAAATAAATCATTGTTGAAAACAATAACAACGACAACAACAACAAGAACAACAACTACGACGACGACAACAACGACAAAAATAACTAGAAAGGAGTACTCTCCAGAACTGAGATGGGATCAGCATGACTATTAGGCTACGGCATCTAATGAGTGCATTGTAGCCCAAAAGTATACTCTTCACATGCCAACACTATGACCAGGCACTCCTACTTTTCAACGCATTTCGCACAGTAACGATTTTTCGTGTGGACTTTCTCATAAAATATCTCTTTTGTCTTGTAATTCTTAGGCTGGTGGCTCAAGTCCCTCTGCGATACCTCAAACGGCTGCGGACAAAAAGTCTCCTTTTGTCTGAATCAAACGTTCCGTAGACTAACCTTTCTTGTTTTTTTAAAAATTAGATTTGTTAATTTTGTTTATTCTTGAACTGTCAAGAAATGTAAAAGGTCGTTCTTGCACAAGGCAATGACCAGCCAACAGATTGTTCTACTAATAATTTGAAACGTAAAAAATTAATGATACTTGCTGGTGAGAGCAAAAGCTTTGCACAGGATCAAAAAACAAGATCATATCGCCCGAGATGGAAGGGACACGAAACAGTCTGTTAATCAGTGAATGCAAATGTGAAGGTATGAGAGAGAGAGAGAGAGAGAGAGAGAGAGAGAGAGAGAGAGAGAGAGAGAGAGAGAGAGAGAGAGAGAGAGAGAGAGAGAGAGAGAGAGAGAGAGAGAGAGACGTTTAATACATTTTAAGCTTCTAAGCTAAACTACAATTTCATAGTCCGGACCGAGTTAGAGATTGTTGAAAAACAGTTTCAATGACAAAAAAGACGTAATGAAACTTGACAATAATAATAATAATAATACGAGAATTTATAACGCGCACATATCTCACCACAAGGCGACTCAAGGCGCACTCATAAACACTTACGCATAAATTACATGATGACAAGGCAACAACACAAACAGAGACACGGCACTCAAAAATAAGCATGAAAAAGAAAAGAAAATTTTTCAAATAATAATTATGTACATGGCTATTTACAACTGCTCTGATTTAGGCTTGCGGGTGAGGTGGGGGAGGGTGGGGTGTAGCGGGGCACTGTAGTCTGAGGATTATTTAGGGAAAAGAAAAGTCTTGAGGCCAGATTTAAATGCTTCTAAAGACTGTTGTTGACGGAGGGGGAGAGGTAGTGAGTTCCAGTTGGTGGGGGCTCGAAAGGAAAAGGAGCGTTGGCCTGCAGTTTTGAGCTTTGTGTGAGGTAACCGTATGTTGAGTTTGAGGTTGTCGTTTGATCCAGAAAAAGGAAAGGTTATGAGGGGTAAATATCTGGGAGTGTTCATGCGTACAGTTTTATTAACATCTGTCGCTGTACATACACACAAACACCGCACACACACACACACACACACACACACACATACACACACACACTTGTGCTTGACAAACTAAAAACGAAAAGGAAGAACAGAACCTCACGCGGATTTCATAATGTTAGAGGTTGGAGAGAGAGAGAGAGAGAGAGAGAGAGAGAGAGAGAGAGAGAGAGAGAGAGAGAATTTACATGTAGATACTGTGCATACATTTACAGGCAGATTCGCGCGTACGCTCACAGTCTTATGGAAATTACGACACACATGCCCGCACACACACACACACACACACTGCACGCACGCAGGCACGCATTTTGGACTACAACTTGGCCATAGTTGTCAAATAGCTAACTGTGTCCTTTCTCTGACAATTAATTAGTGTGGGGTGTCATTACGATGTTTGTTTGGTGTGTTAACAAATCCTATGGGATGGGCCGCGCCAGTGTCCTCGGGCTGTCATTGATCGACTGTAACAGTAAATCATTAGCGCAGAGAACACGTGTACATGCCTTTGGATACGAGAGAGAGAGATGAGAGAGAGAGAGAGAGAGCGCGCATCTGCCTGTCCGTCTTCTGACGGCTATCTGGGAGTGCTCTCATTAAAAAACTACAATTTTTTTCTCAAGAGTATACACCACAGAACGGGAATGTCAAATATACTCGTGCCAAGAAATTAAGCATCCCAGATATTCAATCTGAAATGCAGTATTTAAAAAGTCATCAACATTCATCGAACTGCTAGAATGACTTTTTTTACGGCAAAATTTGGCAACTAAGTGTTTATACTTAGTTGAAAACGACACATCTTCTGAAGTTTACAAAGACTTCAGCAAATATGTCCAAATTGCGGAAATTCTCTTTGAAGAAAAAAGTTGATCAAAAACCGGTCACAGAACTCAAACGACGTAACGCGACTCATCCATGTTTGGCAAGCACAAAGAAGATTCATCTGTCTTTCATTTTTATGTACAATGTGTCTTCCTTATCGCTCTGTTAACTGTAAGCAGTAGGTCTCACCTCCCCTGGCTGTAACTGTCTCACTACCCCTGCACTGCAGTCGTTCGAACTTTTCCCTCTATGATCGCCCCAATCAATGTTCTTCTTGGACAGCTATGGAGAGTGTGACTGGTCTGTTTGGAACTGGTTGTCACACACTGTGGGTTTTCTGTGGCATACACCAGGTGTGCTTGATGACGTTTTCAGTCTGCTCATAGACCCAGAACGATGCTGGTGGTCTACACATGTTCTTGAACGGTCGTACTCCACGTTACCGTCCATCATTGTGAAGTCCTTAGCAGAGTAGTTTTCCTTGAAAGTCATGATGACGTCATGCAGTACTCCATCCTTGCAGTTGCTGACTTTCACAACACCTTCGACAGCCTCCCTGGGTGTAGGTTCCAGGTGTAACATATAAGGGATTGACCATCTTGTGGCATCACCATTTTAAGATTTGTTTTAGGCTTTCAAACATCTATACTAAGAAACCTGCCGAATAACGACACTGTTGTTTATGCTTATACCTGCAGCAATCGTACAAGTAAGTCGTTCTGTATCTGCATTACAAAATCAGATTCAGCCACCTGCTAAATCACTTCACCATTGTTTGCCATATCGTACCATATCTGACTTGTGTAGCAAGTCACAAACAAAACAAAACACGTATATATTTTGTTAATGACTCCCTGTGTGAAACAGAGCTATACTCACGTAACTCAGTTTTGCACGCAGTAACGGGAATGAGGCATGCTTGTAATAACTGTGATTGATAACGCCCAATAATCAGCCAGAGATAATGAATACTCTGTTACATAAACGGGTTGCTTGTCATGTTAGCATGGGTTTAGTAGAAAGTAAAGGCCAGCACCTTTCCCTCTCCCCTTTCCCTCTCCCCTTTCCCTTCCTTCACAAATGAAATCGCGACAATTGGTACAATTCTTTTTACATTTAGTCAAAACTTGACTAAATGTTTTAACATGGAGGGGGAATCGAGACGAGGGTCGTGGTGTATGTGTGTGTGTGTGTGTGTGTGTGTGTGTGTGTGTGTGTGTGTGTGTGTAGAGCGATTCAGAGTAAACTACTGAACCGATCTTAATGACATTTTTTATGAGAGTTCCTGGGTATGATATCCCCAGACTTTTTTTCATTTTTTCGATAAATGTCTTTGATGACGTCATATCCGGCATTTTGTAAAAGTTGAGGCGGCACTGTCACACCCTCATTTTTCAATCAAATTGATTGAAATTTTGGCCAAGCAATCTTCGACGAAGGCCGGACTTTGGTATTGCATTTCAGCTTGGAGGCTTAACAATTGATTAATTGTTTTGGTCATTAAAAATCTGAAAATTGTAATTAAAATTATGTTTTTATAAAACGATCCAAAATTACGTTTATCGTATTCTTCATCATTTTCTGATTCCAAAAACATATAAATATGTTATATTCGGATTAAAAACAAGCTCTGAAAATTAAAAATATAAAAATTAGGATTAATATTAAATTTCCGAAATCGATTTAAAAACAATTTCATCTTATTCCTTGTCCGTTCTTGATTCCAAAAACATATAGATATGATATGTTTGGATTAAAAACACGTTCAGAGAGTTAAAAAGAATAGAGATATAGAAAAGCGTGCTATCCTCCTCAGCGCAACCGCTACCGCGCTTTTCTGGGTTGTTAATTTCACTGCCTTTGCCACGAGCGGTGGACAGACGATGCAACGAGTGTACGGTCTTGCGGAAAAAATGAGATGCGTTCAGTTTCATTCTGTGAGTTCGATTGAGCTTGACTAAATGTTGTATTTTCGCCTTACGCGACTTGTTTCTTTCTGCTATCAAGGGAAAGGAAATACTTCAAATGTTGTTCCCGCAAGTTTTTAGAAAAAAAAACGCCTTTCTGTAAGAACATTATTTTCACATCACCTCTGTCCGTTTAATTGTTGAATGCCACACTAAATAATTTTGATGGCACTTCGTCACTCAACTTCCCCCTCGTGATGAAGACAAACTAATTCTGAGCACATCCGTGAAAGTGGAATTTGCAATATGACAATCATGTGACATGTAACGCAGTACACCCACTTAAGGCTATGACGCTGTCTGGCCTTCTTAAACTTACACTTCACAATAGCGCGATGTCAGTCACAAAAAGTCTGCTAAATCGCTCTTCTGCTACGTTTATTCAATCTCCAACAGCATCGTTGCCACTTCAGCATGGAAGGTAAACTACACGCAATAGCCTTCTAGCCAATCAGATCGCTGGCTCTGCGGCCGGACCAATCAAAAACCTGATGGTCGTACACCGAGATATGTGTGAAAAATCAGTAATCATCAGACTATATATTCTGAGACCGCCTTCTGACCAAATGTTTGTCTGTCGGCAACGCAAGACACAACGCACAAACAGTGGTCACAAACGGTGATTACACTCAACAGTGCTGAGAAAAAGATCACTTGAAAAGAAAACAGCCTCTGCTAGACTGAAATCGTTCGCCTTTTGGGGAAAAGTGAGTGAGTGTGTCGAGAGTGTTCCGGACGTTTTGATCAGAAGATTTCCTTGTTGGTCTTGCCTGCCACCTGATTACATCATAAGGTAGGTATATATATATGCTAATCTAGTCACATAAAAAAAGAAGAGTATTTGTGTTAGAGCGTACATTCGTGTGTAATTCATTCTTTTCGTTTCTTTGTCAGTCTCTGAGTCTATTTCTCTGTAAATCTGCGTGACTCTATGATTTTTGTCCACTATGTTTATCTAATGTTCTGCGTGTGTGTCTACCTGTCTGTCTGTTTATGTTGGCCAACCTATCTTTTTGTGTTCTTTAATGCTTTCTTATTGTTGTTGTTGTTGTTGTTGTGTGTGTGTGTGTGTGTGTGTGTGTGTGTGTGTGTGTGTGTGTGTGTGTGTGTGTGTGTGTGTGTGTGTGTGTTTTCTGCTTCAATTATTTTAGTTGTACGCAGTTATGGGCTGTTAGGGATATTTTACGCACATAGAAAAATGTGATTCACTAAAATTAGCAACATTAAACTTGGATAATACACGGTTTCTGTTTTTGCCTTTTTAAGGAGAGGGGGTCTGCACGTCTTAAGATGTTGATGACTATAGTCTTGAAATTGTAGTGGTTTGATCGGCTGGCAGTGATAATTATTTTCAGCAACGGTAAACAGCATGATATGCGTGCCTTAGATACCTGTGAGCCAGAAAGTGTATCAATCATTTTGTTTCTGTCAATTATTTTCCCCTTTAATGTACGTATGTGTGCGAGAGATAGAGATGCATCTTCCTGTTCGTTTCATTCACTACGAATGCGAACTTTTTGTTTGTTCTTTTTCAGTCTTTTATGGTCATTATCTACCGACTTTGCGTCGTTGATGGATTGTAATCCGCACAATAGAGTCATTAGACAGTGAAACTACTCATCTAATCGCCGAGTTCTGAGAAAAAAAAAAGTATTATGTCTATTACTTGCATTGGCGTGAAACACAACACAATTAATTGAAACAAGTTTCTATGATTGACGGTCGTTCCGTTTGTTTGTTTATTTGTTTATTTGTTTGTTTGTTTGTAGAATTCATGGTTCTTGCTTCTCCTTTTCGCTTTGCTTTTGTTTCACAGTTGAGACAAGGACGAACGGTCACGGTGTGTGAATGTGTGCGTCTTGTGCGAGTGTCTGAATGTCAGTCTATCTGTCTCTCTGTCTGGCTAACTGTCATCTTGAACACACGGCCAGTACAACTTACGTCTATTGATTTTCTGGCTAATTGACAGTGGCCGAATGTAAGGCCTGCATGCGGATTTTTGTGTGAAAAATGAAGGTTCAATGTAAATTTCTCTCAAACATGGATTTGAACAGCAAATATTCCTCTATTGTTACTATTTTGGGTATAGCTATGTTCATCTGTATCAATTTCGTGCTTCAATACGTCATCATTATGTCATAAGAAGCAATCAAAACAAGCAAGTGGTGTACGTTTTGTTCCGCGCTGGGCCCCCTACATTTTTGTCTGCGTTCCGCGCTGGGCTTGCTTTTGTTCCGCGCTGGGCCCTAGGAAATGACAGAAAGATGTGCAATTGTTATGGAAATTAAAAGATGTTGTTCCTCTGCAAGTGTGTAAATGTAGGCATTAGTAGCCTATATGTGTTACAACGATGTTAAATATGCTGTTCCATGTGCTAGTCTTTCGGATGAGACGAAAAACCGAGGTCCCTTCGTGTACGCTACATTGGGGTGTGCACGTTAAAGATCCCACGATTGACAAAAGGGTCTTTCCTGGCAAAATTGTATAGGCATAAGTAAAAATGTCCACCAAAATACCCGTGTGACTTGGAATAATAGGCCGTGAAAAGTAGGATATGCGCCGAAATGGCTGCGATCTGCTGGCCGATGTGAATGCGTGATGTATTGTGTAAAAAAAATTCCATCTCACACGGCATAAATAAATCGCATAAAAAAAAATAAAAAAATAAAAAAATCACTGCTCTTAGAACTGTACCCGCGGAATACGCGCGATATAAGCCTCATATTGATTGATTGATTGATGTATACAGATAGTCTCAATAGTGCAATGTGAGGGGTTTGCACACTTCTTTTAGACTTTTATGTTTTTTTAAAAAAATGTGACTCATGTAAAAAGATTTTTTCATTTCTTTACCAGGGAAAAAACCCTTACATCATAGTATTTCAGCCACAATAAAGTGTAACCCCCCTCCCCCCCACACACACACACAAGCACACACGCACACACACATATACACACACACACAAAAACACACGTGCACGCGCGCACACACAGACGCACACACAGTCAATGAGAACAATTTTCTTTAAACTGTATCACTCTTTTCTTCGACTGATATTTTTTCAAAGTAGACAACGACCCCCCCCCCCCCCCCCCCCCGCCCCCCTCCCCATTTCAACTCCATAGAAAAGCAAACAAAATCACACACAAATTACTTGACCGCACTTAAGTGACTAACACACGCACACACACACACACACACACACACACACACACACACACACACGGGCATGCCGCAAGAGAGCAAATAAGGTTAAACATAGCATACAAGGAAAAGAAAGATCAATTATTAAGAAAAGTACACGTTAACAAATCAAACAGAGTTACCTGCATCGTAAAAAATATCTTGCCCACATGACATCAGTATGGTTGGAATAAACCTACAATCATGTTCAAAACTATAGAGAATAAAACACAACAACAGGAAGAAAAAAAACACGAACAAATGTTTAATTATCGACCACATTAATTGGACATTAACTGAATGAATTATTCTGTAATTGCAACATGTAACTCACGTAAAAGCATTTTTCTATTTCTTTACCAGGGAAAAAAGAATGTTTCCCAATCAGATCATAGTATTTCTGCAATAAAAAAGTGTAACCATCCCTCCTCCACACACACACACACACACACACACACACACACACACACACACACACACACACACACACACACACACACACACACACAAACAGGCGCACCCTAACCATTACACTTTCATAAAAACCAAACGGAAAGAATAATTTATTGTTGAATTTTTTTTTACTCTGCTGGCTAAAATTGCCCGAACAAACGGAATAGAGCCAAGTTAAGAATCAAGGCACCTTAGGTCAGATCGTGCATTTCCTGGCATGACGCGACAGCTGTGCTCCAAACTTGAACTGTGCCGAACATTTGGCACAAGAATACCCCAGATTAAAGTGCACGCGCTTTTCATGATCATGCAGGCTTTTTCTGCTGCTGTAGGTCTTGGAACAATGTTCACAAGCGGTCCGAGCATCTATAGCTGAGCACCTGTGCCTCTTGGGGTTGACATTACGCTTGTCAGCAAATTTCTTGTTGCGCTGAAAACAAGAGTATGGCTTGGTTTTCAGGTGGACAGAGTTTGTATGTGCGTGCAAATTACTCGCTTCTCTGAAGCGCTTGTGGCAGATTTGGCACTCAACACTACAATTGTCTTCACGGTGCAGTCTTGTATGTCTTGTTAAAGCTCTGGTGTTACCGTAGCTCTTTCCACAATGCGGACAAAGATGGCCAGTACGTTCCGGTTGTGACAGCTTTGGGATTGACGTCAGTGGCAGACCAGCACTTGTGCTTGAGGCAACCTCTACTTCACTGCTAATATCCAGAAAGCTATCCAGGGTAACAGCTGACACCTCTATCTGTTGAGAAAATCCTTCAAAACGCGTTAAATTTGGCTACAAGAAATGCGAATCTCATCTAAGAAGTGGTCCCAGCGCGGAACACTTTCAGCTGATATGATGTCCCAGCTCGGAACACATGGGTGTCCAGCGCGGAACGAAACTCGACTGACATGGGTTTTGGTTTTACTTCTCTTGCCTCAACGCCTTAAAGCAGGTTCGGGAAAATGCATCAGCATGCATATGGCAGCAAGAAACTATAAAACAAATTTATGATACAGAAAAGCCATAACATGATACCGTTGCTTATCATTTCTTCATTTTGATCAGTTTGTGAGCCCAAAAAGCGACACCCCGCAAGTATTTCAAGCCGATGCGGGTCACATACTAAACATAGTCAGATAAAAAAAAAAAACAGCAATAGAGAGACAAATCACTTAGGTTAGGGCAAAAACCATCCGTTTTCTGATGTGAGTTTTCTAGAAGACATAGTTTGTACTTTAGTGCAGACACTTACGTTTGTGTGACACCAAGCCCGGCTGAAAACGGAGTAACAACGCGCCCGGCTGAAATAAGGCGGAACACAGTCCCCGGTGTGGTGTTTACAGAATAAAATATATTCCTTCTCATATATAATTTGGATACCTGTGTACATTCAGAATCCTATCCAATGGCCAATCATTTCAATGTATTCAAAGATAAGACCATCCCACGACATGGTCCCATACCAAAACTAAATTACCTCTGCTCAGTGGGATTTTGTGTGAGTGGATGAATTAATTTTGTAATTTTTATTTTGTATTTGAAGAACTAGTTTCGTATTATTTTAAAAATAAATTAATTCATTAACAAAATGAGACTCATTACAGTGGACAGTCAGGGTGTCGGTATGTGTGTTTGTCCCCAGAGACCTGGGTAGATCTGAGACGGTGAACCGAACTCTTTTCACCGGAACAAGTGTGCTGAGACGGTGAACCGAACTCTTTTCACCGGAACAAGTGTGCTGAGACGGTGAACCGAACTCTTTTCACCGGAACAAGTGTGCTGAGACGGTGAACCGAACTCTTTTCACCGGAACAAGTGTGCTGAGACGGTGAACCGAACTCTTTTCACCGGAACAAATGTGCTGAGACGGTGAACCGAACGTTTTCACCGGAACAAGTGTGCTGAGACGGTGAACCGAACTCTTTTCACCGGAACAAGTGTGCTGAGACGGTGAACCCAACTCTTTTCACCGGAACAAGTGTGCTGAGACGGTGAACCCAACTCTTTTCACCAGGAGGAGTGTGCCTTAAATCCTGCCTCCTGCGCACAACGTCCAGACCAATTTTGGGAGAAAAATTTCTCTGCCCTGAAAGCCAGGACTTTGATTTTTGTGAAGCATACTTTAGACACCTCGCCCTGCGGACAGAATGAGCTTCTACAAGATTTGTTTCACGTAATGTTCTTCTGATGCGGACTGATAATTAACACTTGTCATTTCATTATGACTAATCTAAATTCACTTTCCGTTAACAGTAACAACAATGCCAACTTTGCGGAAGGAGATTTATGGGGGGAAATGCCAGTCACATTATGACAATGCATCTTAAAATTCGAAATATGGTCTTCCCAGGACTGGTCAAGGAAATGTATACAATCTTTTAAAAAATCTAGGGTCCAATATATTGAATGAACCTTGCCTTTTTTCAGAACTCACAAAAGAACTATGAGAGTTGCTCGAAAAAACATTCTGCTTTGGGGGGGGGGGGGGGGGTAGTTTTCTAAGTCCTATGAAACCGGTGTAAATCATGACAGGGCAGAAACTTACTATGTACGTGATACAACAGCGGGAGTCCTATTCATAAATGGTGCTGACTACTGAGTTAGTGTTGACAAGCTGACATAGTGACGACATAATGCACAGTGGCACCACCACACAAACTGATACATTAGACTGGTCGGTCCTTAGCTATTGTTGAAGGGTCTAGTGCCTGAATTTTACTCCGTTTATGCCAGGTTTCGGTCTTTGGTCAAATATACATTCCAGTTCTGGGTTGGGCATATGTTGTATGTTTGCGACACGGCAGGTGAAATTTGCGACAAACGGCGACAGTGAATATTGCAACCAACTCGGCCTGTCTTACCCTTTTCCATTCGCAACTCGAGCTTGCGACAAGTCTTGTAGTGGTCCACGAAATTCAACTACTCTCAGCCCACTCTGTGAAATTTAAAATGGCCAATTGTTTGGTTTGCGTGTAGGTCTGGTCAAGACAACACACACATTTCTCACGTGCAGATCCGCCTGATCGACAGTAGATTGTTGTACTACACAGTCTTTCCTCTCTGTTCGAAGAAGCTGTTATTATTCTCAATAGCCCTGGTTGTACATCAGAAGCCGGGAAACAGGGTTACGCTGTCTGAGCCGCCACTACAGCACAGACTGCTTTTTGGTTTAGGCCCACTCATCACGAACAACCAAACAAACAAACAAAGGATTTTTGAAAGAAAACAAAAATGGGTTAATTTAGTACTTGTAAACAAACAAACAAACAAGCAAACAAAGGATTTTTGAAAGAAAAAAAAATGGGTTAACGTAGTACTAGTGCTGGAAAAGTGAAACCAAGCAGTGAGGCAAACGTCTTACACAAACGGCGACAAGATAGTGCTTATTTCCGTTCAGGAAGTGAATCATCGCGACATTATGTCGCTTTGTAACGGGGAAGGTTCCAATTGCGTTCTTTTCAAATCAAGTCACATGTCGTGCGGAATTCACCGACATTTGATTAAGGTGCAAGAGAAGCGACGGCCTTAAGTCCAAGTGTTGTCTCGGTTACGGTTGAAAGTACTGTCACATGAAGCGGAAATGTTCTTTTGACACTTTCTACCCCACCTATGTTGACCAAGGTTTTTTTTAACCGAGACCAGCTGTGCTGCAGCAGGTCACTCAGAATTGTAGTAACTGTGTAGAAACTGGAATGCAGGCGTTAGATGGACCTTACAGGAAGCGACTGAAGCTAACAGTCTGAGCGTACATACCGGCCGTACCTGGTCAGATAGAGCCATATAAGTGGGTACGGATATATCCGTACCTGGGAGATAATGAGTTAAACAGAAGTTGTACAGGCCAGAAAATGATTCGATGGCATGATGGGGTTCTTTCTATTTAAAACACAACAACAACAGATTTCTTGTGGCAACAAGCTTTGGCGGGGAAAAAAATAAGGAAAGGAAAAGAACGTTGATTTGAGATAAATTACTTCTTCTTCTTCTTCTTCTTCTTCTGCGTTCGTGGGCTGAAACTCCCACGTACACTCGTGTTTTTTGCACGAGTGGAATTTCACGTGTATGACCGTTTTTTACCCCGCCATTTAGGTAGCCATACGCCGTTTTCGGAGGAAGCATGCTGGGTATTTTCGTGTTTCTATAACCCACCGAACTCTGACATGGATTACAGGATCTTTTTCGTGCGCACTTGGTCTTGTGCTTGCGTGTACACACGGGGGTGTTCGGACACCGAGGAGAGTCTGCACAGAAAGTTGACTCTGAGAAATAAATCTCTCGCCGAACGTGGGGACGAACTCACGCTGACAGCGGCCAACTGGATACAAATCCAGCGCGCTACCGACTGAGCTACATCCCCGCCCAGATAAAGTACAATACGTATTATCTGGAACAAATGTTACGAGACATTATCTTAGCTTCCTTTAGATTGATATCTGATGACAGACGGACTGAATCCTAAACAATTTACAAAGCATTGTTTTGAAGTCCTAAGCAAAATGTCACATGACTGACCAAGTTTAAGGCAAGAGATATATATTTGAGAAACAATTGAGCATAGAACTTTGTTTAATTTTCTTCTCCCAAAAAGGCGGTGTCATTGTTGATTATGAAATCGCTGCAAACCGAGTTGATGCTCGCGACATCTGTAGTCTTGGCGTCGGGTTGACAAGTCAAACTGAAACTTGAAATGATTTTGAAATGCAGCGCAAAAAAGTGAAGGGTTCATCGCTGGAATTTGTAATTATACGCAACTTAATGTATTAAGGGGTTGCCATTGATACTTTCCTTTCATTGAATAATGCTGTGGCCTCTCTCGCTTTCACAGTTGTAGAATCAGTGAGCAAACGTCTCAAAGAAGTACGACATGAATCAAAGGGGTCAAACAAAGATAGTGACAACGAACGGATTAATCATTATGTACACATGTACAGTACACATTTTTGCACAATTTATCTTAAAAGGTCTAAGGCCGTTGGAGACTCCTTTGCAAACATTTACACTTAAACCAAATCTTTGCAATTGTCAAACTGAGAAACCAACTATTAGCAAACGCGCCCGTCCAAAATGCATTGATATCAAAACTAAGTATAGATATTTGGAAAACTGGACAATCAAAACATTTCCATGGAATGGCTTCGTATCATAAGCAGATAAAGATAATGTTTGTATTCATACACGTTCGTAACGACAAAATCACTTTTGCTCGTCAGAAATGCCTTATCGAACAGAACGTAGAAGAACAACAGTGGTACTCACATGTAAAAGGTCACGGCAACTACACTGTGATAACGAACAAGTACGCCAATTATCTGTACGAACGTTAATTGCTCTCCCCGTTACGATATATCAATCATATTGCGTAGATTCATTGACATTATGTTATTCTTATTTGATTAGCCAGATGATATTTTCAGTTGACGGCCATATTAAACAGTTCATTGAGGGGGCATTCTACGTTACCAACGTATTGGAAGACAGGGAGAGAAGTCTTGGTCTAGAAGATTCCTAATAATTTCTAAGCCCGTAAAATACACCAGTGGCCCTTAAATACACCAATAACCCTTACGATACACCAATAGCCCTTAGAATACACAAATGTCCCCTACAATGCGCCTGAACGGCTCTTATTAACAAGTCTGTTGATTAGAATGCCTCGCATAATGTCAATCCCTAATGCCCGTGTTTCTTTGCTTACGAAACTGTCGTATTAATGCCGATTACACTTTTTCCCTCAGTCGGCCCCGATTAAACTTTCGCCCTCAGATATAAGCAGTGTTTCGATTAAGTTACTTGACTTCTCAACGAATTCATTTTATGCTCACATATTTCAAAGTATGTGCAACTGAGCTGTTCCAAAACTTCATGGTGCAGTTATTTAAATCCAGGGCTAACACCAAACAAAAGTGAAAACCTGAAAGGCCAGGGTCAACGGCGGCAGGGCTAGGGGAAGCTGGGACTTTTCTAAGAAAATTAAAATTTTATCTTGTAGAGGCTAAGAACAGCCTCTCCTGATACCAAAATGTTTGTAAATAAAATGTTATCTTGTAGAGGCTAAGAACAGCCTCTCCTGATACCAAAATGTTTGTAAATAAAATGTTATCTTGTAGAGGCTAAGAACAGCCTCTCCTGATACCAAAATGTTTGTAAATAAAATGTTATCTTGTAGAGGCTAAGAACAGCCTCTCATGATACCAAAATGTTTGTAAATAAAATGTTATCTTGTAGAGGCTAAGAACAGCCTCTCCTGATACCAAAATGTTTGTAAATAAAATGTTATCTTGTAGAGGCTAAGAACAGCCTCTCCTGATACCAAAATGTTTGTAAATAAAATGTTATCTTGTAGAGGCAAAGAACAGCCTCTCCTGATACCAAAATGTTTGTAAATAAAATGTTATCTTGTAGAGGCTAAGAACAGCCTCTACTGATACCAAAATGTTTGTAAATAAAATGTTAGCTTGTAGAGGCTAAGAACAGCCTCTCCTGTTACCAAAATGTTTGTTGATAATTTATAAGATAATACACATTTTGCCTCAATCAACCATCCAAACTAAAAAAATAAAATAAAAATTAAGTTTTACTTTAAGAAACCGGATTTTGCGTTTTTTAACAGTTTTCAAAAACCGGATTTCCGGCCAGAAACGGAAAGGTGTTAGGTCTGTAAATCATTTGATTTCATTTATTCGCGTCTTTTCTTACTCTCCATCAAAATCTAATCTAAATTTGATAAAAGACGACCAAACGCAAATCTGTCAGTTGTCACTTGGTATCATTTCTTTCTTTATTTGGTGTTTAACGTCGTTTTCAACCATTCAAGGTTATATCGCGACGGATGGTATCATTGCAAAACCCACTTCTTAAAAACTTTGTACACGTTCTTGTTGGTTTTTATGAGTGCTGAAACTATAGTCCGTTACAAGGAGCAAAGAACACACAACTTAATACCAAAAGTCCAAAGGCCTAAGCAAGTAAACTGTTTTTGGTAAATTTTGTTTTGGGGGGCGATGCAATCCAAATGTACCGCTCTAAATTCCCGTCTTCCGATATGCATCACTTATGGCACCACTCTGTACATTTGTCCGTCTCTTCCCACAGAACTTGTCTGGCCAATCCACACCTTCAACGCACGTCAGCAGCAACCCATCATCATGGACGGTGCAACACTCGGCAGCGTCGTGGATCTCGTCACAACCACGGCCGCCGCCATCCTCAATAGCGGAAACGAGCACGCCGGAAGCGGACACGAAGGCGCTGTGCATGATGGGCGCGGTCACGTGCACATGGAGGAGAAGAGGGACTCCACGATGGAGGCCATGCTGACCACAGCGCAGCGCATGCACTGGGCGGCGTCGGCGGTGATCGGTCCCATCTTCGTGGTCCTGGGGCTGATCGGCAACATCTTCTCCCTCATCATCTGGACCCGCCCGCACATGAGGTCGTCCACCGGCAGATACCTCACTGCCCTGGTCAGTGCTCTGCGGCTGGTTGGGTACGAGCGGGGGAGGGGGAGTGTGTGTTGTGGTGGTGAGGGGGGAGGGAGAATGGGGACTAGGCTGATGGTGGTGAGAACAATTTACGAGTATATGCCTCACTACCATGTGTGGTGGCGAGGGGAGGGGTGGGGTGGGGGGTGGGGGGGGGGGGCGGGGAAGGAAGACTGAGAGGAGAGGGAAGGGACTGATGTTGGTGAGCACCAAGAATCCAAAAAGGTTAGTAAATGGAACATTTCATTGTGGACAAAATAAAACGTTGTTTAAATTAAAGGGCCTGAGTTTTGTCTGTGTAGAGTGGGATTTTTTTTGTGTTGAAATTCATTTAGTAACAAAAAAGTAACTGGTGACATTGAAGAAGTTGATTCAATAAAAAATCAAACTCTGCATTGGGAGCAGTCAGGATATTGATTTTTGGTATGTGACCAAGTCGATTGTCATATCCCATACAAAACCCTGGCCAAATGTGAGATGGTGAGCCGAACTGTTTTTGCGAGAGAGAAAAAGAGTGCCTTTAACACGTGAGTGAAAATGTCATCACTTTCGAAGTTAATCCGGCACTGTGGTGACCGTCTCTTTGAGAAGAAAAACACGCACGATCATTATGCACATGTATCTGTACGGCCTCTTTGTCTACCAGGCCATAGCGGACATGGGGGTGCTGATCTGGTTCATCCTGGTGGACACTCTAAGGTCGCTGCACCCGGAATTGGAAAACGACCAGGCCTACGCCGCCTTCTTTGCCTACCTGGGCTACCCCGTCTTCTTCCTCTTCGTCGTCTGCTCCATCTGGTTCATGGTCGGCGTCACCGTCGACCGATTCATCATGGTCTGTCTCATCACCAAGGCTAAGGTGTGACACACACACACTCATACGCATAAACACACACACACACACACACACTCATACACACACACACACACACACACACAAAAGCACGCACGCACGCACACACACATATGCGTTAGGTAATGGGCAATAAAGCAAAACATTCACTAGAACTTTGATCTGCCGATATTTAAAGTTATCGAACAAGATACACACTGACAGACTATTTGGTTGTTGGTTTTTTAACGTCTCTTCAACGTTTTTGGCTATGCGGGACCGCACAACACGCTCTGTCCGTATGTTTTCCGAACACTTTACATACTCGCTCCGTATACTATCGCTCACTAGCCAGCCACCTCACCACCTCGTTCTTTATCTCCCCCACAGGAGTACTGCAACGAGCGTCGAGCGAACGTGGGGATCTTCCTCATCTGCGGCCTGTGTTTCCTGATCAACCTGCCGCACTTCTGGTCCTTCGAGGTCAACTGGGAGCGACTCAAGGTGGGCAACACCACGGAGGCCGCCTTGCTCAAGACGCCCTTCCAAGAGGGTGAAGCTGGCCTCCGCTACGAGTTCTGGATCCACTGCATCTTCCTCGTTCTCGTTCCCTGGTTTACTGTCTTCACCCTTAACCTCCTCATCATCTCCAAGGTAAGCTGCTAGGTTTTTGAATGCTTATATCTTTGTTATGAATTTACTTTTGTTTTAAGTTTTGTGTTATTTCTTTGTTAAATATTAAAATGAGAGCGAAAGCGAGCTTTTCAATATTTGAAAAAGCAACGAGTTTAAACCTGGTGTCACACAGCAAGCCGTGTAGTATTCTGTCTATCCGGAGTCGAAGCGTACAAATTGAAGACGCGTCTTATTGAACCTCGATTTTTTCCAAAGCCTCTTGAAATCGTTGACGGCAAAGCAAAAAGACGTCACTCTAGGCATCATAGGGTCGCGTGTAAGTTCTTAACATTCTTCCAGAGCAAAAAAGCAAACGCAAAAGTGTTTCTCGGTGATCTTATTCATCACGAGCAGTGGAAAATAAGGTCCCTATCTGACTGTTGTTTGACACGACCTCATTTACATGATATACACACGTGTGAGTTTGTGGTTTAGTTATAAAATGGCTGGTCAGTTTCACGTATGTTGAATAAATAAAGAGTCTCAAGAACATGCCTACTTTTTCAGTAATTGCATGCACACGTTCTTCCGTACTTCTCTTGCCTTCGGCGAACATTCATGAGTGAATTAACTGCTTGACTTGAATACACGGGTCTTTTTTAAATCACATACCACACAGGTGGCCAACCTGTTACTCCTTTGAAGGAAGTAAACTTAGTCCGTGCTGAGTGTCTGTCTCAATAACGCTTTACTGTACTTGATATAGAATTCCATTTCATGTGTTAGACTTTAAGACTGACTAGGTGTTCGTCTAATTACACATTAACATGCTTCCATTTGAAACTTCGAGGTCTTAATCGGGGATTGACGCCCGACAAAAGCTAATTGAAGCCCGACGGAGCGAAGCGACGGAGGGCTTCAATTAGACTTTGGGAGGGCGTCAATCCACGATGAAGACCGAGAAGTTTCAAATGGAAGCATGTTAATGTTATTGTAATTCAATCTGACGACGATCTCTTTCCTGCTTTCATGCGGTTGTAAACAGACAGAATTGGTTCTGTTCTGTTCACACACTACTTTCAGTCCACCTACCTGCAAGGGTCAAGTCCCAAGAAATATGTCTCTGTATTCCTATCGTATCACTCTGCTCCTGTTTTGTTTACCAAAAGCGATCTTTGGAATTGACTGACGTAGTCCGGAAGAATTCATGCATCAACTTACGTCAGTCAATTCCAAAGATCGCTTTTGTGATGAAAGAATTTGAGGCCACAGCGCCCGTCATCAATGTTATCAATATTAATGGATGAATGATTTACAGATCAGCAAGTCCAACCGGCGAATGAGCTCCAAGAAGACGGCCGAATCGGCTGACAAATCTCGTCGCTCCGAGAACCAGGTCACGAGACTCTTGCTACTCGTGACCTTCAGCTTTCTCGTGCTGATCGGCTTCCAGTGCATCACTCAGTGCTTCTACATGATCATGCCTGACGGGGTGAGGATGGGATATAAGGCATTTTATTTAGAGACAGATTAGGCAAGCAGACCTACACAAAACACAGACACACATACACACCCTTGACAGCCTGGAAACACCCCCTTGTTGTTGTTGTTGTTGTTGTTGTTGTTGTTTGTTGTTGTTTGTTGTTGTTGTTGTTGTTGTTGTTGTTGTTGTTGTTCTTCTTCTTCTTCTTCTTCTTCTTCGTCGTCGTTGTCGTCGTCGTCGTCGTCGTCGTCTCAAACATCAACTCGGAGGCTTGACAAGAATGATGTAGCCGCACAATAAACTCTGTCCCAGTATCGCTCTTCTCTTTCCTTCTTCCAATTTGACGAACCATTGTTATGTTTTTAAATCTGACAGTTTGACGTCATCCGATGTCCTCTTTTCTGCGTACAGTTTGACGTCAGTATCATCGACGAAGCGTTTGCCATTGCCAAACTGGGTGTCATCATCAACTCCTCCATCAACTTCGTTCTCTACTGTGTCAGTGGGCGGCGCTTCCGCCACGAGCTCTACCGTCTGATTGGCGGGAAACGCTTGGAACACGCCCTCTTCTCCTACAGTGACCACTCTTCCGGATCCGGTTCTGGTACCGGAACCAGCGGAACCGGAACTACTGGCATGTGAGGAGGCTGGGGAAATGGCGACCAGAACTATCACCAGAAGATACTTCAAACAAATCTATATGTATCCAAGCAAAGATGACATGTCTATGTTAAAGTACATATTAACATAGTACTTATTGCCTGAATTACGACGAACTATGTCGTATGAGTTTTGGCACAGTTGTACGGATAACTGTTCACTTGCGACGTTCGATGTACAATTCCCCCGTGCTTTTTCTTCTCCTTCGTCCCTTAAAATGACATAGCAGTGATTCCTGTGAAGAAAGAAAACTGCACCCAATCCAATACGCATAAATATGCACGTGACGTCAATTTAAGGATGATGCCCACTTTTAAATGAAACTCCTACTGTTTTCATTTTTGTCATTTCTATTACTTTATTACCCCCATTGCTGGGAAATTCGGGTCGCTACCTCCCACGGTGGAAAGCTAGCAGCAACAAGAGTCGCAATATCCAGGTGTGTGCGTGGTTAGGTGTCTGGCCGATTGTTATTTACGTGACACTATGGTGGGACAAGGATATCGTCTCTGAGCCTGCACATAAAGTTGACCCGTGTCCGTCCCGGTCTGGATTCGAACCCGTGACCTAACAAGCATTGACCTTAACGGGCAAAGTAGCCGCTCGTGGTGACACGGGGGTAGGACATGGATACCGTCTCTGCACAAACAGTTGACCTGTGACCTAATCCGCGACCTTATTAAGTTTCAAACCATACTGAGAGAGAGCGAGACAAAGAGAGGGAGAGGGAGAACTTTGAACTTTATTTATTTATCGAGGGTAACAGAATAAGCAACGTATACATGCTTTTTTTCATCCGGCCCTCGCCCATTGAGGGTAACTCGATTAATAACAAGAAGAAATAGAAGTTAAGTTAATTACAATACAATTTATATAATTAACATGTCAAAAAATTAAAAAGACATTTCAAAATGCATTATGAATATCAAACAATGATGTAATATTATCACAGAATTATTTACTTGTTTCTAAGAGAAACAGCATGTAGAGTTCCTTGAAGAAAGTTGCACTGAATTGCATTTTGATTAAATCAGGAATGGAGTTCCACAATAAGGCGCCAGAATAAGAAAGACTTGATTTGTAAAGACTTGATTTGTAAAAAAAATATTGAAAAAAGGAGAGAGAAAGAGAGAGAGAGAGAGAGAGAGAGAGAGAGAGAGAGAGAGAGAGAGAGAGAGAGAGAGAGAGAGAGAGAGAGAGAGAGAGAGAGGGGGACACCGAATGACAGACAGACAGACAGACAGACAGACAGAGCTGTCAGCATCAAAGTAACAGATTAACAACAACAGTCGTCGCCGAGACCTTATTAATTTTTAGATAGTCTCGACTAACCACTGAGACGCATACTGTACACAACACCGCTTTCCTTACCCGAAGCCGTGACAACTGAACTTTGGAAGAGTACACCTCTTCATTACCTCCAGAGATCTTTCACTTCAGTCCAGCTGACTATCATCCCACCCCCCACCCCCTGTCTCCCCAGCCCCTCTGTGGGCAGAGAGGTGTCACCGTCAGCTAATTGAGGTCATCTGCACTCACTCAGAGCAAAACCAGTTGACCGTGTCTAACTTTTGACACTGATAAAAAAATTTAACAGAATTTTTTAAAAATTTAAAATAAGAATAATTGAAAAAAATTTAGAATTACAAAAATTAAAATAAAATGAAAGAGAGAGCGAGAAAGGAAATTAAAAAAAAATGTATAACAAAATTTAAATTAAAAAAATAAATTAAAAAATTATTAAAATAAAGTGAAAGAGAGAGCCAGAAAGGAGTGCAGAAGAAAAAAGTGAAAGCTGCATGCTCGGATGAAAATAATAAACAAAAAAATATTCGGTCCATGAGGTGTATCGAACCACGCACCTGCGCCATGCCACATGAGCGCCCTAAACGATTGAGCTATTGCGCATATCAACCCCTCTAACACATCGAGAGCGCCGCGGGACATGTTTCAAACCCAGACATACGAAATGACAGTACCACATTCATTTTAAGTTGAAAACGTCTTTGACAACAGCTGAAACGAATTAAAAAACATGTTATCTGACTAGTGTACACGCCCATGCTTTGTAAAAGCTTCCATGCTTCGTGTATAAAGGTTTTAGGTCTCACTTAGCACATGTCTTTGACGTCAAGTGTTTGGTTGGCCTAGTGGTAAGGCGTCCGCCCCGTGATCGGGAGGTCGTGGGTTCGAACCCCGGCCGGGTCATACCTAAGACTTTAAAATTGGCAATCTAGTGGCTGCTCCGCCTGGCGTCTGGCATTATGGGGTTAGTGCTAGGACTGGTTGGTCCGGTGTCAGAATAATGTGACTGGGTGAGACATGAAGCCTGTGCTGCGACTTCTGTCTTGTGTGTGGCGCACGTTATATGTCAAAGCAGCACCACCCTGATATGGCCCTTCGTGGTCGGCTGGGCGTTAAGCAAATAAACAAACAAAAGGTTGAAACGCGCGTCCTGATGCGAAATTTTTAGCACCCGCTTTACAGGGAATTTGTTTTCTTGGCCGGGTGCCAAAAAAGTGAAAAACGTATAAAGCTAATATCTTCCGTTTGCCTACCGTTAGGAACGTAATTTTTTGCACAAACCCTTGGCCCCACAATTCCAAGCTACTCGCCATATTTGAGCTCAATTGACACCAGAGTACCAGAGATACAGTCCCCAGTCCCCAGTCAACAAACAACGTGAATTTCAAGAGCGAAACCTAACTAGCCGGGCTATAATTATAAATAGCCGGCGGCTACAATGATCCAGTTCTGTACAGTTCTATTTATTTAGAAAACTTCCTTGTGCACACGGAACCAATAGCCTACAAGCCTGCTGACGGAACCCGGGCGTTTTGTACAGACAGGCGTCTCTGGAGTCAGGGGGGAGGGAGAGAATGGCGGCAAATTAAATAAGGCGAAGAAGGAAGAAGAGCAATGATTAAAACAAATTGTTGACACGTGAGCGCTTTCATACAATCAAAGCACACTGTAACCTGTTTTTGTCTTATGAAAATTGATCACCTTCATTTCCCATAGTTGTTGTTCATCTTGCAAAAAGGCACCTTAATGTAGTGTATAACATGTTTTCATTAATAATTGTCGGACTGGTGAATAAACAGTGTGATGATTAAACGTTGTGTAGTTGCTTTGAAATATTTGGTTGACCTTTTCTTTTGCATGTACATTTAGAAATGAGTGAAGCAGAAACAGCTGCAGTATGATCTCTCGTTTTTGTTTCGTTGGGTATTTCATCCCCTTCTTCTTTCTGTGTGCATTTGTCGTGTCTATTTTCTTTGTTTCGTTCGTTATTTCATCCCCGCCTTTTCCTTTCTGTGTGCATTTGTCTGTTTTCTTTGTTTCGTGCGATATTTCTTGCCCTTTTCCTTTCAGTGTGCATTTGTGATGTGTCTATTTTCTTTCTTTTTGCATTCCTCTCTTTCGTTTGCCTCTCTGTCTTCTTCAAGTTTTCTTTCTTGTATATTATATTTGTGATTATAAAAATTACGTCTACGATTGCTTTTCCGTATCATTGCAAATACCTGTAACAATTCAACATTTTACTCGAAGTACGTCTAGTATGTAGGCATGAACGTTTCAAAGCAATCCACCAAGTAATTGCTTTCTGTCCTGAACTCCCGTTTTTGACCGCTCATGCCATCGACACCTGCATCAGTAGGAACAGTCGATTTTGAGGGTACCCTTGTTTGAGCGGTGGTCACGCAATCCCTGTAAAAGAAATATTAATCCGAAATTGTATCCAGAAATTCAAGTGAACGGCCTTAACTGGCATAGAAAGTTTGAATGAAATGACACGGGAATTAATGCTTTAATTTGGTTGAGAAATTTGTCGCAATAATCTTTAGGCCAAGTGTAGTTGACGACAGAATCATGAAAACTCCATCGGTTGTGCACATCATTCTTTTAGCTGAGATTTTGGTTGTTCTATTTGTGAACAGTGAAACATGTGACGCCATGGCCACTCGATGTAAATCTGTCGTATGCAAATACATTCTTTTTGCGAGCACACAAAGACTGTATACTCTTACTTAAGCGCGCGCGTGTGTGTGCGCCGTGTGCGTGTGTGCAGGGGGGGGGGGGGGGTCCGGGGTTTCCGTAAGCCTACCCAAAAATTTATTTTCTAAATAGAGAAATAAATTCGAGAAAAAAAATATTATGGCTCAGATTGCTCGATTTTCCTTGTTTTCATCAAAAATGTTCGGGGGCCATGCCCCCAGACCCCCCTAGGTCTAGGAGCCGGTCTTTGTCTTCTTAATGACGGTTTTGGAAGGTACTTGGGTCATTTGTTGGCTGAGGTTGCACCAGATCGGTCAATTTTCCATGGGTTTTTTTTAATCAAAATTTGTCTTCTTAAATTAACTTTTTGGAAGGTGTATTAGGGGTAGTTTATTGGCTCAGATTGCTCCCTTGTTTTTATCAACATTTTCCGGGGGGGGGGGGGGGGCCTCAACTAAACTCTTCGCGTCGTCGATCTGTCCCTAACAGGAACTGTGGAGAACAAAAACTTGAAAATGATGGGATCTTCCCCTGGTGTGTGTGTGTGTGTGTGTGTGTGTATGCACGCACGTGTATGTGTGTGCGTGCTTGCGTTTTGTTTTTAGCGGATGATAATGTAACCGAGTGCCGTAACACTACGATCACCTCTTCGCGTCGTCGATCTGTCCCTAACAGGAACTGTGGAGAACAAAAACTTAAAAATGATGGGATCTTCCGGGCCCTGGTGTGTGTGTGTGTGTGTGTGTGTGTGTGTGTGTGTGTGTGTGTGTGTGTGTGTGTGTGGGTGTACGAGTGAGTTTGCGTGTGTGTGTATGCACGCACGTATGTGTGCAGTATAAGCGTGTGTATGTGTGTGCGTGCTTGCGTTTTGTTTTTAGCGGATGATAATGTAACCGAGTGCCGTAACACTACGATCACCTCGGGAGGCGAAGTGCAATCAAACAGGATTGAAAATGTTAGGGCCAGTTTCTTAGCCCTATAAAAACTGTTATGCAAACCCGTAGGTTTCCATGAACATACAGACAATTGGAAACCACCAGACCCCATCACAAACAGAATTCCACAATCCACCGGTGTTGACTTAAAGCCGCAGTTTTGAAAGAATGTCTGCTATGTGCTACATGTAGGCTACAGCGACTCGTTCCTCCAAGTCTGTTATCATTAGTTGTCAACACCCAGCTTCCCTATGCCCACTGGCTAATTTACAGGCCGTCTCCAATTTCAGTCTGCGAGCGCTTCGCATGGGCCCATGGTTTGTGCGGGACATGTTCAGTTTTCTGATAAGCAATTTGCTTTTGATCGTCTGTGGTCCGTACTGTAGGCCTACAGAAGGATTAATTTTGATGTATTTTTGAAGTGTTTACAGTTTGTTTGTTTTATATCAAAAGCAGTGTTGAAATGTTTGTAATGTAACTGTTTTGTCCGAGTGACATTTTTCTTCGCGTTGCTTAGAACATTGCATCGGATTGACTGTTTTTATATTTAGTCAAGTTTTGACTAAATATTTTAACGTAGAGGGGGAATCGAAACGAGGGTCGTGGTGTATGTGCGTGCGTGTGTGCGTGCGTGTGTGTGTGTGTGTGTGTGTGTGTGTGTAGAGCGATTCAGACTAAACTACTGGACCGATCTTTATGAAATTTGACATGAGAGTTCCTGGGTATGAAATCCCCATACGTTTTTTTCATTTTTTTGATACATGTCTTTGATGACGTCATATCCGGCTTTTCGTGAAAGTTGAGGCGGCACTGTCACGCCCTCATTTTTCAACCAAATTGGTTCAAATTTTGGTCACGTAATCTTCGACGAAGCCCGGGGTTCGGTATTGCATTTCAGCTTGGTGGCTTAAAAATTAATTAATGACTTTGGTCATTAAAAATTGGAAAATTGTAAAAAAAAATAAAAATTTATAAAACGATCCAAATTTACGTTTATCTTATTCTCCATCATTTGCTGATTCCAAAAACATATAAATATGTTATATTCGGATTAAAAACAAGCTCTGAAAATTAAATATATAAAAATTATTATCAAAATTAAATTGTCCAAATCAATTTAAAAACACTTTCATCTTATTCCTTGTCGGTTCCTGATTCCCAAAACATATAGATATGATATGTTTGGATTAAAAACACGCTCAGAAAGTTAAAACAAAGAGAGGTACAGAAAAGCGTGCTATCCTTCTTAGCGCAACTACTACCCCGCTCTTCTTGTCAATTTCACTGCCTTTGCCATGAGCGGTGGCCTGACGATGCTACGAGTAAAATGGCATTGCGTTTCATTCTGTGAGTTCGACAGCTACTTGACTAAATATTGTGTTTTCGCCTTACGCGACTTGTTTTTCTTCTTTTTATATTTAGTCAAGTTTTGACTAAATATTTTAACGTAGAGGGGGGAATCGAGACGAGGGTCGTGGTGTATGTGTGTGTGTGTGTGTGTGTGTGTCTGTCTGTCTGTGTGTGTGTGTAGAGCGATTCAGACCAAACTACTGGACCGATCTTTATGAAATTTTACATGAGAGTTCCTGGGATTGATATCCCCGAACGTTTTTTTCATTTTTTTGATAAATGTCTTTGATGACGTCATATCCGGCTTTTTGTGAAAGTTGAGGCGGCACTGTCACGCTCTCATTTTTCAACCAAATTGGTTGAAATTTTGGTCAAGTAATCTTCGACGAAGCCCGGACTTCGGTATTGCATTTCAGCTTGGTGGCTTAAAAATTAGTTAATGACTTTGGTCATTAAAAATCGGAAAATTGTAAAAAAAAATAAAAATTTATAAAACGATCCAAATTTACGTTCATCTTATTTTCCATCATTTTCTGATTCCAAAAACATATAAATATGTTATATTTGGATTAAAAACAAGCTCTGAAAATTAAATATATAAAAATTATTATCAAAATTAAATTGTCGAAATCAATTTAAAAACACTTTCATCTTATTCCTTGTCGGTTCATGATTCCAAAAACATATAGATATGATATGTTTGGATTAAAAACACGCTCAGAAAGTTAAAACAAAGAGAGGTACAGAAAAGCGTGCTATCCTTCTTAGCGCAACTACTACCCCGCTCTTCTTGTCAATTTCACTGCCTTTGCCATGAGCGGTGGACTGACGATGCTACGAGTATACGGTCTTGCTGAAAAATGGCATTGCGTTCAGTTTCATTCTGTGAGTTCGACAGCTACTTGACTAAATATTGTATTTTCGCCTTACGCGACTTGTTTCTTCTTCATAGGGATGCAATTACCAATCCTTCAAAGTAAATTGTAACAAGTCGCGTAAGGCAAAAATACAATATTTAGTCAAGTAGCTGTCGAACTCACAGAATGAAACTGAACGCAGCAAGACCGTATACTCGTAGCATCGTCACTCCACCGCCCGTGGCAAAGGCAGTGCCCGTGGAATTGACAAGAAGAGCGGGGTATTCGTTGCGCTAAGAAGGATAGCACGCTTTTCTGTACCTCTCTTCGTTTTAACTTTCTGAGCGTGTTTTTAATCCAAACATATCATATCTATATATTTTTGGAATCAGGAACCGACAAGGAATACGATGAAAGTGTTTTTAAATTGATTTCGAAAAAAAAAATTTGATAATAATTTTTATATATTTAATTTTCAGAGCTTGTTTTTAATCCAAATATAACATATTGATATGTTTTTGGAATCAGCAAATGATGGAGAATAAGATAAACGTAAATTTGGATCGTTTTATAAATTTTTAATTTTTTTTACAATTTTCAGATTTTTAATGACCAAAGTCATTAATTAATTTTTAAGCCACCAAGCTGAAATGCAATACCGAACCCCGGGCTTCGTCGAAGAGTACTTGACCAAAATTTCAACCAATTTGGTTGAAAAATGAGGGCGTGACAGTGCCGCCTCAACTTTCACGAAAAGCCGGATATGACGTCATCAAAGACATTTATCAAAAAAATGAAAAAAACGTTCGGGGATTTCATACCCAGGAACTCTCATGTCAAATTTCATAAAGATCGGTCCAGTAGTTTAGTCTGAATCGCTCTACACACACACACACACAGACACACACACACACGCACACACGCACATACACCACGACCCTCGTTTCGATTCCCCCTCTACGTTAAAACATTTAGTCAAAACTTGACTAAATGTAAAAAGGCATCCAAACAAACATACACTCAGTTAATAATAAAAGATGTTTGACAATCCATAAACTTGTTTTATTTCATCACTAAAATAAACACATCAACATCTCTCTCTCTCCCTCTCTCTCTCTCTCTCTCTCTCTCTCTCCCTCTCTCTCTCTCTCTCCCTCTCTCTCTCTCTCTCTCTCTCTCTCTCTCTCTCTCTCTCTCTCTCTCTCTCTCTCTCTCTCTCTCTCTCTCTCTCTCTCTCTCTCCCTCTCTCTCTCTCTTTTGCTCTTTCACCAATTAGGAACACCACTGAAAAAAACCGCTGACATTATGGAGGAACCTGTGCCTTAAATTCACACGGTAGAATATACTGAAGACTTCCACAGAAGATAGTGGACATTTTCACGTCACCTAACTTACCTGCTAACACAACGCATTTAAAATGAGTTTATATGAATTTGCAGAGATGTCTTTATATCATTTAACAATGATATTACAAAATTCGTTCAAGCCTATGTGCACAATGCACCAACTTTCGTCATCATGAAGCAAAAGACCCATAAATTCAGACATGAACAACATCATACAAAGTTACAGTAAGTATTGTAATTCAAGAAAACCAGTAGCATTTCAAACAATATTTACATCATGTATATATATTTTTTTTAAAGCGACTTATACAAATGACTGTAGATTTGACTCAAGCTGAGTCAATATAATGGTATCACTCGCGGATGTGTCCAAGGTTGTTTTTTTCACCCTTTTTTTCTGCTTTCTTTTTAATTGTCTCTGTATATGTGTGTTATAAGTATGCGTGCATGCAAGAGAGAGAGAGAGCAAGAGAGAGAGAGAGAGAGAGAGAGAGAGAGAGAGAGAGAGAGAGAGAGAGAGAGAGATGATGATGATGATGATGGAACTATATTTTTCAAGGATAGAGGTTTAAGGCGACGCCTTTTCTTACAACCGGTCCTTACTTCTAATACAAATATCTAATAAATGATAAACAAGTAAAGCAACATGACAAATAAACAAAGTAAACGAACGAACCAGCAAACAATCGACAAGTAAGCAAACAAGCAAATAAACATAAACAATAAAATCGCAAAGTAAGCAACATACAAATCGAAAGCGAAAGAGAGAGAGAGAGAGAGAGAGAGAGAGAGAGAGAGAGAGAGAGAGAGAGAGAGAGAGAGAGAGAGAGAGAGAGAGAGAGAGAGAGAGAGAGAGAGTGATGTCGAGTGTGTGTGAGTGTATTGAGAATGTCTGTCTTCACATACGTGTAGCCGAGTGACGTAATGTATATCATCGTAGTAGCTATAGATACCATATTTTTTATGCTGCACTTTATTATAAATGGGTAAAAAGGAGGGGTTGGGGCGGGGTGGTCACAAGGTCATAAATCGAATAAAAAAAAGATTTACCTCTCCTTACAGGCTAATAAAGACCAAAGAAATACCCTTTGCACAAGCACCGTATGGTTGTTTACTTTCGTTTGCAAAAATCTTATTTTCCAGATGTTTACTTTTTGGTGGATAAAAATTGCTTATATACATGGGTCACACTTTTCCTCCTGTTCCTTCTGGGCAGCATAATGGATAACAAGTCGCGTAAGGCGAAAATACAACATTTAGTCAAGCTCAGTCGAACTCACAGAATGAAACTGAACGCACTGCATTTTTTCACAATGACCGTAGTCTGCCGCTTGTGCAAAACGGAGTGAAACTGACGAGCCTGTTCAGCGCTGTAGTGGTTTCGCTGTGCTGCATATAGCACGCTTTTCTGTACCTCTCTTCGTTTTAAATTTCTGAGCGTGTTTTTAATCCAAACATATCATATCTATATGTTTTTGGAATCAGGAACCCACAAAGAATAAGACGGAATTGTTTTTAAATCGATTTCGGAAATTTAATTTTGATCATAATTTTTATATTTTTAATTTTCAGAGCTTGTTTTTAATCCAAATATAACATATTTATATGTTTTTGGAATCAGCAAATAACGAAGAATAAGATGAAATTGTTTTTGGATCGTTTAATAAAAAAAATAATTTTAATAACAAGTTTCCGATTTTTAATGACCAAACTCACTCATTAGTTTTTAAGCCACCAAGCTGAAATGCAATACCAAACCCCGGCCTTTGTCGAAGATTGCTTTGCCAAAATTTCAATCAATTTGATTGAAAAATGAGGGTGTGACAGTGCCGCCTCAACTTTTACAAAAAGCCGGATATGACGTCATCAAAGACATTTATCAAAAAAAGGAAAAAAACGTCCGGGGATATCATTCCCAGGAACTCTCATGTCAAATTTCATAAAGATCGGTCCAGTAGTTTGGTCTGAATCGCTCTACACACACACACACACACACACACACACACACACACACACACCACGACCCTCGTCTCGATTCCCCCCTCTATGTTAAAACATTTAGTCAAAACTTGACTAAATGTAAAAACATGACACATTGACAAAAGGTATAACTGCTCGGAATATGAGTTTTTAGAACAGTGTAAAAGAATGCATACAATTGTTTTACAACAAATACAAACATACATGGACTCACACAAATACGCACACAAAAAGACTGCCACACACAAACACAAACACACACACACACTGAGTTCTGGCACACGAAAGTGAACGAAACAGTGACTTCCCCTTCTTTCTCGGTCCAATCAGAGGTACCACCATACTACTGTTTATCTAAACAGTTCCAGACACTTGCTGGATAGAGGGTGTGAGTGTCAGTTGCGCATCTGGAGGCCATTAATCAAGTCTTCGTACTCGCAGAAAAATTCCTCCCGATCTTCGCCTTTAAAGGCCAACAACTCGGGTGCATAGTCTGCTGTGAAAGGAGCGGTAGCCTCCCCTGTCACAATAATAAAAGCTACTGGACGAAAATATAGTTTTGCCTCCCTGGCATAGATGGACAATTGACCAGCGTCCGATAAGGTCTGGATTCGAACCCAGATCCATAAATTCCCAATTTCAGCGTTAAACTGAACTTGTACATAAAATATTGGGTGTAAAGTTTATGTTTGCCTCTTACCCTTTGTCTCTATTTCGTGACGTTTGAAGAACAATTTCTTGAGTTTAAAAAGAAATCGCGTGCAGTGAAATTAATACATTTAGTCAATCTATGACACTAAACGCACAAGATGTTTTCCACAAAGACAGTAGGTTCGCCGATACCCCGTGGCCATTTAATTATTTTAATGCGGACCGAACTCATTAATTAGTTTCTAAGCTTCCAAGCTGAAATGCAATCCCATAGTTTGGACAAACTTTGATCAATTTCACTGAAAAACTGAGAAGGCCGGGACATTGCCGCCTCAACTGTAACTAAAAGCCCATTATGACGTCATCAAACATTTATCGAAAAAAAGGAACAAAATAATGTTGTTGTTTTTTGGGTGGGAAGGGTGAATATGATCTGTAAGATTTTGTATGCAAAGTTATGAAGATCTGTCGAGTAGTTTTCTAGGAATCATTCCGACATACATACGTGTATGTTTACAACACGCACATACAGAGGCACCAACACCGCACTCACTGACGCTGGCACCATCATCACACTCTCTCGGACACCACATCATTCTCACTCTGACACCACCCCTTCATTCTCCCGCTGGCACCACCATCACATCCACTCTGACACAGTAACATCATCATTCTCACTCACTCTGACACCAACATCACACTCACTGTGCTACCACTGCATCACCCTACGCGGGCTCCACCATCACTCACTCGGACACCATTCCTTTCTTCTCACGCTGGCACCCCCATCACACTCAATCTGACACCACATCATCATTTGCACGCTGGCACCACCATCACACTCACTCTGAAACCACTCCTTCTTTCTCGCGCTGGCACCACCATTACACTCACTCTGACACCACATCATCATCATCACGCTAGCGCCAACATCACACTTCCTCTGACACAACTCCATCAACCCTACGCTGACGGCCAACATCACAGTCACTCTGACATCACATTAACATTCTCACTCTCAGTGATACCACCATCACACTCACCATATGGCACCTGTCCATCAATCTCACGCTGGCACCACCTTCACACTCACTCTGAAACCACATCAATATTATCACGCTTGCACCACTATCACACTCACTCTTACACCACATCACACGCACTCTGGCACCACCATCATCATTCTCACGCTGCCACCACTATCACACTCACTCTGACACCACTCCATCAACCATACGCTGGCACCACTATCACACTCACTCTGACACCACATCACACTCACTCTGGCACCACTCCTTCAACCATACGCTGGTTCCACTATCATACTCACTCTGACACCACATCACACTCACTCAGGCACCACTCCATCAACTTTACGCTGGCACCATTATCACACTCACTCTGACACCAACATCACACTCACTCTTGCACCACTCTATCAACCCTACGCTGGCACCACCATCACATTCACTCTGACACACTCATTTCGTTTGACGGTATTCACAAACGTTCCATCTCCGCATTACAGCCTGCTAACTACCGTTGTAAACACATGTGTTTTTGTGGTGGTGCATATCTATGGTTGGAAATACTACGCCCTCGTATAATCAATTCGGGAACGTAAACATTTCCTAACCTTCCTGGCTGTAATTTTAAATGCAATGTACGTTTACTTATTCAAAAACTAATGGACTAATGGGTTTGTTTATCCCGTCGCGATATAACCTTCGTGGTTGAAAACGACGTTAAACTGACACCAAATAAAGAAAGAAAGAAAGAAAGGGTTTGTTTATTGTTTAAGCTTTGACGTGTGTACGTGAGTGAGGGGTGTAAGTGTGTGTGTGTGTGTGTGTGTGTGTGTGTGTGTGTGTGTGTGCATGTGAGTGTGTGTGTGTGTGTGTGTGTGTGTGTGTGTGTGTGTGTGTCGTGTGTGTATGTGTGTGTGTGTGCTCCATTAACCCTACGCTGGCCCCACCATCACACTCACTCTGCCACCACATCATCATTCTCACGGCTGACGCCACTTCATCATTCTCACGCTGGTCCCACCTTCACACTGTCCATGACACCAAATAATCATCTTCACGCTGGCACCACCTTCACACTCAATCTGACACCGCCGTCACGTTATCTCTGACTGGCACCACATCATCATTCTCACTCTGACACCTCTCCTTTATTCTCTCGCTGGCACCACCAGGCACTCACTCTGACACCACAACATCATTTTCACGCTGGCACCACCTTCACGCTCAATCTGACACCGCCATCACGCTCTCTCTGACACCACATCATCATTCTCACTCTGACACCACTCCTTTATTGTCACGCTGGCACCACCAGGCACTCACTCTGACACCACAACATCATTCTCACGCTGGCACCACCTTCACACTCAATCTGACACCGCTATCACTCTCTCTCTCTGACACCACATCATCATTCTCACTCTCAGTGACACCACTCCTTTATTCTCACGCTGGCACCACCATCACACTCACACCACAACATCATTCTCACGCTGGCACCACCATCACACTCACTCCGTCTGGCACCAACATCACACTCACTTTGACTCTACTCTTTTATTCTCACGCTGGCACCACCATCACACTCACTCTGACACCACATCATCATTCTTATGCTAGCGGCACCAACATCACACTCACTCTCAGTGAAACCACACTGATCACCATCATCACACTCACTCTGACACCACATCATCATTCTTTCGCTAGTGACCACCATCACACTCACCGTCTGACACTCACACTCACTCTGACACCACAATAAACGTACTGACATCATTCTCACGCTGGAAGTGTCGTCTGCGCAATGATCGCGGGGGCGCCCGCGGCTTTCTTGACCCCAAGGACGACCGCGCACGTTGTGAGACGTCATTCGTTAGACCTCGCAGAAAATGTTTTTTTGGTTTTTTTTCACAGACAAAATCTTTTTATTTTTACAGCCGGGGGGAGGGGGGGGGGTCCGGAACCCCTGTAACACCCCCCCCCCCCCAATCCACCCCTGAATCACGTGACACTACCGAACCGGAAGATAATCAGTAGCGCAGCACCCCAGCGACAAAAGGTGTAGTACATGCTGTCTTTTGCTCGCAGTTTTATTTTCTGATTCTGCGCTTTGTTCATAACAACAGATTGTTTTACATTAACAAAGGATTGGCAAAAACATTATTCTTGCGAAATCGATGATGTTCTGTTATGTCCAATTAATCTCCACAATATTGAAGTTATGATTTGATGAATCGAAGCTCAAAGCCAAAGCTGCCATCTTGCCTTCTTGGCGGCCACTTTCGGAGAATGTGTCAAAACTGAAAGCAGAGCAGAAACTTGAAACTAACTGTCAAATCGGTTCTGATTGCAACGATGACCATCCTGTATAACCTGTGCAAATGATTTCTTCTTTTTGTAAGCATACACTTGGATTTATTGATATATGTGACTCCTTGAGACATTGGGGGAAATCCCAGTATCTATTTTTAGCACAGATGTTGTGATTTGTAGGTTGTTATTATTATGCAATTAAAGAACAGATCAAACACAACAATCTTCCCGCCACTGCCAAACTTCTGCTGAAGTCTGTCGCTAAACAGCCCACTTTCTACCTCCTCTCGAAAATACACAAACCCAACACCCCAGGCAGACCCATGTTTCTGCCTGCAGCTGTCCAACAGAGTTCATTTCGGAATACTTGGACTTCCTCCTTCAACCCATTGTACAGTCACTGCCAACGTACGTCAAAGACACAACTCATACCCTCAACCTTCTTGAACACCTCAACAGCCATCCCAGTTTTCAGCCCCAATTGTTGTTCACGTTGGATGTTGTGTCCCTGTACACATCCATACCCCACACTGACGGACTCAAAGCCCTTACATTCTTTCTGGATCGTCGTCCCACTGATTCTGCCTACCCACCAACCACAACACTTGTTCGCCTGGCTGAGCTTGTTCTCACTTTGAACACTTTTGAGTTTGACGGACAGGTGTTTGAGCAGATCAGCGGAGTCGCCATGGGTACGAAGATGGGACCCAGTTATGCATGTCTTTTCATGGGTCATCTTGAGCACCTCATTCTACAGTCTTATTCTGGCCCAGTTCCAGAACTGTACAAGAGGTTCGTCGACGATGGTTTGGGTGCCACTTCTCTGTCTGAACCCCTCCTTCTCGATTTCATTCACTTCATCCAAGCATTCCATCCCAGCATCAAGTTCACATTCAACATCTCTTCCTCATCTGTGGTCTTTCTTGACATCTCCATCTCCATCTTGCATGGTCGCTTCACCACCTCTGTCTTCTACAAAGAAACTGACGCTCATTCATACCTTGATTTCAACTCTTCTCATCATCCTGCCAACAAAAGCAGCATTCCTTTCTCTCAATTCCTTCGTCTTCGGAGGCTCTGCTCTGAAGACGACGACTTCCACCAACAGTCTGTCTTGATGACGTCTTTCTTTTTGGCCCGCAACTACCCTGATGCACTCGTCCGTGACGCCCTTCTGCGTGTTACCCAGGTCTGTCGAGAGTCCGCTCTCAGTCCTACACCATCTAGGGACAGTGACAGACCCGTCGTTTCCCTACTGTTTCATCCCCACAACATGCCAGTAAGCAGAATCCTGAAATCAAACTGGCACATCCTTCAAGGAAGTGGCTCTGTTGGTTCGATTTTTGCTCAAAAACCACTCTGTGCTTTCAGAAAAGACCGCAGCGTTCGCGACCTCTTGGTGAGATCCCGTCTTCGCAGTCCCACCAACCCCACAGCCCCTGGGACATTTCCTTGTTCCAAACGAAATTGCAAATCTTGTCCCTTCCTCCACTCTGACACCTGCCTCCAAGGCCCTCGTGGCTCCTTCACGGTCAACAGAACGTTTGACTGTCAAAGTCACAACCATGTCTATGCGATCGTCTGCCTCTCTTGTCGCCAGATTTATATCGGAGAAACCGCGCGCACCTTCGAGGTGCGTTTCTCCGAGCATCTGGCCGTCATTCCCGTAATAGGCCAGTATCCCTTCATTTCACCGCCGTTAATCACTCACTTGATCATGTCAGAGTCATGGCTCTGTGGCAAGTACGTGGCGACTCCTTCGAGCGCAAACTCAGGGAGTCCCACATCATATCATCCCTCGGCACTACCTGCCCCGATGAAATTAACATCCGCCGATTCATCTAAACTTTCCCCCCGCTGTTCCACCTTGTGTGTATGTGTGTGTGTGCGCATGCGTGTGTGTGTGTCCGCACGGGTACGTGAGTTTTCTCTTTCGTTCCCATTCATTCCCCCCCCCCCCCCCCCCCACATTTTGTTTGGTCTACAGACCTCAAAACTGCCGCTTTTCAACTCTTTTTTCTTGCCTGTGTTATTGTTGGCTTCCCCTCGAGTAGCTTCCCTTGCTTCTCTGTCTTTGTCATTTGTTGGTTTGTGCAGTGCAGTTGTTTTGTCAGTTATTCTCCTCTTTATCTGTTCTATCGTCTTTCTTCTTCTTTTTTGTGTGTGTGTGTTTTTGTGCCGTAAGAAGACCCTTAGGTCGAAAAGTCGCTGTTATTCGTTCCGTGTTCGTCATTTTAACGTGAGTACATTACTTTTTGGTCTCTTTATTATTATTATCGAATCAATATTTTTGAGTAGATCGATATGATGTGACAGAGTCGCCTTTCGTTGTTTGTGTGTTTTTATTTTTGACCGTAGTGGAACACTGTATAACCAGAGGTAATTTTACTTACACGATGTGACTTGATTTTTGCATTTGCACAAGCCAAGGCACATGGTTTTTGCAGGGACGGTGGACTCTTGCTGTAGCCTTGTAGCCTTGTCCGGTCATGTTTCCCAGTAGTTTCTATTAATGATGAAGGCGTTGCTCTATTTAGTCAGGTTTTACAGTGTAAGAATTTCAAGAAAATGTATCACAAGTCTTGTGAACAACTCTTGAATTTGAAATCGTGTCATAACAGTTGTAATTATTAGGGAGGTTTAGATATTGCGTCACCTACCCCGGCCTCACCTATCCCTATTGAGATAAGTCACGCAGAGGAATGTGTTCAAAACTGTTAGTTAGGTTCCACGTCACGTATCAAAGTAAGGCAAAACTCCTTTCGAACATCATGCATTTCGTGCTTTAAAAAAATCGCGGACAGTGGCAGTGCGCTGAAGTCCGCAAAAATACCCTGTGTTGAAACTGCTGCTGTCATTGTGTGGGTGTCGCTGTGACTTGAACTTTTAGTTCGAGAAAAGATTTGGAGTTTTTTTCTCTCATTCTGTCTGCCTGTTTGTCTCTCTCTCTCTGTCCGTGTAAGTGGGCGTGGTTTTTGTGTGTGTGCGGGTGTGTTTGTGTGTGTGTGTGTGTCTGTCTGTCTGTCTGCCTGTAAATTGGTGTGTGAGAGTGTGTTTGTGTGAGTGTGGGTGTGCATGCGTACATGCATGCCCACATGTGCGAGCCCAAACTTGGCCATCACTTCAAATGAATTGGACGGAATGTTTTTTGCAGGTCGTTTACAAAGTCTTTATGAAAAAACACATTCTTGCAAGGCAGTTTTACTAACCAAAATAAACACACACTCACACACACATGATACACGTGTGCATTGGGTTACTCAGCAGACTTCATCTGTTCCTGGGAAAAGGGTTACAAGTACTGTTATGCTGAATTTTCAGTCTGTTAAAATGTATTCAATTCAATCCTTTGCATTAATTTTTAAACATATGCTTCCTCACGCAAGGTAATTGCTTCCTGGGAGTATTTTGGTCGAGCCGACATTTCTAAATTTAGCTTGGGTCGTCCTTGCGTGCTCCATGGTTTGCTGTGATATCGCAGAGCCGTTGGAACGGGTCACCCGATTTATTTAATTTTAGTCAAGCAACCACACAACTAACAAATGTGGTTAATGCGCCAGGATATAGGAAAATGCTTTAAGGGGAGGTCTCATACTTTATTTCAATGATTTAGATTTAGATTTTAAAGTAATATAAAATACGTTGTTTTATACGTGATCACGTCCGTATCAGAAGCACGCACAGTGAGCGACACGGTAGGGGTGTATTATGCACGTAACGTGGTATCTAACGCTCAGAAGTTGTCAAAAACAAGGTCACAGTGTTCACGTATCATCGTGACTCAGACACATTTGCACTAAAATCCATTTCAGGGGAGCTTTTCCATGATTTTTCCTACTGGAGGGATGGAATTCATTCCACTGAACAGATTTAACAACAAACTACATTTGAACGAGCGGTATTTTGCTTTCTGTGTCTGTTTTTGGAAGTGAATCGAGGCAAGCACACTCAATAGGCCAACAGAAGGATACGTGACGTAAGTCTCAGCGCCTTTCCGTTCGGGGGGGTCATGTTCTTGACACATCGGCGACTTCGATGTATACAAACCAGAATTATGAAACATGGTCTGAAGTGTGAAGGAAAGATTCAAGAAAATACTGAGCATCCTTACAACCTCCTCGGATGGTTGGACTTGATAAAATTTGACATACGTTGCGCATACGTATGGAAGGGTTTGCTACGTGAACAGGTCCCTAATCACCACACGCAGCGCGACCCGCATGTGAGATACGTGTCCTGGTACGTGATGTAGCTGATAGGTAACGCAGTTTCTAAACGTCCCTATTGGTAAAAAAAAAAAATCAAATGTTTTTGGAAGCTGTTGGCTGGCAAGACTAACGAGCAGGAATAGCCTGACAGGTTTTCAGCTTCTCATTAACATTCTTTCAGAAAATAGACACTTTCCGGAAATAACTTGGGGGAATGTATATCATGTACAGTGGAAGAGTTGTAATTTGTCAAGTGAACATCCTCTTTTTAGCTTGCTGCGCTTGCTGATTTATTCACTTTATCACTCCACAAAACTCTCTCCTCCTATGATTCTGATGAAATGTTTGCAAGGCACACAAAAATCTTTTGTGCCGATTCAGCCCCTTCAGTAATTTATATAAGCAGGTAAGAATTATAGCCAAACAATGATATGAAAATAGTGTTAAACTTAAAATCATCAATGTTAACATTCTTGTATTTGATTCCAGAGGGGAGGAGAGTAAAAGCAAGAAGAGAACAGGGAAGATGTGACACAAACAACATGCTGCATGGGCATCTTGGCAACATCAACACCATCTGCAGCCTACCCTGATCTCTTGAGCATGACCAGCGTTCTTCACTGACAACAAAGTCTCTTGTCAATATGTGAGTTACAATTTTATAACTATCAGTATCGCAAATCTCCTCCAGGCGGAAATTCCAAGGCAGAAATAATGAAGATGAAGTTAACAGTCTTGCTTACATGTAACTGTTATTAATATTCTTGTTTTTATATTTAGTCAAGTTTTGACTAAATATTTTAACATCGAGGGGGAATCGAAACGAGGGTCGTGGTGTATGTGCGTGTGTGTGTCTGTGTCTGTGTCTGTGTGTCTGTGTGTGTGTGTGTGTGTAGAGCGATTCAGACTAAACTACTGGACCGATCTTTATGAAATTTGACATGAGAGTTCCTGGGTATGAAATCCCCGAACGTTTTTTTCATTTTTTTGATAAATGTCTTTGATGACGTCATATCCGGCTTTTCGTGAAAGTTGAGGCGGCACTGTCACGCCCTCATTTTTCAACCAAATTGGTTCAAATTTTGGTCAAGTATTCTTCGACGAAGCCCGGGGTTCGGTATTGCATTTCAGCTTGGTGGCTTAAAAATTAATTAATGACTTTGGTCATTAAAAATCGGAAAATTGTAAAAAAAAATAAAAATTTATAAAACGATCCAAATTTACGTTTATCTTATTCTCCATCATTTGCTGATTCCAAAAACATATAAATATGTTATATTCGGATTAAAAACAAGCTCTGAAAATTAAATATATAAAAATTATTATCAAAATTAAATGTTCCAAATCAATTTAAAAACACTTTCATCTTATTCCTTGTCGGTTCCTGATTCCAAAAACATATAGATATGATATGTTTGGATTAAAAACACGCTCAGAAAGTTAAAACAAAGAGAGGTACAGAAAAGCGTGCTATCCTTCTTAGCGCAACTACTACCCCGCTCTTCTTGTCAATTTCACTGCCTTTGCCATGAGCGGTGGACTGACGATGCTACGAGTATACGGTCTTGCTGAAAAATGGCAGCTACTTGACTAAATATTGTATTTTCGCCTTACGCGACTTGTTTAATCTGTGGAAATAGTTCCCTGATAGTAATATGTACTTAACTAAAATCACAAACAGCACACACAACATAGAGAATTTTAATTAAAAATTGTATATCTATTTTTTCTGGAATTTTCTTTGAAAGAATTTTGGACAATAGACAGTAGGAGATATTTACAGTGACTTTCTTAGATTCTTAATACATATAGGGTGAAGTACGTTGTATCAAGGAGACACCCACCCCAACCGTGGGTCAAAATCTGTGAATAGGGTATGTAATACCTAGTAAACGCCAGAACACTTTGATCAATGACATGTAAGGGAAAAGAACTTTTTGATTGTTTGTTTTTGGGGTTTGTAAGGTTTCGCACACAGTTTTGCTCACATGTTATTATGTTCAATCACTCTCACTGCTAGCGCCTGTGTGTATCAAGGCTTGTATTTCAGTCAAGACCCAGTGGATGAATATCAAGGGACTCCCGCTGGGTCTTGACTGAAATACAAGCCATATAAAAATCACGAGTGTTACCTGTATATCCATTCCCATGAAGATCTAAAAGACAAAGTGTGACGGAAACATCAAGCTTTAATTGTCTGTTCAGATGAGGCACTGGGGGCTTAACCTCTGCACATACAGTACTCCCCGGTTAACGTCACTACCGTTTAAGGTCACACCTCTGATAACATCAATCAGGGTGTTCGTCCCGACCTAAAGCCTTCTTTGTATGACTAAGAAAACCTCGCTTAGCGTGACCTCGGATACGGGAACACCTCTTTTTAGGTGACCCCCGTTCTGGTCTCTAAATGCAGAAGACTACCGCTTAAGATCAAGCGAAACTGAAACGGAAAAAAATCTCCCAATTTTGCGGCCTTGACAGAGTTTTTTTCCATATGACGTCAAAAGAGAAGTGACGCACAAATGTAAACGTCATCAGATTATTTGGCCCGATTATTTTACCCCAAAGAGGATGAGGATGAGGAAATCTTTCGCAAATAAAACTTGGAAAATAGTTCCCGCCAAAAAAGTCGCTGAACCAATCAAAATTGCCAACGGAAACCACTTTGACAGAGTGAGACCCGTGGATGATGACAGATGTAGGGGAAGGGCCCCTAATATGGACCACTTTTTGTTTATTGCTGATAACTAGCTTGTTTTCGTGCAAAGAAGTTTCATTTTGTGCTTGGTAGTCCTTCTTTCTTAGGTTAATCTTAGGTTAACCGTTAGGCCTAATTAGAGTAAAATAGCTTTGATACACATTCAGCAAAATTTAAATACAGAAAAAATCACAAAGGGTCCATATTAGGAGCCTGGGCGCCTAATATGGACCAGTGAAGCGGCCTTCACGAATCACTGTAAAAAGCCCCCTATATTTCAAAATAACATGATACAACTTAGTGTACAAGTCAGCCTAATTAAAATATGCTCTAGATTTATCTGTTTCGGGTTGATGAGAGCATTATTTGAAGCACACCAGGAAACTAAAGAAGCTTATCAAAAACAGAGTGAAAATAAGTGAAATTATCAACTTCCACGAAAAGAAGACTTTTCGTTGCATTTTTTTTTTAAATCTCGAGGGCTAGTTATAAGGTTATTGCCAGCAAGCTTCTTAACCAACTTCCGGAACTATTTGAAGATATTGGTAAAAAAAGAGTGTTTTGATTTGAGAGTGCATAAAAACTGTTAGGATAACAGTAGGGGAAAGAAACATATATGTATGTGTAGGTATATGATTGGAGATTCCAATAATACCACAAATTACTCAAAAGGGGCAGACAATGTTTTACGCAAGGGGCGGATAATCCAATTTATTCAGTTTATTAGTGAAAATATAGACAAAATGCTATTTTATGCTTGTAAATATTAAAAATATCCAGTCAAAACTAATGTAGACATTTTTATTGGCCTTTTGTCAGCATAGTTGAATGATTTTAGTTTTGAGATATGCCTTATTCATTTTTATATTTAGTCAAGTTTTGACTAAATATTTTAACATCGAGGGGGAATCGAAACGAGGGTCGTGGTGTATGTGCGTGTGTCTGTCTGTCTGTCTGTGTGTGTGTGTAGAGCGATTCAGACTAAACTACTGGACCGATCTTTATGAAATTTGACATGAGAGTTCCTGGGTATGAAATCCCCGAACGTTTTTTTCATTTTTTTGATAAATGTCTTTGATGACGTCATATCCGGCTTTTCGTGAAAGTTGAGGCGGCACTGTCACGCCCTCATTTTTCAACCAAATTGGTTGAAATTTTGGTCAAGTAATCTTCGACGAAGCCCGGACTTCGGTATTGCATTTCAGCTTGGTGGCTTAAAAATTAATTAATGACTTTGGTCATTAAAAATCGGAAAATTGTAAAAAAAAAAAAATTATAAAACGATCCAAATTTACGTTTATCTTATTCTCCATCATTTTCTGATTCCAAAAACATATAAATATGTTATATTTGGATTAAAAACAAGCTCTGAAAATTAAATATATAAAAATTATTATCAAAATTAAATTGTCCAAATCAATTTAAAAACACTTTCATCTTATTCCTTGTCGGTTCCTGATTCCAAAAACATATAGATATGATATGTTTGGATTATAAACACGCTCAGAAAGTTAAAACAAAGAGAGGTACAGAAAAGCGTGCTATCCTTCTTAGCGCAACTACTACCCCGCTCTTCTTGTCAATTTCACTGCCTTTGCCATGAGCGGTGGACTGACGATGCCACGAGTATACGGTCTTGCTGAAAAATGGCATTGCGTTCAGTTTCATTCTGTGAGTTCGACAGCTACTTGACTAAATATTGTATTTTCGCCTTACGCGACTTGTTTTTTTTTGCAACAGGTTAGCCATAATATGAGATTTTTGACGATATTTCTAAAAATAGAGTGTGTTGAATTGAGATTGCATAAAAACTGTTAGGACAACAGTAGAGGAAAGAAACATCTATGTATATAGGATACTCACGTGGAAATGTTGGATCTTCCTGACGAGAATTATCAACTGTGTCGGTTCTTTTCCTACCTGTCCCACCCCTCCCACCCCTGCCTTGTCCCCTTCTGCCACGCCCCCTTCCACGCGACGTGGATGGTTGTACAAAATCATCATTATCACTCTCACTTTCGTCACTTTCAATTCCCTTTCATTTTGAACAATGTCTCCCTCGCCTCCCACCACATTTTCATCTTCACTTTCATCTCCATTGCCGGGAATATCCATCAACATACGAACAGCTTCCTCAACAGTATAGCGCCGATTCGCCATGTTAGAGAATCGAACCAAAGATGTCCAGAAAAACGCAATAAAATCCGTCAAAATCAATCGAATTCACTCAAAACAGCACCCACATGGAGGCAGACATCTTGGCTATCGAAAACGAGGCAACTGCGGACTCTCGGTTGTTTCCCCTGAGTAACAGGGCGTCCGACTGCTGTGAGGGTCCGACCGCGCTTAAATGCGCGGTCGGAAGCGAAAGGCTTAATGAATTATATGAAAATAGCCTTTAGCTTTTATTTTCTTCGATTTGTTGAAGGTGGTCCATATTAGGGGACTCGCACATACTTTGAGATTTTGCTATTATTTTTTGTGTGCAGTAGAAACTCGGGGTCAACACTGCTAAAATGTAACAAATACGGTTTTAGCTGTCATATATAGCCATTTCTGTTTGATAAAAGCTTTGGCTGTAGACAGAAACGTGTCCGTTTTAGGCGGCAAATTTAGAGTGAACGCTGCCAAAAGTGAAAAAAGAGAAAAAGCCTAACGGTTTTGAGATTTGTGTTTTTGACATGTGCAAGTTATCCAAAGAGGGTGAATACAGCGAATAAAACTTTTTTGAACGCTCTAGCGCCGTTAGTTGGTGGTGGTCCATATTAGGAGCCGGTCCATATTAGGAGCCCTTCCCCTAACTGCAGTGTGCCCGCTCCCCTTCTGCAGAGGTGCATGAGGCTAGAATTGACCTCATGTTGTAATGAATGCCATAAGCGATATTTGAGTAGTGCCAATTTTAGGCCAAAATAAAAGACATTGTTGAAGATTTGAGATATTTGGAAGCTCTCTCTATCTCTCTCTCTCTCTCTCTCTCTCTCTCTCTTTCGTTCCCCCTCTCTCTCTTCTCTCATGGTCTCTGTTTCTGTCTGGTCTGTCTGTCTCTCTCTCACTCTCAGTCTCCGACCCCTCTCCTCTCTCTCTTTCTCTCTATCTTTGCCCCTCTGGCCATCTCTCTCTCTTCTATCATGTCTCTTTCTCTCTCTCAGCCTCCAATCTATCTCTCTCTCTCGATCTCCCTCTTTTTAACTCTGTCTCTCTCTCCGTCTGCTCTCTTTATCTCTGTCATGATCAGTTTGTCTGTGTCTCTCCTCTCTTGCTATGTCTGTCTTACCTCACCTCCCCTCTCTCTCTCTCTCTCTCTCTCTCTCTCTCTCTCTCTCTCTCTCTCTCTCTCTAATGCAGCTGATGGTCTATGTGTCAGTGTCAGTATGTATGTCAGTGTGTCTCTCTCTAGCTCCGGATCTGCCCATTATTACGTCATTGACTTTCAATTGGCGGGAAGTCTTTTATGAGGCCTCAAACTAAACTCTGATCTCCTCGGATAAGATCAATTTTTTCTAATGAAATTGATCCTATCCGAGGATCGGTTAACGTGTCCCTCGGATAAGATCACGATTTTTTTTGGTCCCAAGGGGGGTCACCTTATCCGAGGAGTACTGTACCTTATTCTAAAGGCACGCCTCTTGATCTATGTCAAGTCGGTGCATAATGGTGGCTTGGTTGTCCCCGTCAGTTGAAAGCCTCTTACACGGATTTGACTGAACACCAAGTGGTTACACACGCATATCATGAGATCTTGGACACCTTCATCGTCTATAGGGCCTACTGCGCCGCAGAGGAGCTAGAAATACTCGCAAAATGCATTAAACAGCTTGTCCAGAGAACAATCGTAGTCGATGATGTACCGATAAGGGCGTTTGTACCGAGCTTGTAACTTCACATGAGCATAGCCTGAACATAGCAGTGCTGGTCAGACGGACTGGGTTTTTAACGATTGCTAGTTTGACTTCTGTTTTAGTTGAGAGAGCCGGCACCAACGAGCACACACACTCACACACCCACGGTTTGTCATGTTGATCACAAGAGAGAAATAGAACAGCGAATAGAAGGAAACATAACAGATTACGTCCCCAGAATGTGACGCGATGGATGACAGACGTCATGAAATCTATGACGCTGTGATGATAGTCTCGGCAAGTCGAGACTAAAACTCAGCTATAGCACTGAACGACTCTCGTGCAAGTTCTCGAAATTGTGGTAACCCATTGCACATCCGGTTGACAGGTACATGTGCATTTTGGAATGTCAAAGACGACAGAAAGTAGAGCCAGCTATGATGTATTTGTTGCACCCTTATTTTTCCACTATTTTATGTGTTATAAGAGTGCAATTGTTACATCATAAATGTAACAAGAGAACAATTGAAATACAAGAAATATACCAAGAGTACATTTACAGAGACATATAAGGGAGGTCATGGGATATAAAGAAAATATGTTCATACCAAGTGGCCAAAGTTTGCTATTTCTAATGAGGAACTGACCCTGCACAGGGGTGGACTTGATGCCTTAGGAGGGTGGGCGCTTACAGGGTATTTTTTGGTACATTTCTGTGGCACAATAATATATTTTTGACAGCGAAGGGCACTTCACAGAATTTCCAATCATATTTCTTCTTTCAACTTTTCTCCTGAACGTTCCAGGGCTGCATCAGGAGGCAGAGGTGCTGGCTGTCGACTGGTCCAGGAGATGAAGAGAATCCCAGCCAGATATATTTCACACAGGATCAGAATGGAGCTCTCTCAGATTCTAGATCCTGTCAAGGACTTGCCTGACAGAGACTATCGCGCTTTTGCCGATAGAAATGGGCTGACACCAAGGGACTGGCAGGTAAATCGGTGTTGCTTGTTCTTGAAATATTTCCAGGTAGAGATTGTACCTGTTTGCAAGGAAAGGAAGGGCAATGACAATTCCTGTCATAAAGTCAAGCGGTACCAAGTGACCTTTCCTGTCATAAAGTCAAGCGGTACCAAGTGACCTTTCCTGTCATAAAGACAACCGGTGCCAAGTGACCTTTCCTGTCATAAAGTCAAGCGGTGCCAAGTGACCTTTCCTGTCATAAAGTCAAGCGGTACCAAGTGACCTTTTCTGTCATAAAGTCAAGCGGTACCAAGTGACCTTTCCTGTCATAAAGTCAAGCGGTGTGACCTTTCCTGTCATAAAGTCAAGCGGTACCAAGTGACCTTTCCTGTGCACCTCGGCCCTGGTCCTGAGTTTTCCTACTTAGCGGACAAGGCCAGGACCTAAATTTGGACCTATATGCATGTTCAGTCCAGGTCTATCTCAACTTTTGTCTTATGAGGCTGGGAACAACACTGTTTCTTGGTTAATACCAGAAACTAGAATGTATTATCTTTATTTCATCATTAATATTTTAGTTAGATAGTGATACAAACACTCAACGAAAACCATAGTGTACAATTTTTTATCTTTTTTAAATGTTACAATTTGAATTCTTGTCACATCCTCTGGATTTCATTTTACGTGAGTCATGTACGTACGTATTTTGAATTGTGTGTAATGTTCTGAACGTAGACAATCAAAATATGCAAGTATTTCTAATTCGCTCTCTGCAGGCCAAGGATATCTTTAGAACCAGTATTCATTTTTGAAATCAATTTGTATGGTTAAAATGTCTGACTTAGATAAAGAAATATCACCCCCGTATCATGGTTTCCTCTGGTTCACAGCTCTGGAGAATAACCGGATTATAAGTTTGAACTTTAGCCCAGTAAATCAGAGCCATCTATGGTGTGCCTGTTTCAGTGGTTGGATTCTCAGAAGGTTCCAGGGGAGACAAGTTCTATCTGCAAGGTTCTGGACTACCTCATAAACAAGCGTGGGGTACGCTTCACGGTGTTCGATGTCTACAAAACGCTGGTCGACATGGACTCTGAGGGGCAGAATGTCATCTTGAATGGAATGACAGGTATTCATCTACCTAAATAATGCACTATTTTGTTTCTTTAGCAAATGGTGTACAATGGTAACTGTGATGTGAGGCCCCTCCGATGAGAGGACAACTCCCAGTAAAGGACACCTTCTGTGGTCCCACTGTCTAGGCCAACAAAGTAAGTCGCTTCAAGCAATATCAAAACATTTAGACAATCTGTCAGCCTGAAACTAAAAGATCTACATTGAAAACCTGGGATCATCGTCGAGACGACTAAAACTTGGCTGGCGAAACCCGTAAACTTATTTATGGCAAGTTAGTTGTGACACTCTTCGGAAAATCAGAAGAGTCCCTACATTTCACATGGCCTGTTATGACAGGTATATTTTGGTCAAGATAATACTAATAGACAAGGGTTCTAAAGAAGATGTCCTTTTTTGTTGTTGAGGTGTCCTCATCAGAAGGGCAGGTACCATTGTATTCTGGTAAGACGTGGGGTGTAATGCATGTGTGACATCGGTGGGATGTAATCTATATTAAATTACATATCTTACCCAACTCACATATAGCAATTAACTCTAGTTCAGTGCTGGTAACGCTGTACGCATCCCCTTGGTAACCAAGGGAAGCCCCTCTAAAAAAAAGAGTGACCAATCCCATAAGGCCATATTAATACATACTTCCGACTTCCGTATGCGCGCGCATACGCCGCCATATGCATCATTCCATACTCAGCGAGCAGTGGGACTGGTCGTGTTTTGTACGCTCTGGCTGTGTTCAGCCATTTTGACACTTCGTCTGCGGACTTGGTCATTTACCTCTTGGTTTCTTCTAGCTTGTCTTCGCTTCTCTACATGTTGAGGTGAGGTCGTTCTTGTTTTTTGCTTGTGTTTGTGGGCGTTTTGACCTTTAATTTGAACTTGTGAAATTTTCTTGTTTACAAAATTTTTCGTGAGTTGTTTTGGTCATGGCGGATAGCGCCAAGAAGCGGCAGTCGTCTAAGCAAGTAACTGCTGATTCTCCGCCTACAAAGAAAACGCCTAGGAAAGCGAAAGCTCCCGGCCAGGCACATGTTTCGGTTCAGGAACCGTCGTTGCAAAAGATTACCGATGTTTTGATTGACATGCCTACTTCGGCGAATTTGACTGATAAAACTTTAGACAAGTTGTCTCGTGCTGATAAGCCCGCTAAGGCGGCTTCGGTGTCTGTGATTCCCGGCCTTGCGTCTGTGGACGTAGCGTCTCTTTTACTTTCTTTAAGCTCACAGGTCTCGTCCTTGGCAGAGGAGGTTGCGTCCACGCGGGCGGAGTTCCGGTCACTGCCTGCTGGTGTGACTGGTGTGTCGTCTCTGGCCGACTTCCGCCCTTTGCCTTCTGCTACTGTTACTCAGGCTGAGGTTCATGCGTCTCAGGATGGTACCATGCCTACTCTGGTGGCTTGCGGTCCGGCTTCTGGTGGTTCTCGCCACATTAAAGGTATGTCTTCTACCCAAGTATCTGGGTTCTCCGGAGAAAGGGTAGAGCGTTTTCAAGAGAAAGTAACTCCGGGCTCAGGCTTTGTGGGTGAAAGTTCTGAAGCTGAGGCTGGCTCTGACTGCATTGGCAGCAGGTCGGTGGCGGTCAAGAACCTTGGAGAGCGAACGGAAGATTTGTCGCAACCACCCGCTTCTTTAGAATGCGGTAAGGGTGCGCGTCTTTCGCTTCCGCCCGGGGGGCAGGAAGGGAGCAGTGTGGCTGGCTCTTTGTTTGACTATGGTAGTCAAGCAGGGGGCCAGCTGACGGATGGCATGGAAGTGCCGGACGGCTGTTCAGAAGACGGTGCTTCCGCAGCAGTCGAAGGTACCGAATTCAAGATTCCGTTTAAGCTTTCTGATGCGGTGGCATCTGCGGCTGAGACGGCTTCAAGATATTTTGCAGAGGGGGTGGTGGAATCTAAGTCTCTTGTGGTTCCTCCTCTCTCTGCACTTGGAGACTTTCGCAGTGCGAAAGGGAAGAAATGTTCTTTCAAATTTCTCGAATCGCCCGCTGTTGCGTATGAGATGCCGAAAGTCTTGAAGAAGAATTCTCAGTCGTATAATCAGGTGGCCCCAATGCCTTTGTTGGTTCAACATGGGGACGCACCTGATTCGGCCACGTCGTGGCTGGCTCAAACAGGACAAGCGGTGCCTGGTGCAGCGGCTCTCCGCAATTTCAAGCTGGTGCCGCAGCCTGTTGACTTGGTGGAGTCTTTTGCTCTTCCTAGAGCGGCTCTGCCTGTTACGCCGGATCTGGCGTCTCTCAGGGAAGACGGTTATAGCAAAGACAGACCTGTGCCCTATGTGGAGGGCTCTCTGTTGGCGCTAGAGGAGACAGGGAGATCTCTGTTGGAATTGTCCTCGGTTTCTGAGTCACTTCAACGTTCGTTGTCGAGATCGATTGCGTCAAGTCTTGAGCCTTTTGAGTTTCGTTATGACGCTTCTGCTGAAGACGTTACAACGCTGTTGGCTACCTTAGCCAGGGTCTCTCGTGAGCAAATGGGGCTTTCAGCCAAGCTGTACACTCATGCGATTCTCTCGCGCAGAGCTGCCTTTCTGAGTGGCTCAAAGATCAGGGACAAGGGAACTATCGATAGTCTGAGGTTCTCTCCCTTTGAGGACGGCTCACTTGTAAGTCGTTCGTCTCTTGATGCTTTGCAAAAGGAGACCCAAGACGCCAGGGATTTGGCGATTGCCAGGATCGCCCATCAGGGCTTTCAAAAACCGCAGAATAAGCCTCAGCAGCAGAACAAGGCTCAGCCTTCGTTCTCGGGCGGTGGCAAGAGTCAGAACCAGAACTCCTCTTCTCGAGGCAGGGGGCGTGGCGCCCCTTATCAGAAGAGGGGTTCGTTTGGTGGATCTAGGGGGTCGGGGCGTAAGCCTCACCCCCAATGATGTCTTCCCGAGCAGATCGCCCCGTTAGCCCCCACCTTTGTGGTGGCGGGCGGCCCCTCCAGGGCCATCGCTGCCTGGATGCGTTTGGTGTCCAGCCAGTGGATTTTGGGGGTAATCAGTTCGGGATTTCGTCTTCTCTGGGCAGACGGGAAGGCACCGCTGTCCAGGATACCGCCGCCTTTTGTGTTTCCGCGGGACGCGGAGGCCAAAGCAGCTATTCAGGGAGAGGTCGCTGCACTCCTTTCAAAAGGTGCGATCGAGGAGGTGCTCGATCACAGGTCCCCAGGCTTTTACGGCAGGTTGTTCGTAGTACCCAAAGCCTCGGGGGCGTGGAGGCCTGTTCTGGATTTGTCGCCGTTGAACAGGTTCCTGCGGGTCGTGAAGTTCACGATGGAGACGCCTGCCTCAGTGAGAGAAGCCCTTCGGCCGGGGGACTGGGTCACGTCTATAGACCTGACCGACGCTTATTTTCATGTGCTGATGCATGCGGCAGACACAAAATGGCTTCGTTTCCGCTGGGGAGAGAGGATCTTTCAGTTTCGGGCGCTCCCGTTCGGTCTGTCTCTCTCCCCCTGGATTTTCACGATGGTCGTGCGTCAGCTTTGTGCCCTCGTGAGGCAAGAAGGTGTGCGGCTGAGAGCCTATTTGGACGACTGGTTGATTTTGCATCAGGACCAGGTCCTCTGCAATACGCACACTCAGAGGGTGCTCAGTCTAGCGGTTCAGCTCGGTTTCACAGCCAACCTCGTGAAGTCGGAGTTGGTGCCCTCCCAGCAGTTCACGTACCTGGGAATGGAGTTCGATACCCTGAACTGGTCAGTCCGTCCTGCTCGAAAGAGGGTGGACAAGTTGCAGGAGGCTATCCGTGTTCTTTACGGAAAGAATCTGTCTACGGCCCGGGAGTTGACTTCTCTTTTAGGGCAGATGGAATCCATGGCCACTGTTGTCCCTCTGGGAAGAGTCCACAAGAGGCCCTTTCAAGCAGCGCTCCAAGCGCAGTGGGACCAAGCGACTCAAGGCTGGAATTGCCTGATCGAGTTGGGTGCTTGGTTCAGCCGTACAACGAGCATATGGCTTCTTCCCTGGGTGTCACAGGGTGTCCCTATTGTTCCCCCTGCACCGGAGAACAATCTTTTCACGGACGCCTCGCTTTCGGGCTGGGGGGCTCATTTGGCAGACCAGACTGCTTCAGGGGTGTGGGACGCCAGTCAGGCCTCTTTGCACATAAATGTTCTAGAGCTGGAGCCTGTGGCACTCGGCCTGCGTTCGTTTCTGCCTCTGCTGGCAAACAGTCATGTCCTGGTACACACGGACAACACGACTGTAGCGGCTTACATAAATCACCAGGGGGGCTCGCGCTCTCAGGTTCTGTCGAACAGCGCGTGTCAGTTACTGGTCTGGTGCAGCACTCACAACATTCGGCTGTCAGCTGTCTATCTGAGGGGCTCTCTCAACGTTCTGGCCGACTCCCTCAGCAGGGGGAGCAAGGTCTTGCACTCAGAATGGACTCTCTCCCACCAGGCTCTGGATCGTCTTTGGGTTCAAGTTCACAAGCCTCCCATCGATCTGTTTGCAACGAGATTCTCGGCTCGTCTCCCTCTGTTTGTCTCTCCGTTTCCGGACCCTCTAGCTTGGGCCGTGAATGCACTGGATCTAGATTGGTCAGATCTGCAGGCTTACGCCTTTCCCCCATTTTGCCTGCTAGGCAAGGTGGTGCGGAAAGCAGACTTAGAAAAACCAGCGTTGGTTCTGGTGGCCCCTCTGTGGCCCAGTCAACATTGGTATCCGGATCTGGTGCGCATGGCGGTTCGTCCGCCCATTCCTCTAGGCGTTTGAAAGGGCGACCTGTTACAACCCAGGTCGGGCATTCCGCACGGGGACCCGCAAGCGTTGCAGCTTCACGGCTGGGTGCTATCAGAGTCTCTCTGCTCCGTGCGGGTGCCACAAATTCAACTCTGAATTTCGTTCAGCAAGCGCATAGAGATTCGACGAAGTCGGTCTATTCATCGCACTGGTCTGCGTGGACAAAATGGTGCTCTGAAAATGGTGTTAGCCCTCTCTCTCCCAGGTCAATGCAGGTTGCCAACCATTTATCCTGGTTGGCAGGGAAGGGAGGGTCTCCTTCTTCTTTGCGCGTGAGGCGTTCTGCTATCTCTTCAACGCTTAGACAGCTGGGCCGCAAAATTGATTTAAGTGGCGTGATCGCGAGTGTGCTAAAGGGCGCTTCCCTTGTTTCAGCTCGTTCCAAAACGCAGCTCCCTGCGTGGGATCTGTTTTTAGTTTTACGTTTTTTGGCATCGGACGAATTTGAGCCTCTACACTTAGCTAGTCTAGCTAACCTTACGAGGAAAACTTTGTTTCTCGTTTTGCTCGCCACAGCTCGTCGTGGCAGTGAGGTACACGCTTTGTCGGGATTGGCGCGTGATATTTCTTTAGAGAAGGATGGTTCTTTTTCTTTGAAGTTCAGGCCGGATTTAATCACATATTCTTACTCCAATTCTTATGAATGCATTGACTTTAGTCCCACATGCTAGATGTCGAAAAACCTCTCAAATTACCTGCCCTTAGTAGGGTGGTAACCAAGCTAAAAGCGACGCCATAGCCGTTGCTATGGCCTGACCTTGCTCGGTTACCCATAACACCCTGCGCACCACGTGAGCGCCAGCATCCGTAATAATCATTCTCGACTTTCGACAACACACGGTGGACGTGTCCGAATTTCGCTCTCACTTTGGCCTTCACATGCCTGCTCGTCCTTGAGACTAGCCGGTTCTTGGGGGTCTACCTGTCCGTCTACCTTTTGGTGAGATCTTTCCTGTTTATGTTTGGTATAAATGTTGATAGCTTTGTGTTGAACACGCACGCAGAAGGTTTTTGTTCTGGGTGACTGTTTTTCGCCGGTCTTAAAATGGCCGACAACAAAGCTAAACGTGGCGCGAGACTGGAAGGTGACAAGGCTCTTAGCCTGGTTTAGAAAACTATACCTAAGAGTAGCCTAAGAACTTTGATTTGCCTATTATGCGGGTCTTAGATCCGTCAAACAGCACTTCTTTTTATGTTCCTATCCCTCCGAGGGCGGGTTCAGTTCTTTCACAGCTCGCTTCCCCTGTTGGGGTTAATCAGCCTTTAGGCTTCTTATAGACTTTTTGTTGGATCGTCGTCGGTGCGACTGATGGGGGGGGGGGTGGCCGTGTGGCTATTCTTTCCCCTTTCTCTGCGTAAGAGGAATCAGTCAATGTCCTCCTTTTGGGGGGACTTAACGATGTTTTGGTCTGTATTCTCAGCTGTTTCAGGCGCGATCGGCGGTTCCCGCCCTCCCGTTCGTCAGCTTCGCACTGTGGTCAAGTGCAAATGGCCTGTTCGGTTCAGCCCGTTTTTTGCCTCTGGTGGCTCTGGGCTGTTCTCGAGCACCCCTTCCTTTTAGGAGGGGGGGCCTGCTCCCTGCCTGCGTCTAACCACTCTGATTACCGCCGGTACTTCACAGTGTGTTACGCAGCCCCCCGCCAATGGGGGGGGATAGGGGGGGCGCTCCTGCGTCGCACCGTCGCCTGGTGCAATCGGCCAGTTCGGTTCAGTCCTTTCTGCCACTGGTAGACTGGGTTGTTCGCGAGCACTCTCTCCTTTAGGAGAGGGGGCCAGCTCCCCGCCTGCGTTGGCCGCTCGGCTTGCTTTAAAAACAGCACTGCTGGGTCGGTCATGCAGCCCCCTTACCGTGAGGAAGGGGGAGTGGGGGGGCACGGTAAGTCACGGCCAGGGCTTGTCCCACTCTGCCCTTTGCGGGCAGGGGGCCGTGTTAGCTTCCCACCCTTTCCCGCCCCCCGGGCGCGTTCGGGTGGCGGCTTTCCAGGCTACGTTACATACCCCTTCTCTGCTCCATTTGGGGCAGGGTGGGGTATCAGTGGCTCACTCTTTCCCGCCCACCGGGCGGGATCGGGTGGGGGCTGGAGTAGCGTTCCACCCTTTCCCTCCCTCTGAGTTGGACGGGGTGGGCGCTGTTAGACTGTCTTCACAGTCTGTGCCTCAATTGTCCTGGCCCGACAATCGTTCGCCTCCCCTATCGGGGTGGGCGGGCGGTGGGCTATAGGACTACGGCAGGTGGACGGAGGGGGGTCGGCCGTTGCTCGGTTCGTCTCTCTCCGTCGCTCTTACTGCTGTGACGAGCCACCCCCCTCCCCATCTGGGGCATGGAGTGGCTCAGGCCTTTCTACACAGCGGGGGTGCTATGTACGGCTTTCCAGGCTACGTTACATACTCCTTCTCTGCTCCTTTTTGGGACAGGTGGCTGTGTTAGCTGCCCGCGCTTGTCGCGGGTCCACCCTTTCCCTCCCTCTGGGTTGGACGGGGTGGGCGCTGTTAGACTGTCTTCACAGTCTGTGCCTCTATGGTCCTGGCCTGACAATCGTTCTCCTCTTCTATCGAGGCCTTTCTACACAGCGGGGGTGCTATGTACGGCTTTCCAGGCTACGTTACATACTCCTCTGCTCCATTTGGGACAGGTGGCTGTGTTAGCTGCCCGCGCTCGTCGCGGGTAGCGGTCGCGGAACAATGAGCTTGACTCTCTTTTGTTCTCGGCAGGGTGTCTCGCACAGTGGTCAGGGAACAATGAGCTTTGCTCCGTTTTGTTCTCTGCACGGGCTGTGCCGGCTGTCTACCTGGGACAGGCGGAGACAGAATATACTCTTTCTCTCCAGTCTCCCATTCTTTGTATTCACAATGGTCTGCGGGGACTCGGCTATAGTATCACCTGGCCAGTGGTCATTGTCCTTAGCCAGCATAGGTCACCCCCCCCCCTCCTAGGGGTGGGTGAGTGATAGGGCTACTTGACTTTGGCAGGTGGGCGAGCGAGGATCGGCCGTTTACGGCCGTTTCTCTGTTTCAGTCCTTACCCCCTCTAGGGGTTGCGGCTGTGCTGGACCACCCCCCTCCCCACTTGGGGTGAGTTGTGGTTCAAACCAGGTAGTCTGGTTCTTAGCACTGGGATGCTTCTCTCGCACAGCGGGTGGGGTAAGATGCGCCGGGCCCGGCTTTGTCTTGTTTCTCCACTCTATCTCCTTCTCGGCAGAGATCTGTGCCAGTTACCAACCCCTCTTCCCCCCACCTCTTGTTCAGGTGGGCGGTTTTGGGTTGGCAGTCAGAGACTGATCACGCTTTTCATCCACACTCTTGGCGGTGTTATCGGCAGGAGTATTTAGTGCGCGACCTCCCCGGTCTCCCCTCCTTTTGTGTTTTACACAACTGGTGGTTAGGTTCGGACTTCTTGTTGGAGGAGGGGGAGTGTATAGGGTTGCCTACTGGTTGTAGGCTTTCCATACATAGAGCGGCTGCTGTTGCAGTTTACTTTGTCCCGGATAGGTTGGGGGTGTCTCTCTTCCTTCCTCTTCCGGGATGGCTTTGGGTTTTCACAGGCTTTCTCGCAATTTGTTTCATTTGCTGAGTCTTCGGTGATTGCCTACCTCATGCCACACTTTTGGCTTGTTCCGCACCTTAGGATAGTGGTCTTCATCCTACACCTTTCCCGCTGCTTTATACGCAGGGGACTGCTGGCTTCGGGGTTTCAGGCTGCTTCGTCCTCACTTTTAGTGCGGAAGAAGATAGCAGGGAATTTTCAGGCTCAGGGTCTGATCCGCACTTTTTATTGCCAGGGGCTAGTTTCTGGCTTCGCTTACAGACCACAGGGAACATGGAGTTTTCATGATGTTACTCCTCCCTCTCCTCTCTGGAGGAGCTAGGATGGCATGGTTTGGAGTTTTCTGCTTTGGCAGAGACTCTCTTCTGTGCTTTCTTATAGGCAATCTTATCCTCCCTGAACGCTCTTTTGGGTTAGGGAGGATGCCTTGGATAAGGCTTTAGCCAGGCTGCTGGCAGCTTGGGCTAGGGTCGTCACTGAGCAGAGAAGTTTCTCGGTGACGTTTTAGGCCCACACTGTTTTTGCTTGGTGTGATCTCCTTCCTTTACAAGGGGTTTGATTTCATGCTGGTTGCAGGAAGCAAGGGTCAGGCTTTTTCGGGGGTTGTTAAGACCTACTCAATAGCTGGAATCTTTCCCTTCCTTCGTGGACCTCTGGCAGCGCATTTATGCGCTCCCGGTTACAAAGGGGTGTTTTGGTTCAGTGTCGCCTCCCTCTCTGCGGGAGGTGGGTCGGCATGGGCTAGAGCTTTCAGCTTTGGCTGAGATTTTCCTCGGTGCTCTCACATGAGCTTTCCTTCTGCGTTTCTGCACACAGGAAAGGGCTCGGTTTCTGGGGGTGTTGGTCTCTGGACTATCTCGGGGGCTGGTTGAGCTTTTTCAAGGTCAATCAGCTTGTCAGCTGCACTTCCTTTTGGTGTTGAACCAGGCTTTTTGCCTGGTGCTCTCAGTAACCAGGCAAAATTCCGAGCTGTCCTTATCCCAGGTTTTTTACCTGGGCATGCTGTTCGACTTTGTCTCTTGGAAGGTTTATTCTTCACACAAGAGAGAATAGGGAGGCTTTTAGCGCTTTTTACTGCCAGACTGGCACGAGAGCAGGCCTCTGTGGGGTCTTTAGACCCGATCTTCGGTCGGACGGTATCGATAGCTATGCTGGCCCTCTAGTCTTTCCTCAAGTTTTTTGGGGGGTTCGGCCTCACAGGTCTGGGACATGAGGGTCCTCCTCCAGAGTGGGTTCCTCCACGCCGGAAGGTGGCTGGAATCCTTTTGGATCGCTCAGGGGACTTTTTTCCCTAGCTTTGTTTCCCCCTGGACTTAGACCGCTTTTTGGATGCGTTTTCGTCTAGATGGGGCCGGCAATGGCGATTGCAGTCTTGAGGCTGTGATGTAGACGTGAATCCTTGGGCTTCTCTTTTGCCTGAGGTTAGGAGCAGTGGCTCTTAGTCTACTAGCCTTTCCTTTTTGGCTATTTACAGGCATGTCCTGTTGCATTCGGGCAATTCGTCTGTTGCTTCTTATGTGAACTAGCTGGGGTGAGCAAGTTCTCACTCCCTGTCAGACAGAGTATAAGGGATTCTGATTGGGTTTTCTCACTAAATCATTTTCTCAGGGGAATTTCTCCCCGGCCAGCTCTGCGATCGGGCCGACTCGCTCAACAGGTCCTCTCAGGGCTTGCTCAGGGGTTGGCCCATCTGCTTACGGGTCTGGAGGCGTGCTGTTTGTGTTTTAGATCATGGGTTCTTACTCTGTTCTTTGGGCACGAAGCATATATTTCCTCCACTTTATCTGTGTATGCTCCTTGTTTGGCCTCTTTGGCCAATTGGGGATTTAGAGCGGGGGTGCAACTCCTTAGCGCCCCTCTCTCAAGCCAGGTGGTTTTTCACCTCTGTTTCAGTTTTTGGCTTTGGGCAGCTGGGCCTCTTCTTTGAGGTTCCGGCGTCTCGGCTATCTCAGCTGTTTTGAAACAAATAGGCCTCTCTTCTGTTGCTCATGGCGCTCTTGTGGGCATGATCAAAGGACCTTGTTTTACGAGGTTTAGAGGCTCCCCCTTGTTTAGCGCGTGGGACTTTGTTCTACTTACTCTGGGCCTCAGCCCTATAGGGCAGTGAGGCGCATGCGCTTTTGGGGTTTGCCAGAGGATGTAGCCTTAGGGCTTTTGGTTCCGTTTGTTCACGGTTTTTGGTCAGGTTTTGGGATTTCAGAAACCTGGTCAATATCCTCTGGTGTTTGATTCCCTCCTCTTGGGAGGATTCTCGCTCCGGGAGATTCGGATTTTCTAACTGTCTGGTTAGACTATTTTAATCCATTTTTTGACGTTACTGTCTTTTGGAACCACGAGCTTTAGCTCAGGTTCTTATGTCTTTACAATGGAGCGAAAGAGACATCTTTTATTTGTCTCTCTCTAGGGGCTCTGCTACATTTATTGCCGTGTTGCGTTCTGGTCGCCTAGGCGAAGCTTTGCAAACGGCTTACTGGAGGTCAGATGATGTGTTCATCGGTTTCTATCTTTGGGATTTCTCCTGCACGCGGCTAGACGGCTCCAGTTCATTGCTGGTTTTAGTTGCTGCAGGGCAGGTTCTTACAAGGACATAAGTAGGTTCCCTCCACCTTTAGGAGGAATCTGCATTCATAAGAATTGGAGTAAGAATATGTGATTAAATCGAAAATTTTTAATTAAATTTTGATTTAATATAATATACTTACCCAATTCTTATAGTTAATACCCTCCCATCCGTCCCCGCTGGATTATGTCCTTGGGGGTTTGTTTGACTAATAGTCTCGAATGATTATTACGGATGCTGGCGCTCACGTGGTGCGCAGGGTGTTATGGGTAACCGAGCAAGGTCAGGCCATAGCAACGGCTATGGCGTCGCTTTTAGCTTGGTTACCACCCTACTAAGGGCAGGTAATTTGAGAGGTTTTTCGACATCTAGCATGTGGGACTAAAGTCAATGCATTCATAAGAATTGGGTAAGTATATTATATTAAATCAAAATTTAATTAAAAATTTTCGATTTTGTAGCAAAGAATCAAAAGCCCGGTCATGCTTCCCCGGTTATTCATATTCCCCCCTTGAGCGCTGTGCTTGCTCCAGGAGATCCCGATGCTCTTAACTGTCCGGTTCGTGCCCTCAGCAGTTACTTGTCTAGAACTTCTCCTCTTCGCTCGGAAACCCAAAAGCTACTTTTTATTTCACTCAATACTGTGAGAAGTAAAGACATTTCGAAAGTTACCCTGACCAAATGGGTGTCAATGACAATCAGGCAGGCTTATACTTGGTGGCAGACCCAGTCTGGGGATGCTAGAGCCATTCTGCCTCTTACTTCTGCCAGAACACATGAGGCTAGGGCATGGTCATCGTCCTTGGCTGTGCTCCGCTCAGGACGCCTCTCAGAGGTCCTTGCGGTGACATATTGGAGATCAGAAGACATCTTCATTAACCACTACTTGAGGGATGTTGCCTCTTGTCGTCAGGACGGCTCGTCTGCCTTGCCGTCTCTGGTGGCTGCAGGGCAGGTTCTTCGTGCTTGAGATGGTGAGTACCCGCCACCTATAGTAGCAATCTGCTATATGTGAGTTGGGTAAGATATGTAATTTAATCAAAAATTTTAGTGATAAATTTTCATTTGATTAATATACTTACCCAACTCACATCGTTTATTCCCTCCCGCCTCCCCGCTGTGGGTTGTGGGTTTCTAAAAAAGGGAGTGAGTTGGGCTTCGTTTGGAATGATGCATATGGCGGCGTATGCGCGCGCATACGGAAGTCGGAAGTATGTATTAATATGGCCTTATGGGATTGGTCACTCTTTTTTTTAGAGGGGCTTCCCTTGGTTACCAAGGGGATGCATACAGCGTTACCAGCACTGAACTAGAGTTAATTGCTATATGTGAGTTGGGTAAGTATATTAATCAAATGAAAATTTATTACTAAAATTTTTGATTTATTGCAACAGATACGATGTAACACGTTCAATCTTCATTGGCATTTAGCACATAAACATGACTCTTTCAGTTTCACTGCACAGTTTACTGATCGCATCCCATGGTATGGTGCCTTCTGTCGCAAGCATTTACAAAAAAAAGGAGACATAAAAAGTACATTTTCTGAGAAAGGTGTTATGAGTTAACGCTTTTCCCTGAAAATATACTTTTTATGTCTCCTTTTTTTTAATTACCCTTTTCGACCACATCCATCACATGATTTGTGATTTTATTATAACTATTCGTTTGCTTCAGCAGTAGGACTGGTGCACAAAAAAACATGGAAAGCAGATTTGGCCTGTTGTTGCATGGTGTGTATCTAGTGAAGTGGATGAACAGTTTCATGTGAAGAATAAGGTCCAGAAGGACTATTTTTAGCACAGGGGAGAGATCCGATACCATGATATTACAGTGGAACCCCCCTTTTAAGACCCCTGATTAATACCCTTTTTTTTCTCTCAGATTTTTTGTTCATAACCTGTGTAAATTTAGCCTCATTTTAAGACTCCCTCCTGTACTGAACTTGTCAAATCCAGGTGCACGGAGCCCCAGGGGCTTTTAATCATACCTCAGGCAGCTATCCGTTAGAAGAACTACCAAGTTTCATTGACTTGCACCCAAAGAGTCAAGAAGTGCGATTTTTTTTCGAATTAATTTCGTACTCGGACCCGGCTGGTCTAGGCCTATTTTTGGATCTAAATTTAGATCAGGTAGATCACCACATCATGCACAAAAAGACACGTCACTAGCAAACTATGTCAGACGTCATCATGAGTTTGTGTAAAACAAAATGGAGGCCGGAATCACTCAAGTTGAATCGAACTCCGACCAAACACCAACGTAATAACTAGGTTAATTTATGCACTAGCGTGAACAAGAAACTCTCGAGTTTCATAGATGTCGTCGTTGGGTAGTTTTGGGTTTGATTTACTACCATAGGAGGATTTTTGAACTGTAAATGCACTCAGCTGCAACAAAAACGCAAAACGAAGGCTGTGAGCTGCACTGTGCCTTTAAGACTCCCTCCTGTTTAAGACCTGTTTTCTCACATTTTGTACAGGTCTTAGAAGAGGAGGTCCACTCTAGTACGCTTGTGTAACCCTGCGTTGTGCGCTTGTGTAACCCTGCGCTGTACGCTTGTGTAACCCTGCGTTGTACGCTTGTGTAACCCTGCGTTGTGCGCTTGTGTAACCCTGCGTTGTACGCTTGTGTAACCCTGCGTTATTACTAACTTTTCAAATAAATGTATTTTCGTTTCAGATATTCGCAGAATGTACAACAGTGGCTCAAGACCCGGCGAGGAGCACACGGAAACTCCATCACTTGCCTCCCTATTGCCGCGCTCTTTGGATCACAATCGGCCAAAGTCGCCTCCTCCCCCATATACAGACACCTCAGGATCGCACTACGTGGAAGATGAAAGCGAGGGCTACCAACAGAATGACCTTGGTGCTGGATGCCGGCCAGTGGAAAACTCTGATGTGGGTTCTGCTGGCAGTGAAGATGGCTACATGCTTCGGCCTGGCCCAATCCCGCAGCATGGGGTGAACTTGAGCCCTGGAGAACCTGGCGAAGATTCCTATTCTTTCAACGACTCCCCCACCATCCACACGACGTATGCCAGCGGAACCCTCTCTCCCCCTAGCTACAACCAGTCGCAGCTCCAACACAGCTTGATGCTGGTTCCCAATGCGCCGACAACTATGCACCATCCGGCGCTTAACATGAACCTGAGGCAGCCTGGTGGTCTCTCCCCCACAGACATGGAGGACCTGAAGCTGCCTCTGCAGGGGCCAATGGTGGGAGAGGGACGTAGTTCATCCACTAACGGAACCAACATGCTCAGCAGTCCAGAACGCCAATCAGGCCCCAACTTTCAGCAAAAAAAAGCCACTCGGTGTCAGGACCAGACATCTCAGCAGGGGCAGACCACTCTGTCCGGCCAACATGAAGAGAACACTTCAGTAAAGCAACCAATCCAGCAAGACTACAGAGCCAGTTGTCCATCCCACAGACGCCCGTCATACAAATCCAGCGATTACGTTTCGCACCGCAACAGCGATGGCCATTTCTGCATGCATTCTGGAGCCTGCAACTGCCCAGCTGCTTCCAACTACAGTTTCTTTCCTCCCACACCCACCAGTCCACAGGGCTCTGGTTCGCACAGTCAAACGAAAGGAGGGGGGAGAAGCTGGGGGCCGTCACTGACTGGCAGCACCTCTGTTAGCAGCAGCTGGCCAGCAGGTGTGTCTGGCAGTGTGAGTCCCTGGAATGATGCTCTGCATCAGACCGAGGCAAAACAACCCCTGGCACCCTTCTCTCAAGGTCAGTGGAAGAACAAGCAGTTCTCGTGTAATGTGAATTATCAGCTCTGGCCTGATGCTGATTAGTCAGTTGTTTGGATGGTTTGTGGGCTGGCTGGTAGGTTGTCTGGAGGGCTGGGTAAACACTAAGTGTAGTTCGTGTGAACATTATGTAAATCAGAAGTGAAAAGTGGTCAGCATTTTATTTGATTGTTGCATAACGTCGGTGAAATCGTGGGACCTCGTAAGTGACTTTGCACCAAAAGTCACTTAAGAGGTCCCATGATTTCACCGACGATAAATTGCCAATAGTGGTCTGGGTGGCCGAGTGGTAACGCACTTGCGCTCGGAAGCGAGTTTGACCCTGGGTCAGGGCGTCAGCAATTTTCTCCCCCCTTTCCTAACCTAGGTGGTGGGTTCAAGTGCTAGTCTTTCGGATGAGACGATAAACCGAGGTCCCTTCGTGTACACTACATTGGGGTATGCACGTTAAAGATCCCACGATTGACAAAAAGGTCTTTCCTGGCAAAATTGTATAGGCGTAGATAAAAATGTCCACCAAAATACCCGTGTGACCTGGAATAATAGGCCGTGAAAGGTGGATGCAGCGCCTAAAGGCAGTCGATCTACTGGCCGATGTGAATGCGTGATATATTGTGTAAAAAATTCCATCTCACACGGCATTAATAGGTAACATGCGCCTTGAGTCGCCTTGTGTGGTGAGATACGTGCGCGATATAAATCCTCGTAAATAAATAAAATAAATAAATAGACGAATTCCAAAAATAACTGTCGGGTTTGAATGGGTTGTGGGAGAGTGACCTTTTCTTGCAAAACCTCCGACAAACAAAGGATGGACCAATCACTAGCGAGAGGTCTGTCAGAAACACGTCCCTCGTTCCACTTGTTTCCGAGAGACCCCTCGCTAGTGATTGGTCAATCTTTTGTTTGTCGGAAGTTTTGCAAGAAAAGGTCACTCTTCCACAACACTTACAAACCCAAAGGAGTTAGTTCGAAAAATTGTCTATTCTGTTAGTCTTTATTAAAAGTTAGCCTGCTTGCTGTATTTTGTGACCCACAAGTAAGATCTTTTGAAAATGAATTTATGATTGAAGTGTGGGAACTTTGCTTTCAGGAGGTGGAGGAAAAGGTAAATCTCGACATCATTCCATGCCCCAAAGTGAGAATATCCCTCCTCAGCCCTACCAGCGACAACACTCCATGCCTCCGATGCATGGTTCAAGAAAAAATCATCCTGAATGTGAGTAGCAAAGATGATTTGAAAGTGGTGTTTCTGGTTTAAAAAATGTCTGTTCCAGACCTGAATCATGCTGTACATGTCCATCATGGAAGGTAACTAAACAATTCTCTCTGCAATCTTGGGAACCAACAATTTAAAAACAACTTTTCACAGCTATACCATTTGCGCCACTTACTAAGTAGTTTCTGTGTGTTATACACACCTGGGAACCAATACTATTTAGCCTTATTTTGTATGCTTGATTGTCGAAAATGTGATCAGTACGGTCGGTGGGAACAAATACGATGAGATAAATTCCTAGACCACTTTTCTTCACAAACGCAGCCGATCCATAATTTGACACACCCGTTTTGCAGCTCTCGTACCGTGACATGTCACGTGACGCATAGTCTCAATTAAGGCAATGTGAGGCAGTAAAATCTAAATTTGTATTAAATTACATATTATTACCCAACTCACATATAGCAATTAACTCTAGTTCAGTGCTGGTAACGCTGTACACGTTCCCCTTGGTAACAAGGGAGACCACCCTAAAAAAGAGTGATCCATCCCATAATATCAGACCGATGTCCGGTCCAACATCCGTATGCGTGCGCATACGCCGCCATTTGTATCATTCTCTCTCAGCGGTTCAACTGGGTAGGACGCTCCTGATGTACGCTCCTGCTGTTTTCAGCTTTTCGCCAGAGTCTTTTGCTTTGGCTTCTCCCCTTGGTCGCCGCCTTTACTTTACACCTGTACCTATGCTGTGTGGTGAGATCTTTCTGTTTTTGTTGTAACTTTAGCGACGTTTTCGTCGCTCGTGTGTACTTGTGAAATTTTTCTGAAATTGTTTTCTGTGAAATTTTTCGTGAGTTGTTTGCTATGGCGGAGGCTTCGCTTGTTGATAGCGCTAAACGGAAGCCTAGTTCGAGGCAGGTAGCTGACGTTACGCCTCCGAAAAGAAGCTCAAGGAGAGATAAGGGCGCAGGGAAGTCCGCGTCTGTGTCATCTGAGTCAACTTCTGTTAAGTCTCCCGTGTTAGCAGACGTACGAACAATCTTCCGGTCAGACTTGTTTACTTTCTGACAAGAGTAGTCGTTCTGGTGTAGCTTCTTCTGCTTCGGTTTCGCCTGGCTGCCCTGGGTTAGCGCCAGCCGACGTTGCTTCTTTATTGTTGACGCTGAGCTCTCAAGTTTTCGTCATTAGCGTCTGGATTATCTTCCACTCGGGAGGAATTGTGTGCGCTTCCGTCGGGTGTTTCTGATGTTTTTTTCCTTAGCCAAGATCCGGCGGTCGCCTGCAGTTCCGGCTTCGACTTCCGCTAAGCCTTCGGCGACTGTGACTCGGGCGGATGTCCATGCTTCGCAGGATGGGGGTACCGACTTGGTGTCTCTCCCGAATGTGACACCAGTACAAGGTATGTCTACACCGCTTGCCGGTGTGCGAGCTCAGGGGGCTCTCTCTGGCGATGGATGTCGTGAGAGTTCTTATGAGCAGCGAAAGGACGAACGCCTCCGTACGTCTCTTTATGAGAATATCGGGGACCGTTTTAGTCCTCTTCCGCCCTGGGGGCAGGAAGTGGTCGGTTCTGCCGACGATAAACTGTCTGATGTTCTGCCTTCTGGCTCTGAGCTTGATCTCGAGTCGTAGGTTAGGGCGGATGACGGGGATGCCTCAGTGGTAGAGGATTCCCAGCCTTGAGAGACGGACCGCGGGTGTCCGTCTGTAGGTCAACCTCCTGCGTCTGGTTTCCAGCAGGGCGGTGTGACTGAATAGGCCGCGGTGGCCTACCTGACTCGATGGCGAGCAGGAAGGCTAACGACACCCAGCTTTCTTGCCGTTTTAGTTGTCCAGCGCAGTGACGTGGGCTAACGGAAATGGCATTTAAGTTATTGGTGACTCTGGGGCTGACCATGGGTGTCATTCTAGGGTCACCTACCTGACTACGATGGCGAGCAGGAAGGTTAACGAGGGTGCGTTCATGGGATGGATGACACCCAGCTTAACTTGCCGTTCAAGTTGTCCAGCGCAGTGACGTGGTCGGCGGAAAACGGCATTTAAGTTTTGACCGGAAGGGGTGGTTGAGAGCAGGGCGTAACTGACTCTACCTCTTTCCGGTTCCGACTTCTGGAAGTTCGGAGGAACAGGATGTTCTCTTCAGCTTTCGGGGATCGTTGTCCATTGCCCTGGAGTTGGCATATGGCCACGTGTAGCCGGGTTCTCCGGTGAAAGTGGTGTACGTTCGCGCGAGGAATGTAGCACGCATTTTCGTGGCTGGGCAACGTAAGCTTCCGCCCTGAGGGCAGGAAGTTGTTGGGCTGGGTGATTCTTGGATTGGCCATGCGAGTCTCTCTGGGGGTCACCTTCCTAACTTTGATACCGAGTAGGAAGGTGATGTTTGGAGAGGTGTCCACGGTGGTGGATGTCACCCAGCTTAACTTGCCGTTCAAGGTGTCCAGCGCAGTGATGTGCGCAGTGATAAACGGCATTTAGGACTTGACAGGAAGGAGTGGCTGAGGAATATTTTTGCCTCGTCCACCCCTGCCTTTGTTCGACGACTTCCGGAGTTCGGAGGAACAGTAGGTTCACTTCCGCGGCCGGGAATCGTCGTTCATTGCCCTGAAGATGGCATATTTCTTGTAGTTTTGACTTCCGCTTCCTCCTGGGGGGCAGGAAGCGAGCAGTAAGGCTGGTTCCTTGTTGGATAATTTGAGTCAAACAGGAAGGCAGCTTCCGGATTGCACGGTTGTGCTTGACGGCTGTTCAGATGTAGGTGCTTCCGCATTAACGATTAGCACTGTATTCAGGTTCCATTTCAAGTTAGCAAGGGCAGTGGCGCTCGCAGCTGTAATGGGTCGAGGTTCTATGGAATCTTCCGGTGTGTTTCTATACAACCGGTTGGTTCTCATGTTTACTTATCCACGGCCGGTTTCGCTTCCGCTTTTGCGGCTGCATCTTCCGGTTACAGGATGGGACAGCCTTCTACTGTTAACACTGCGTTGGTAGTCGGCACTTTTCAGCTTTTGGCTTCCGGTTCCGTTACTGCGGTTCCTTTGCTGTTATACAGGCTGTATCCACTTCCCCTTCCAGTCTTCCAGCTGGCTTGGGACAGGTGGATGGAGATCTGGTCATGGAATTCTGGCGTTTGAAATTTTCTGTTTTTTCGAAAATTTTCCGATGTTGGCAAGTTTAGCCTTATCGGGATGGGTGACTGGGTCTCATCATTTCGATGATCATTATAATGCTTTTGAACAGGAGGGAGGCTCTTACTTCACTTGTGTCGCTGTTCGCGGCAGTTCGTAGTTGTTTTGAGCTTTCCGAGGAGAATCTTTGAGTGTCAAGCCCTTAGATCCTCCGTCGGGATCCTTTGTGCTTGTGGAAGTTTTCACAAGCGAGTCTTCTTTGTCACCACTTGGCTCTTCCTTGGTGGACAACGCGTGACCTGTGGCGAGGGTGCTTTGGCTTGTGTTGCACGCTCAAGTAGCGTGTCACTCACGGAGCGCTTTCTGTAGGCTTCGGTTAACGCCAAGCCTAAGAACTTAGGTTCTCTTTTTGCGTTCTACGGAACCGCCCTCGGGTTTGGCAAACATCCATTGGGTTTTTGATAGCAAGGAGAAACTGTCTGTAAGATCAAGGTCTCCTAGCTCGGGTAGATTGTCTCATCTTTTCTTTTTGATGGGCTCTTTTGTACTTGTTTTTATTTTCTCTCGCCTGGGCGGTTACGTTCTGTATGGCTATCTTTGTGGTCCTACAGGACGCAGATGCAAAGGATGTTGCTTTGCCGTCTTTTACCTAGGAGTAAGCCTCTGCCTTCAAAGTTTTGTTCTTTTGGCGTGACTTTAATCTCTTTCTCGTTTGAAAGTTATCTCTTTGAATCCGCTGCTATGCACGCGGGGTTTTTCCTTCTAAGAGAAGCTCTTGGTAAAAGGGAAAGCGTTAGGCAGGCCTTGGCGGTTTGTTTGTTTCCAAACGAAAAGCTTCAGGCTGGCTGTTGTCTATTTTAGCTTTGGCTCGATACCCTCGCTTTCACAGGGCTCTTTCATAGATCTGTTCGGCGACCTTTTGGTCTCACAGACGGGTCTTTGCAATCTTGGTTCCCAGACCTCTTAAGGCTGGCAAGAAGGCATCTTTGCTTTCTCACATTCGATTTACACGGATGTCTACTGTAGGGGTATCCTTGAAATTCTCAGGGGCTTCCGCCTCGACTCTGGATTTGGTTCAGAGTCTCTATAGGGTTTTTGTGTTTTGTTCACTTGCCACTTTGACTGGCTTGGTTCAAAGTGCTTTTTTTCTTACGGAAAGAACTCCTCTTCTTTCTGTTTATTGCAGGTGGCTATCCACCTTTCTTTTTGGGTTTCCGTTTTGTCTTCCATGTCTTATTTAAGACTTTATGAGATTTCGGTCACGTTGTTACGGCTTGGTGCAGCTTGGCTTTACCCTTTTTTCAAGGCTAGCCTGGCGATTTATCACGGATAACGGCTAAGCTTACTCTAGTAGCTTCTGTGAGAAGTGGGAGTAAGCGTGCTTTCTGGCTATTTTGAATAAAGACAGCTCTTTTAAGAAAGACTGATCTATGACTTGTGGGTTTTCTTTGAAATTTTCTGGCATTTGAGCGGAAAATAGGGAAAACCAGCTTCGAATTGCATTCTCAATTCATGAAGTGAGAGTTGGGCTCCTTTAGAGTCGCGTTTAGCCAATTAAACTTTTCGAGGTTCGAAGATTTTTCTGACTCGCACGGATCTTGTTAGATTAGTGAATCAAGGGTCACTTTCCTTATCTTTCATCTCGGTCGTGATTGAACCTCGGCATTTAAGCGGTAATGGGGGCAACCAGCTTCCAATTGCACTTTCTTTTCTTGAAGCATGAGTTTGGTTCCTTTAGAGTCACGTTTAGCCAGTTTAACATTTCGAGTTTCGAGGATTTTTCTGTCTTTCACGGATCTTGTTAGATCATTGAATCAAAGGGCATTTGCCTTATCTTTCATCTCCGTCGTGGTTTAACCTTGAACGGTTGAAAACGACGTTAAACACTGAGTTATGGAGGGAAGAAGGTCTATCTACTCTGGTAGAGGTATGACGTTTTGTAGTCAACCTTACCTAGATGGACTGCTACACTGGATTCTTGCTCCTGGGGAGCTTGATGTGGTTATTTGTCCGGTGAGGACGCTCAGAAGGTACCTGTCACGGACTCGGCAATTGGTCAGAAAGTCAGAAGCTTTTATGATATCGCTTAACACAGCAGGTGTAAGGATATTGCGAAAGGGACTTTAACCAAGTGAGTCTCCATGTTGATCACACAGAGGTTTACCTGTTGACAATCACAGTCTGGAGATGTTAGGGCAGTTTTGCCTTTCTCTATAGCTAGAACGTTTGAGGCAAGGGCATGGGCCTCCTCTTTGGCAGTCCTCCGGTCGGGCCTTTTTGGCTGAAGTACTGGAGTCGGCTTACTGGCGGTCTGAGGAGGTTTTTATTAACTTCTACCTCAGAGGCGTCTTGTTACAGGACGGCAGTTCCGCGTTACCTGTTGTGGTAGTCGCAGGACAGGTTCTAATATCTTAATTTTCGCTATATACCCGCCACCTATAGTAGCAATCTGCTATATGTGAGTTGGGTAATAATATGTAATTTAATCCAAAATTTTAATAATAAATTTTCATTTAATTAATATACTTACCCAACTCACATCGTTTAAACCCTCCCGCCTCCCCGCTGTGGTGGTATTGGGTTCTAAAAAAGTAGTGAGTTGGGCTTCGTTCGAATGATACAAATGGCGGCGTATGCGCACGCATACGGATGTTGGACCGGACATCGGTCTGATATTATGGGATGGATCACTCTTTTTTAGGGTGGTCTCCCTTGTTACCAAGGGGAACGTGTACAGCGTTACCAGCACTGAACTAGAGTTAATTGCTATATGTGAGTTGGGTAAGTATATTAATTAAATGAAAATTTATTATTAAAATTTTGGATTTACTTTACCATAGGCTAATGTTATATACTTATGAAGTGGTAAGGCATATACGATTTCAAAACGGATAACGTTTTCAGTACCGTCACTGTCCGTTACCATGGAAACGGCAATCTCCAACTGCCAAAATGGGTTGCTAGGAACACGTTTTTTAGCTTCCCCTTAAATCATAGGAATGTGATTTTTTGTATGTAGGATGTAGGAGTCCATAGTTGTGGAATGACAACAGGGATTTTTTCTAGGATGAATAGTTCTGATAAAATATTTTTTTTAGATGAATTATCATGTTTTTCAGCACAATTTTAGTAAATATGACCCGCCTGAACAGTTATTTATTAATTTAAAGAAAATTCCTGTTGTCATTCCACAGGTTGTCCTCTGATAAGCATGTCCCTTAAGTTTCATTGCATTCTGAACAGCTGGATTGAAGAAAAACAGTTTCCTAGAAAGCAGGTCATGCAAAAACGCTGAACAGAGAAACAAGGCCGAGAACATTTCAAAGCTCTTTCATTCACCCCAAATCAATGTTAACATAGTTCAGGTATTTTTCACAGACACCTGGTAACTACAGGCTTACCTAAAACTGCCCAGCAGCATATGCTGCACCCCCTTCTAGTCTGATGAGCTCCTCCTGTCTTTTGAGTTTAGCTGCACGCACAGTGTCGCGTCTCTTGTTTAGCTGATCTTTCTTGAACCTGAGGCTGCCAAGAACCCTTTTACACTCCCAGCCTTGTTTAGTCTTTTCATGTTACAGCCTGTTGTAAAGCCGTAGAACTGTGCAGTGTTGAGAGCAGCCGCTGGTTCAAAATTGAATTCCCTAGCCCCTGTGACGACTGCAAACCGTACGCGATTTTTGCATGCAAATTTGTCCTTGGGGCAGCGAACCCAAACGCTGCTGTGGAGACACTCATTAGAGTTTTGGGTTTTTCCTGACACACATCTCTGAAGCAGTTGATCTTTCGTCAGTCTCTGGTAAACTGGTTCTAGAGGAGGATTCAGCTTCTTGAAGTTGAGAGGTGTATGGACGAGTCTCCTGGGGGCTGGTAGAAGGACCATGACGCGGCACAATGGGGGCACAAGTCATGCTGTGGCTTGTCATCTGTTGAGAAGCCGTGACGCAGAGATGCCATCACTGCCCGTTTCATGTCTGCAACTGTCTTACCCCCCCCCCCCCGCCCCCCCTAATTGCCCGATTATAATATATCGTCAACTTCCTGATTGTATTCAGAGTCAGCTGATCATACCCTCGCCCTCCCAAAGTGATTCCTTTTTTGCGGCAGTCTGTCACAAGGTTGCGAAGCGCTGTTACAAGACGCTTGGAAACGTGATTGATGTACTCTTCTTTTTCGATGGTTACTTGATCTCCATCAGGCTTTATTTTGGAAAGTTCCAGGAAGGTTTTTGTGTCACCGTCTGACAGGATAACTGTGTATCGCAGATTGTGCTGCGACACTGACCTGCCCCACAGAACCCGAGCCGCCTCGACTTCCATGATGCCACTGGAACCTAAAAATAAAACCACCGTTTCAGTCAAAGTCAGCCACTGAATAGCAAACACACAAACACACACAAACACACACACACACACAAAAGGCAATCAGCCACATATCTACCAACATAGACGCTATTATTGCTTTTGTTCAGTACATGTATTACTATGCATGGATCAATACCCAAACACACACACACACACACATGCACACACACACACACACACACAAGGCAATCAGCCACAGATCTACCAACATAGACGCTATCATTGTTTTTGTTCAGTACATGTATTACTATGCATGGATTAGTACACAAACACACACAAATACACAAACACGCACAGACACACAAACACACACACACACACACACACACACACACACACACACACACGTACACTTCACATAGACAGCGCACACAAAACACTGACACACATATTCACAAACATGCACAGATCTATGTAAAATTCAAACACAACACACTATCCCATTTCAAGAAACGTCTTCACAAACGCACCATACACACATACTGTTTAGATCTACGCACTCACCTGCAAAATTCTTGTCACAGATGTCCAGTTGTTTTACCAGCCAGGCAGCATACTCCAGGGGTTTTTCCTGGAGAAGTTTGTTTCCAGTTGTCTGGCAAACATGACAGTAGTTGCACATAACATGAGCGTCCAGTCAGCACGTCTAGACTACAACACACCCTATTCCAATGTGGGACGAGTGCCCCCTGGTCAGCCATGATCCGTCGTAGCTTACACTGATATCAAGAACATCATCATCAGACAGTGTCATTCCATTGTGCGTTGCGTGTATCTGTCTGACCTGACGGACAGCCTCACTGAATACTTTCTCCTCCAGTAGATCTACATCAAGTCGTTGATAGAGTTTATCAGCTTTCTTCTGGAAGGTTTTGTGATCCATGCCTACCAAATCTAAACTTTCACAAAATTTGTTAAATTGTTGAGCACCTAGCCCACATATCAAGGAGTCTGGACGAATAAACGGCTTGCCTGATGAGACCATAATCCGTTTGACCGCTTTCTTTGGAAGCAAGGTATCCAGCGGTACCTGGAACTTCCTCACATACACTGCAAGGCCGTGTCTCTGTTTTGAGTCTGGGCATGGTGACAGCGTTGGCTGTTTACATTGCGGACAACAAAGTTCGTTTACAAGTCAATACCATCAAAGGTTTCCAAATCAACAAGACATCTCCTTGTTTGGGAAGCCTCTGGACCTGTCGCTTTTGACCAGTGGCTGCTGCCTATGTGTTCGTCTTGAATTGTTTTCGCGTCAAACCGCCAAGAACACACTCTCAGTCCTGACGCAGAATTTGATCTGCATGCCACAGCGGTCGATCCAGATTTTGTGCGCTTGGTCACCGATTGTGTTTTAGTTGTTCTCTTGTCTCTGCAACTCTTCAGTTGTTGTCTTCTCATACGCTTGCCTTCATTATGTGTTTTTCGGAGCGTTGATCTTTTCACACGTGCCATTTTTCTAAACAAACTCAGTCGAAAACTAAACGCGGTGAGCAGACGACTTTTAAAACGCGAAAAGCCACGCGAGCCTATCTGACCAATCGTGGCCAGGTATTTACGTCATACCCCCGTATATGGAAAGTGTCTGTGGTTTGTTTGTTTGAAAAATAGGGGGGTTTCCCCAGGAGAATCCATATTTAACCGAAAATAACCGCCGAATGACACAGGGGAGAGAACTGCTGTTCAAACGGTATACGACGTTCCCGCGTTGGGCGAGCAGAAATGTCTGTTGTCAAGGGTTGAAAATCGGAATTTTTATCGGAAGAGTGAATGAAAAGACAGAAAAATTCGCCGGGTTGGTGCAATGAAATATGTTTTTAGAGACTTTGATGAATTTGTATAGTGTAATCATATGCATTTCATGAAAGTAGACAGATTGAAAGGTGCAAAACTGCTAACAACTCAAAATGGCTGTTTAAGTCCCATCACTCTAAATTTCAGTGGCGCACTTCGCCTTAAGGCAATGTGAGGCAGTAAAATTTAACTTGGAGAATACAATGGAATAACCTAGTTTTCTGGGTAGTTATTGAAAAGACTTATACAAATAAATGGAAAAAAATATAAATACTAATGGACACAGACTGCCGTTGTTATGGAAACAGCGGCCATATTGGATTTCTAGGAAACGGTTTTACAGCAACATCATACATCAGAAATGCATAATAAAGTTGGCCAAAAAATTATTGCAACAAATTTCAAACCCAAATTAAAGCATTAATTCCTGTGTCATTTAATTAAAACTGTATATCTATGCCAGTTAAGACCGTTCACTTAACCTTCCGGATCACGTTTTGGATTAAATATTTCTTTTACAGGGATCACGTGACCGCCGTTCAAGTAAGAGTACCCTCAAAATCGACCACACAAAAACGGAAGAGCCGAATGAAAAATTGACAAGAAATCACAATAGGCAAATCTTTGAAACTTTGACATACGAGAAGAAAGTCAAACCAATTATCTACCCTGAACAGATTGTTTTGTTTTGCTACCTTGCGTATTTTTGTTATAAATTTTCATTTGATTAATATACTTACCCAACTCACATCGTTAACACCCTCCCTCCTACCCCGCTAATTAAATCCACCTAAAAAAAAGGCAGACATCGCTTCAGCGGAATAACTATTTCAATATGGCCGCTCTAGGTGCGCGTGCACGAGGGAAGGCAGCCTCTATCTGGGCCTAGACCTACAGGTCAAGGCCGTCTTTTTTTTAGGGTTGCTTCCCTTCTGTATCTGTGGGTACGTCGCTAGCATCCAGATTGCTGGCTTTGGCGCGACGGGTGGGTGTGCGCAGCGACGTCGTCTAGCGGCCCTGGTGGTCAGCGCCGACTTGAATGCCACAGTAGAGTCTGGTTACCAAGGTGATGCATAGTACAGTGTTCTAGCACTAAACTGAAGTAAATTGCTATATGTGAGTTGGGTAAGTATATTAATCAAATGAAAATTCATTACTAACATTACCCCCCGCGGGTTAGGGGGAAGAATTTACCCGATGCTCCCCAGCATGTCGTAAGAGGCGACTAACGGATTCTGTTTCTCCTTTTACATCTCCCCCCCTTTCCCCGTCGCGATATAACCTTCGTGGTTGAAAACGACGTTAAACACCAAATAAAGAAAGATTACTAACATTTTCAATTCAAGATAACGTTTTAACTCTGCATTTGATCAGTTTATGTTATTAAACATTGAAAGAAGCATTTGTTTTGAATGTCTTGATAAATTTTAGTAACCTTGCGATGGACGCGTCCAGAGCATGTTTGAATCATGGATGTTCAAAGGCTGTGTGGAGTACATTAATATTTTCTGCAAATATGCGTAGTTTGTTTGAGAATACTCCAAGTGCAAAACAGGGTTTCCCATGTCTGGTTATAGAAAAGTGTGTTTACATAAAATATATAATAAAAGAATAAATGCTGTTGTTTTATGCAATCAGCGGTTTATGCTTTTTGAGGGAGTGGGGGGGGGGGGGGGGGGGGGGGGGGGGCATGCAGCAGATAGTTCTTTACAAGGTCATTTTAAACATGCTGCCTGGTTTGCATAGCAATGCATGTACATTTCCCTGAAAAAATGTACATGTGTAAAGAGTGTAGATCAAACTGTACGTGTACACATATGAATAATGTATTTTTAACATTGACCAGGTAACAAAAATGATCTAATTTCTAACTAACAGTTGTACGATTTTTTTGGATAGATTAAGCCTCGCTACGTCTCCCGTAAACCATCATTAAATTACATAACTATACCCAGCTCACATATAGCAATTAACTCGAGTTCAGTGCTGGTTACGCTGTACGCGTCCCCTTGGTAACAAGGGAGACCACTCTAAAAAAGAGAGTGACCAATCCCATAAGGCCAGACCAACTACGGTCCGACTTCCGTATGCGTGCGCATACGCCGCCATTTGTATCATTCCAAATCTCAGCGTCCAAGGGTCTGGTCGCATTTACGTACGCTCCTGCTGTTATCAGCTTTTCACCTTGGTCTTAGGACTTCGGATTCGCCCCTTGGTACCGCCTGAAGCTTTACACCTGTTCCTATGCTGTGTGGGGTGAGATCTAACCACCCTTCAAGTTGAATCCATTTCCGGTCAACTTGATCGAATCTTTTGCTTTGCCATCTTGTGTGCTTCCGGTTTCACCGGAACTGGCTGGTTTAAGAGAGGATACCTACAGGAAGGACAAGCCTGTCCCTTGCACTGAAGGTTCTCTTACGGCCATAGAGGAGACTGCAAGGTCTCTTCTCGAGTTGTCCTCTGTCTCTGAATCGTTACAGAGGTCGCTTTCTCGATCCATCGCGTCTTCGCTCGACCCTTTCGAGTTTCGTTTCGACGCTTCTCCTGCTGTGGCTACTACTCTCCTGTCCACTTTGGCTAAAGTGACGAGAGAGCAGATGGCTCTGTCGGCAAGGCTTTACACCCATGCGGTGTTGTCTAGGAGGTCAGCCTTTTTGGCGGGATCCAAGATCTCAGACAAGGCGACCATAGAGAGTTTAAAGGTCTCGCCTTTTTCAGGGAGGGCTCTGCTGGGACAATCTTCTCTTGATGCTCTCAGGAAGGAGACCCAGGATGCGGCTCTAGGGGGTCGGGGCGCAAGCCTCACCCCCAATGAAACTCCCCCGAACAGCACGTCCCGGGACGGGCGCTGTGGCGTGGTGGTAAGACGTCGGCCTCTTAATCGGAAGGTCGAGGGTTCGAATCCCGGTCGCTGCTGCCTGGTGGGTTAAGTGTGGAGATTTTTCCGATCTCCCAGGTCAACTTATGTGCAGACCTGCTAGTGGCTTATCCCCCTTCGTGTGTACACGCAAGCACAAGACCAAGTGCGCACGGAAAAGATCCTGTAATCCATGTCAGAGTTCGGTGGGTTATAGAAACACAAAAATACCCAGCATGCTTCCTCCGAAAGCGGCGTATGGCTGCCTTAATGGCGGGGTAAAAACGACCATACACGTAAAATTCCACTCGTGCAAAAACACGAGTGTACGTGGGAATTTCAGTCCACGAACGCAGAAGAAGAAGCACGTCCCGGTAGCCCCCGCGCTTGTTGTAGCGGGCGGCCGGTCCAGGGTCCTCACTTCCTGGCTACAATTAGTGGACAGCAAGTGGGTTACTGGGATCGTACGTTCGGGGTTCCGGCTGCTCTGGTTAGAGAAGAAGGCTCCTCTGGTCAGGATAATCCCGTCCTGCAGGGCGCCAAAGGAACAAGAAGCACGAGAGGCGGTTCAAAAGGAAGTTACTGCTCTGTTGCTCAAGGGAGCAATAGAGGAGGTCCTAGATCTACGGTCTCCGGGGTATTACGGGCGGCTGTTCGTAGTACCAAAAGCCTCGGGGGCTTGGAGGCCGGTCTTGGATCTTTTGTCTCTGAACAAGTTCCTACGAACAATACGGTTCACCATGGAAACGGCAACTTCAGTTCGGGAGGCGCTGCGTCCGGGGGACTGGGCGACGTCTGTGGACTTAACAGACGCGTACTTCCACATCCTCATTCATGTTTCGGACAGGAAGTGGCTTCGCTTCCCCTGGGGGGGGGGGCAAAGTTTATCAGTTCAGAGCTCTGCCGTTTGGCCTGTCGCTAGCCCCTTGGGTGTTTACGATGGTTGTGCGGCAGCTGTGCGCTCTCGTAAGGAAGGACGGGGTCCGCTTAAGAGCTTATCTGGACGACTGGTTAATCCTACACCAACAAAAGGATCTCTGCGATCTGCATACTCAGAGGGTTCTGAGCCAAGCTTCGCAGCTGGGGTTTTCGATCAATCGCACAAAATCGGAACTGGTTCCATCCCAAAGATTTTCGTATCTGGGCATGGAGTTCGACACGCAGGCTTGGTCAGTTCGTCCTTCTCAGAGACGAGTGGACAAACTCCAGGCACTGATACACTCACTCAACGGAGAGAATCAGGCCAGTGCTCGGGTTCTTACGTCGGTTTTGGGGCAAATGGAGTCTATGGCAACTCTTATCCCTCTGGGCAGAGTGAATAAGCGGCCGTTTCAGGTCGCTCTGCAGTCAAGATGGGACCAGTCAGTCCAAGATTGGAACTTTCAGATCCCTCTCGGGACGTGGTTTCTGAAGACCACTCGCGCGTGGCTGCTCCCGGCACTCTTTCAGGGAGTTCCCATTGTTTGCCCTCAGCCAGAGAAAGAGCTCTTTACGGATGCTTCTCTGTCAGGGTGGGGGGCTCATCTAGACGGGCAGATGGTGTCATGGGTGTGGGACTCAACACAAAGCTCCCTTCACATCAATCTGCTGGAGTTGGAGGCAGTCTCTCTGGCTTTGCGGGCGTTCAGGTCCTTCCTGGAGGGCAGACATGTCAGGATTCACACAGACAACACGACGGTGGCGTCTTATGTGAACAAACAAGGGGGGACCTGGTCTCCCAGTCTGTCGGACAAAGCCTGCCTCATTCTGACTTGGTGCAACTCTCATTGCATCCTTCTTTCAGCCATTTACCTGAAGGGAAGTCTGAACGTCCTGGTGGACAGTTTGAGCAGGGGGGACAAGGTGGTTCACTCGGAGTGGACTCTCTCACACCAATCCCTGGACCGTCTCTGGTTGCAGATAGACAAGCCTGTGATCGATCTTTTCGCAACGAGGTTTTCGGCGAGACTCCCTCTCTTTGTCTCCCCCTTCCCAGATCCTCTGGCCTGGAAGGTGAATGCCTTGGAAATCAGTTGGACAAACCTGACAGCGTATGCTTTCCCTCCGTTTTGCCTTCTCGGCAAGGTTCTCAGGAAAGTAGACTTAGAGAAGCCAGTGCTGGTTCTGGTTGCTCCGCTTTGGCCAAGCCAGCACTGGTTTCCCGACCTACTGCGTCTAGCAGTTCGGCCTCCGATCCCTCTCGCCGTGAAAAAGGGGGACCTCGTGCAGCCTCGGTCAGGCATCCCCCACGAAAATCCGCGGCTCTTGAGCCTTCACGCCTGGATTCTGTCCGAAGCGCTTTGCGTAAGGCAGGGGCCTCTGCGTCTACTGTAAAGTTTGTCCGCCACGCCCATAGAGAGTCCACGACTTCTGTGTACTCCTCCCACTGGGCGGCTTGGTCTAGGTGGTGCGCGCTCAACGGGGTTAATCCCCTTGCACCTAGGTCTATGCAGGTAGCCAACCATCTTGCGTGGTTGGCAGAGCAGGGAGGTTCTCCCTCTTCTCTTCGCGTACGGAGGTCTGCGATCTCCTCAACTCTCTTACAGCTTGGGCATAAGATCTCACTCGGCGGAGTGATCTCTAGCGTCATTAAGGGTGCTTCCCTTACGGCCGCTCGCGTTAAATCACAGCTCCCTGCCTGGGACTTGATGTTAGTTTTACGGTTTTTAGCCTCGGAGGAGTTTGAACCCATCCGTTCGGCTAGTTTGATTAATTTGACACGCAAGGCCGTGTTTTTAACTTTGCTTGCTACTTCTAGGAGAGGTAGCGAAATCCATGCTTTGTCAGGTCTAGGAAAAGACATTTCTTTTGAAAAGGATGGGTCCATTTCTCTCAAGTTTATTCCTGGCTTCCTCGCAAAAAATCAGAAGCCCGGTCAGATTTCGCCCGTTTTGCATATCTTACCGTTAAGCACGGTTATAGCTCCTGGAGATCCAGATTTAGCTAATTGCCCCGTCCGGTCGCTCAGCCGCTACCTGTCACGAACGCGGCACATTCGTTCAGAAACCCAAAAGCTCCTCTTTATTTCTCTGAACACGCTAGGAATAAGGATATTGCAAAGGTCACGTTGACCAAGTGGGTGTTCACACTGATCAAACAGGCTTACGCCTGGTGGGATGCTCAATCAGGGGAGTCTAGGGCAGTCTTGCCTCTCACCGCTGCCAGAACTCACGAGGCAAGAGCATGGGCTGCCTCTCTGGCTGTCCTCAGGTCTGGTCGTCTGACTGAAGTGCTAGAGTCAGCATACTGGCGATCGGAGGATATATTCATAAACTTTTACCTCAGGGACATCGCTTCACTGAGGCAGGATGGCAGCTCTGCGCTACCAGCAATGGTAGCCGCAGGGCAAGTCCTGCATGCTTGAATTTTGGTAAATACCCACCACCTTTAGTAGCAATCTGCTATATGTGAGTTGGGTATAGTTATGTAATTTAATCCAAAATTTTAGTAATAAATTTTAATTTAATTAATATACTTACCCAACTCACATCGTTTAATCCCTCCCGCCTCCCCGCTGTGGTGGTATTTGGGACTAAAAAAGGAGTGAGTTGGGCTTCGATGGGAATGATACAAATGGCGGCGTATGCGCACGCATACGGAAGTCGGACCGTAGTTGGTCTGGCCTTATGGGATTGGTCACTCTCTTTTTTTAGAGTGGTCTCCCTTGTTACCAAGGGGACGCGTACAGCGTAACCAGCACTGAACTAGAGTTAATTGCTATATGTGAGTTGGGTAAGTATATTTATTAAATTAAAATTTATTACTAAAATTTTGGATTTCTGGTCACAGACACTGTCAGGCTTTTACACAAAGTACTAAAACCCTTTCATTTAAACACTTACCGCTAGAGAAATCCCAGGTGCCCTCCATGAAGAGCGAGCATTTTCAAAGAACTTATGTTTGTGTGACCAGCCGGATTTACTATAAAACAAATCAGAAGACTCGTTTTGGCGCCAGACCTAACTTTTAAAATCTAAATAATAACTTGACAGCTTGTTACACAAACATTCTTAAATCATAAAAGATTTAAGTTTTCAAGACAAGATCAGTACAATTCGAAATTTTGAAAGTTTGAAAAAAAGGGAGCCCGGAAGCAAGTCATGCAAGGTCGTGTTTGCAAATAGACGAATTTTCTGCATATCGCTGGATTCTTTGAAGCCAACCACCACCAATAAGTTTGTGTGACTCGCAGTCGTTGTTGCATTTTATATTCAGATGTGCACAATAACGAGCTATTGTAAATACAGCGAGTGACATTGAAACCACAAACTGACGACTAAATTGTGAGAAAAAAAAGAAAGTGGGTCACACAGGTCTACGATGGCTCAGGGGCTGAATAAACCACGAGAACGGGTGTGTGGTTTACGCATTCAAACGAACTGTGTCATTTAATGCTGTTAAATGCTATTGCAAGTGTGTTCCATAAGATTAGAACTGCTTATTCCCATCTCCCCCCCCCCCCCCCCCCCCTTTCCCCGTCGCGATATAACCTTTGTGGTTGAAAACGACGTTAAATACCAAATAAATAAAGAAAGAAAGAACTGCTTATTTCGTGAAAGATTCCATCGTTCTGTAAACCTCATGTGAGGCGGAGTGGGACTTTAACAATCAAACCCCTAGAGGTCTTTTGCATTACTTTTTTTTTTCCAAAACCACACTGTGTGCAGTCTTCTACTCACTCTAGAGGTATGATATCAGCTTTATATTATGCAGTGATTGTAGACATTCTACTGATCGGTACATACAAGCAGGTCACTTCACATATGAGCTCATTGATAAGCTTCTCAATCCAGGAAGTTGTGACGAGAGTAAATAAGTTGTGTGCACATACATTTATGGTGTAAGGAAAAGCCTGTTTGCATTGGAGGGATTATTAGGCCTAAACAAAGTTCCCACAAAAATCAGAGTTTCTGGTTCCCTGACTGACTATTTTTTCCTCCTGACCCTGGAAAACAAATGTTGACCCTTTAAAAGTAAAGAAGAAAAAAAATTCCACCGAATTTGAGTACATATCTTTGCTCTCACAGAAACCAGTCAAAAAGAAAAGAAGAAAAAAAATTCCACTGATTTTGTATTTGAGTACATATCTTTGCTCTCACAGAAACCGGTCATTCTGTTCAGCCGACACTAGTCAAACTAAGACTGAAAGTGAAACACAGTGATGACATATTGGGTTACCTGCTTACTTACTGAAGGCCTACTTAGCAAAGTGCTACCTACTGAAATACGGACTGAAAAGAAAGACGCACCACAAATGGTTGTCATGTCCTGACCATGCCTTGACCAGCACCGAGTGTGTGTTCGTGTGTGTGTTCGTGCGTGCTTGTGTCTGTGCGTGCGTGCGTGCGTGCATGCGTATGTGTATGTGTGTTTGTGTGTGATTGCACCGGTATACATCACCAATAATCACACAAAGGCATACACAGACTTCAAATATCCACACATTTAGCGGTAAAAGATTGAACATTTCTGTTATCCTTGTAAATCCCAAAATTTTAAATTAGTATAACAGTGTAGATATTGGTTCTGTGTCGGGGCGGGGACGTAGCTCAGTCGGTAGCGCGCTGGATTTGTATCCAGTTGGCCGCTGTCAGCGTGAGTTCGTCCCCACGTTCGGCGAGAGATTTATTTCTCAGAGTCAACTTTGTGTGCAGACTCTCCTCGGTGTCCGAACACCCCCGTGTGTACACGCAAGCACACTAGACCAAGTGCGCACGAAAAAGATCCTGTAATCCATGTCAGAGTTCGGTGGGTTATAGAAACACGAAAATACCCAGCATGCTTCCTCCGAAAACGGCGTATGGCTGCCTAAATGGCGGGGTAAAAAACGGTCATACACGTAAAATTCCACTCGTGCAAAAAACACGAGTGTACGTGGGAGTTTCAGCCCACGAACGAAGAAGAAGAAGAAGAAGAAGAAGAAGGTTCTGTGTACCTATAATCAGGATCAATGTAAGAAAAAATGTTGAGCATTATACAAATATATCGGAAAAGCAGATCAGAATACTTGTCGGAACATTACAGTTAAGCATAAAGGCGGTCACCTGAGACAAGAATATAATTATATTATGTTAGAAGTGTGAAGGTTCAAGTAGAAAATTCAAACGGCTGTATTATGATAAAAGTTCATATGTCAGGCATAAACACACAGACGCTCTAGGTACAACTATGTACAACTCTCAAGAACAACAGGTGTTCATTTTACATGGAAAAGTAATCACTAAATCATTCAGGTAAAATGACATGCTTTTGTCAAGTATTCCTTGCAAACTCTGTTAAGTGTGTGTTTGTATGTGTGTGTACGTATACTTGTGTGTGTCTGTGTGAATTAATGTGTCCCTTAGCCTGTGTGGATGTATGCAGGTTAGCGATCATGAACAATTCTTTATCCTACATAGTGAGAGAGACACCCGTGAGATAATAATCGTTCAAATCACACGTGTGTGTATCATGTAAATGAGGTCATGTCAAGCAAGCCTGGCAGGGACCTGTTTTTCCACTGCTCATGATGCCAAAGTCACCGAGACAAAGACAAACGTCATTATAGACCAACAAAATTGCGCTCGCTAATTACCCTCAATGAATTTTGAGAACTAACACGTCACGCCACACTTTCAGAGTGACGTTTCTTTGCTTTGACGTAATAGATTGCACGAGGCTTTAGAAGAGATCGAGGTTTCAAAACAAGCGTCTTCAAGTTAGCTGCCTCGACTGCAGGACATTTTCAGTAAAATACACGTAAGTACAGTATGTAGGATAAACAGAATACTACATGGCTTGCTGTGTCGTACCAGATTTACACTCGTTGCTTTTTCAAATAGTGAACAGCTCGCTTTCGCTCGCAGTTCAATATTTAAAAAAACAACTTGTGTAAATCTGGTACGACACAGCAAACCATGTAGTATTCTCTATGTTGATGCGTGTCTGATCCTGTTCAGCTGATCCTGTTCAGCGGGGCAGCTACCTTTTACACTTCCTGGTCTGACGCAAATAGTTAGGTGCTTTCCCTAAGTTTTCAGGGCTGTGCCTCGGTTGTTTGTGATACTGGAAACCCCCTACTATTCTTTACCCTCTGTCCCACTATAGTCCTTGTGTGTTCACTATCAGTTCATCCTGTTTTGTATTAGTGGGGGAGGTGGTTTTGAGTAGAGGAACAGTTTCCCATAAAACATAATTCCCTGTTCATGCAAATCTCTTTTCCCACTGGCTGTTTTTGATCATCAGGATTCGCAATCGTTTGGTTTTGTTTTTAGGGTCATGAAAATTTTTACATTTGGGGATTTTTTTAAAAATTTGATTTTATCTGTTTTAAATACAACTGTTCTATGTCATGGTTTGTCCATTAGGATTTGTTCCCCCTGAACACACCTTATGATCGCGTGATCCAGACCTAAATAAAAAAAAATTCACTGCACTTGTCTTATGGACTGCATGTGGAGTGTGGTTCTTATCAGTGCATAAATGGCTGAGTTAGTTTTATACTGACAAAACAGGAACTGTCAATCACTGTGTGCCAGAACAAGTGTGGTAGAAGTGCCAGACATCTTGTGACCGAAATCTGTGGAAAAACTGAAGTGATACCGTCTGCGAGTCATCTGTGTTTGTTACACTGACAGTTTTTGACAGGCAGGTCTTACAGCCAGTGAAGTCAAGTGGGAAATATTCTCTGCTACTGTAGTCAAACAAACACTGAAGTTTCTTTTTCGAAGCTTTTTGTGGGTGATTTTGTGGTTTTTTTTTATGCTTCCCTCAGCTGGGGTTATATAGCTTATTTTGCTTTAATGAGGCAGCAGCATTTGGAACGAGTGTTTGTGTTGTTTAGTTGACTTGTTTCATAAGCCTGTATACTGACTATAACTTTAAATCAAGGCAACCTAATCACTGATTCAATGACACAAAAGAACTATCTTTTTTTCCATATCTCTATCAGCTCCATATATATGAAGCAGTATTACATCAAACAGTGTGTGTGAAAGGGATTTTTTCGGCTGGAGTGTTACGTCAGTATTACATGTCAGTATTACATGTATCAGCTGATAGGAAGTGTTGACTAGTTATTCCAAATGCACCCAAGCTTTTCTGGGACCAGGAAGAAATCATACGCATACTTACTTGCCAGTGCTAGCAAGCAAGATTATCAATGGCAATTGGGACTGGGAGAGCCAGTTGTAAGGTTCTCCTGTGTATGTGTGGCTGTGTCTGCTGGACTTCTAATTCCTATTAAGTCTCTCTGATTTTCTGCTCATTACAGAACACTTTTTATTTTTAGTTTTTCTCTACAGACTTTTCTTCCAAAGGGTTGATCACACAAACTTGAACAATTTAAGAGCTTTGCATAAATGACGTTAAACAAATTCTGGAAAACACAAAAGAAAAGTTTTGAACGGTGAATGGACAATGTTGTAAAAAGTGGAAAAGACAGTGGATTGTGACATATTTGAATTTTTCTCTGGAAGCTTGCCATTTGTGACTTATATAGCGGAGACTCGGAAACGCTTGTGTGAAAATGCAGTGGGAATTTCTGCATCATTTGAAAGCCAGTGATTGTTACTTGTACTTGTAATCATTTCAAAACACAAACAGCTGTACACAACAACAAAAACATTATGCCTTCCATGTTCCAATGCTTCCGCCCAGAAAAGAGTGAAGAGCTCAGTGAAGGCAAGATGTTACTGAATTTGGACTGCTGTAGTGATGGTGTGTGTGTTGGAGAAGAAGCGAACAGTATTACAGGGTTGGACAACTGTGGCTTTTCGACCAGCTTTCCACTCTTAGCAATCCCTACCAATGCTCGGCCTGCTGTGTCTTGTTCTTCACTTAAAGCGAAAACTGAACGTATGATCATTTTTCATGAGTGTGTGTGTCTCTCTCTGTGTCTCTGTGTGTCTCTCTCTCTCTCTCTCTCTCTCTCTCTCTCTCTCTCTCTCTCTCTCTCTCTCTTTTTCTCTCTCATGTGTATTTGTCATGATTTGATGTTAATGATTACTGCATGATGACAGCATAATTATGTTATTTGCATTGTCAACCAAAATTTGACATTTTACACAGATCGAGACAGCCGTTTTTCGAGAACGCATGTTTTTGGCTCACGTAAGTGTAGCCTATGCGATGCTAACTTTTGTCTGTCTGTGCGTGCGTGCGTGTGTGCGTGTGTGATAGAAACTTTAACATTTGACTGAACACCGAAATACTAATTTTACCGGGTTATTATCCAAGCAACAGCTTCAAAGTATTGAAGCAATGATCAACATTTCGTCGGCACGTATGTAGATAAAGTGTGTATCCAAAGAAAACGGGTGGTGGTGGGTTTTGGGGGGGTAAAAACAGGTGACTGGTTTGTGTTGTGTGTGGTATGTAGACCAGGTCAGGGGTCAAGGTTAGGTCAGATCGCGTGAAGGATTGTGGTATAGATACAGTTCTCACCCAGCTGCAGTTCGCCGATTCGGGGAAGACGATTTCACATTGTTCGGTTTCGTAGCGGCTCCAGATAAAATAGATAAAGAAGATACCAAAGGAGATTTCCTACAGGTTGATCTGCACAGCGTGTTTTCAGTGTCTGCGCGAGGAAGTTCTGTCGAAAGGGCAGTGTCGATCTCAGTGGCAGTCGTGTCCCCGTAAGTAGGCTACAGACAGACAGATCTAGATCTAGCGTCTCCCACTCTTGCACCGTGTCTATGCTTACTGTGTGTGTGTATGTGTGACGGAGTGATTGAGTTTGTGTTACTGTTTGTCGATTTCTGACGGGAGCCTTGAAGGCTTCGCCTCTTGTTTAAAGTTTGACTTCATCGAGTTTTATTCATCATAGAATATATTTCATTTCATTAGGGTTTACTATCCTAAATTACTGACAATTTTTTGATTTTGTTGCAGGGAATCGTGGAAGCAAGTTTATATTCATTCTTGCTGCGGACATGGAGCAAAGTGAGCGTGTGCAGGAACAGGTTAGAGCTCTGTCCAATCAGCTTTCAAGACGGAATATTAAGCACATCGCTGTGACCTCAGCGTCTCCGCAACCAATGGTCGACATGTCCCAGGGACCACCTCGTGACAAAAACTTTGTTGCTGCCTGCTTCAAGAAGGTGCGGATTGCTTTTGACTGTTCTTTCTTTTTGCTGTGTTTGATGTTGTAGAAAATCCGTGTATGGGGAATAACCAATGAGGAAGTGGCTGTTGAAACTGTTTCTTGGGTTTGAACCAGCATGCTACTGCTATGACCGCTCAATCCCCCCTCCCCCCACTCCAGTCTACAGAGCCCTCTGCGGATCGTGTGTGTGTGGGCGGGAGGGGGTAGAGATTCAGCAGGGGGGGGGAGGGGGTCTTTTTCAGGACTTCTATTTACAAATGACAAACTTCTGTTGTTTTTTAAGTCCAGAATCTAACATGCTGGAGCATTCTATTTACATTTGACTGTTGTACCTATACAGATCTGCATATATGCACACACACACACACACACACACACACACACACACACACACACACACACACACACACTACTCTCTCTCCCTCTCTCATCAAGCTTTAAATCTTAATGATAAATTAAGTTCAGTTCAATCTCACTTTCTCTGTCTCTCTGGCATATACTTTGTGTCAATTTACTTATTGTATAATATAAAGTACATCGGTCAAGGGCTGGCTGTGAAAAATCACTTTTGTTTTCTTACTCCAGTACCTTAAAAAAATAAACAGTTATCTTATTTCTGGCTCTCTAGTCCTCTCCGAATGTGAGAATCCTGTTGTTCTTCAGTAAGGAAGTACAATTCACGTACATGTTTGAATGTGCACAGAATGATCAGTGGCTCCATGTAAAACCTGTAATGGTGGTGTTCAGAAAGATATACTCAAGTGCAAAAAGTTCTGTCAGTTTGTAAATGGCATAATAAACAAACTAGTACTTCAGTGTCACAAGGGTTCTGTTCTTAATTAATCTACATGGTGGAAAGTGAAGAAATGGTATTGACTGTATCTGTTTGTGTCACCAGGCGAGCATAGTTCTGATGATGGTTTCCCCTGGATACCTGCGCTACGCAGACGCTTACACAGAGGGCGCCAGGGAAACACAATCGGACCAGCAGAAGCTTATTCGCCGTTTTCATGAACAGCTGAAAGATGAATATTTCGAAACTCCCACTTGCCGTGTTTGGCCTGTGCTCCATTTGGACGCAAACCGAGTCCATCTTCCAAGTTTCCTGAGGGAAGGCATATACTATTTTTACCCTCCTCAGAGGGACACAGAAAACCTGTTTGTTTTGCTGAAAGGCTTCCTGTCTAACGTTGTGCAGAGGAACATGTCATTTGGGCAGCATGGCTGTTGAGAAAGTGCTTTTCGCTTGTGATTGCATGTGCAGCAAATAGATGCACGAGAAAACTGAAATGTTTGTGCTTCATGTTGTGTTTTATACCACAAGGAACATGGAGACCACTTATGCATATAAACTGAGAGAGGAAACAAACTTGAATCGGTCCCGCACAGCCAAATGGGTTAAAGGGAAGTTACAAATCAACAGTGTGCGATGATGGATTTTGTGTAAATAAGAGGTACAGAATTGTTGATTTCACTTGTGCTTGACTAAAAACTTTTGAGTTTGTGAACAGAAGGAAAAGTGAAAAGAATATATATGTGACTGAGGATGCCAAATGGAAGCACTCATATAACAGGCACTGCACAAATCAATATTGAAAACAAGCCAACGAAATCTGAGGGGTGTGGGGGTATAGGTACAACCCATTTGGCTCATGCCTTACACCTGTTTTGTGCTGAAATGTATTTTTTCTGATTTTAACCACATACATTCCTTCATAGTACAATGTATGGATAACATACTTAAAACGTATTTTATTGTGCATTTCATTTATTTCAGCAAGGTCTTCCTTCGCCATAAAGATAACATGCACATACATTTGAAAGCTTTAAGCTTTTGTGCTGGTGCCATTAAAGTGCTGGTTAGAACCACACTGTTGTTTTTTAGGACGAAAGTCGCTTGTTCATTTGAGTGCTTGTTATTCTCTCAGGTGCCAGGAGACTGGTTCGGCATAACTCTCACCTACTGGTGTTGCACTTGTCGAATGCATTTAGAACGCTTCCGTCCCTCTCTTTCTCAGATGTCCTGTAGGTCATACGTGTCTGTATTGGGGAATATATAGTGAAATGATAATTCTTAAGTCTAGAGAGCTCAGTTCCAGACAAACGTTAATTGGGAACTAGCTGTCATTGTTGCCAGTTTCAAAGCATATATTTCGCCAAATCATGTTGTTTTTTTATTCAAATCTAAGTACATGTATTTGAAAGCACATGTGAGGCCCCTCCGATGACAGGCCCCTCCCAAGTGAGGACACCTGTGCTGATGTGCCCGAGAAAGTTGCCAAACAAATGAGTTAAGTTGGTTGGAATCGCAAACAAACCTCGATTTCAACCAATCAGACCATGGAAACTTTTTCGTGCATATCAGCTCAGAAGTCCCCTTTTCTGTTGTCTTGATCAAAATATACCTGTCATGAGAGGCCACCTGCAATGTAGGGACACTTCTGGCTGGTCCCAAGGGAGTCCTCTCATGCAGTGTGTATGATAGATTTCAAGTTCACATTGTTTATGTTTGCCATAAACATGTTACGATACTACTGTGTGTACTGTCTACCAGAACTGAATCAGTCAGTCAGTCTCACTGATGAATTTTGAGGACATTAAGATTTCACACAACATGATCACTTCTTGAGTACAGTGGAACCTCTCTTACAGATGTTTTTGGCTCACGTAAGTGTAGCCTATGCGATGATAAACTTTGTCTGTCTGTGCGTGCGTGCGTGCGTGCGTGTGTGTGTGTGTGTGTGTGTGTGATAGAAACTTTAACATTTCCGAGTCTATGGATAAAGCTCGCATAAGAAGACGTCTCGGTCAAAAGTGTTTGACGTGTGTGATAGAAACTATTTGAAGACGTCACATTATGACGTAAGAGGGTTAGACGTCACGCAAAGGAATTACTGAAAGTCTCGGTCATTGTTATTGTGAGCGGGCCGAGACTACTTGGCAGATCCAGGGTCTCGCTTTCTTGCACAGTTTCACCTATGCTTACTGTGTGTGTGTGTGTGTGTATGTGTGACGGAGTGATTGAGTTTGTGTTACTGTTTGTCGATTTCTTACGTGAGCCTTGAAGGCTTCGCCTCTTGTTACTTTTAAGACTCCCTCACTTTTAAGATCCTGTTTTCTCAGATTTTCTATTCATAACCTCTGTATATTTACCTCCATTTTAAGACTCCATATTTCTTAAGACCTGATTTTCTCAGCTTTTTGGAGGTCTTAAAATGGAGGTTCCACTGTAGCAGGGGTATTTTTGTCAAATTGAGACTTCAGAAGCCTTTTTAAATTGATCGAAGAAATCCAATCATAGAGTTTGATAATTATAGATACATGTATTGTTATTGTCTGAACTTGCATGATTTTTGTTTCTTGTTATTGTTGAAGGACCTGACATGGACATTTTGAATATGTATCAAAAGGGAACTAGGACATTGGAGGGGGGGGGGGGGGGTAGTTTAAAATGAGGCAATCAAGATGAGTTTGATCCTATATTGTGTCTTGTTGTAGACACAGTTTGCTTGTACACTTGACGTTTTCTGTTTGTTTTTTCCTGTAGTTTAGAATTTGAATGATGCTGTGAAATAGTTTGTCTGCCTTAATTTACTGACTTTCATCATCCATTTATAATGTGAAGCCAATGAAAAGTTTGTTGTATCAACTTGGTTTAGGTGATGCTATTCAAGTACCTTATTTAAATCTCATTTGTTGTGTCTTAAAACTTTCATGACATGGTACATATTTTTCAGATTTTTGTGTTTTCATTTCAAAGCTTTCATAGTTAGATTAAAACTGTTATTCTGTATTTGCGAATTTTCCTTGTAGAGGTACTATTTCATGTTTATGTTTGAGGTGCTATAGTCTGCAATTTTAACCCTTTCGCTGCCAGTAAAAAATTAATTAAGTGCATACCCAGTGCCAGGATTTTTTTAGGTTGGAACGGTAATAATTTAAAAAAGATTCTAGCACACAAACTATTTAAGTTAGCTTAGTACATGTTATATGGGTTTTTTTTAGGAAAATTAATGAGGATTCTGAATCTGGATTCAAACTGCATCTACTGTGAATAGTATTGTTTCATTAGTTACCTGTGATTGATAATTAGAAATCTGTTGGTTCTGCATTTTCTACCTGCGAGTCGGACTGCACAGCGTCAGGTTGTTGAAGTTCAAGTCGCTCGAGTAACTGCCGCATATCAACATCGTACTCACTGTCACAATCATCCTCGTGCTTTAAAGAATCATCTGACTGCAAATCAATATCAGAACTAGTTCCCTCATCTTCCTAATAATCAGCTGCAGAGCTTGCAAAGTGGTGTACGTTGTCTGTGTAGAACCACATGGCTGCAGTAGGGAAACTCCTATCCAAGCAGCCAGCAGCATATCAGCAATAAAAAAAAACGGCTTTCCCTATGACATACCACGCAATTCCTTCTAAATTTAACCATCCCAACGGTTTCCGCTAACCGTTTGAAGATAGCTTACTACTTTTGATCCAGATACGGATGCAGGAAAAGTCGGAATAAAACGAGGACGTCAGTGGACCTCCTATAGGCACTGGGGATGCACTTTACGTAGGACGTCAGCTGACGTCTTACAGGCGAGGTTAAGATCACTGCTTTTTTCTGTAACATTATTATCTTTTGTTGTTGTTGCTGTTGTAGGTTTTAGTTTCAAGAGTGGTTTTCCGCAATAATCAGTAACAGCTTGATAGCATGTTTATGCTCAAATATCATTATGTTTTTGTGTGTTTTTTAATATACAAGCATAATGTGATTCCTTAATCTGTCATAAAGATCCCAGTTGTTGTGTCAAGGTGTGTTTTTAAATTTTCTGTTTTATATCATCTTGTTACTGTTGTTGTTTTATTATGAAGTACACACTCATCAAAGTGCAACACCTCATATATTTGTAATCTTTTGTAAACAATTTATTTGAATGAATTTCATTATCTGCCATGATTCAAACATGTATCAAAAGAGAACCAAATGTTTGATTTTTTATTTTGCTGATGTTTATTGTGTCACTATGTGTGTGTGTGTGTGTGTGTATGTGTGTGTGTGTGTGTGTGTGTGTATGTGTGTGTGTGCAGTGGGGGGTGATGTATGTTGTGAAGATTATGGCCTGAACAGATAAAGAAACATACACATACAAAACTAGAGTGCACCTGCCTGTAGTTTTCTTTTTTCACCAGAACACTTCAACAAACTTTGAAAGTACACAAAATAAAGTAATGTGGGTTTTTTCCCACTTTTTGTACTATGCAAATTTTTCTGATAGTGTTCTGGTAAAAAGAATATTTTTTTCCACTTCCAGGCAGGTGATGTTATGCCTTTTTCTGTTGTAACTGGCAAGAAGAAAGAAGGTGAATGGAACGAACGTTCCTCATCAGGCACCCTTGTTTGAACTGCTGTTTCCTCTAGTGTCAATTTAAACAAGAAAAGGGAATGCCTGTACAACTCACCTTCATTTTACGTCATACGACTCCAAAATTGTCTGGCATTCAACTACATAAACATTCAAGAAAACGATTACTGAACTTGACCCCCTTGTAATCTTGAAATTTGAATAAGATCAACACGATTTGGGCCATGTCTAGAAATCATCAATACTGTACCTATAAGCATGTGAATTTTCAACAATCTAGCTTCATAAACGTTCTAGAAAATGATGCTTTCATTGTTTGACCAGAACTTAAACCCCGCTGTTACTTTGAAATTCAATGTGTCAACCAGGCTTGGGTCATGTCTGAAGGTCATCATAACATGGGAGTGTAAGAAGTTTGAAAGCTATAGTTTTAAAATCATTGGAGAAAATGACAAATTCCCTCATTTTGTTTTTAACCTGAAAAGGACCTCGCTGTGACCTTGAAATTTTACTAGGTTACCAAGCTTGCATCATGTTTGGAGATAACACACACACACACTCACACACCGACCCTCTCTCTCTCTCTCTGTTCCTCTCTCGTCTCCCTTTCCTTCATTAAACTTAAAATGAATACAATTCGCATGTTAAAATACACCTAAAATTAGATAACATTTCTGTATTAATAAATTACGCATAATTATATGCACTTAAAAAATACTTACTGACTTACAACCGACACTTTCCTCCCAAACTGTACAGACGAGATAAGCTAAATAACCTCAATCATGAACAGCAACAAGACTGACTAAAAGAAACCAAGGGAAGATTTCATAACTGTTCAAATGGCTTGAGTTGCGCGAAATATTGAATAATAAACCCTATAGATGTAGAAAGTCTCAGTGAGAGCGTCAATTTTCATTCGACTGAGGGGGTAGACTATCGATTGTGATTTCGCCGGCTGTTTTGACACATCATTTTTGAGTCGGACTTTGAATGTATCGGATGACCTTGAATGGTTGAAAACGACGTTAAACACCAAATAAAGAAAGAAAGAAAGAAATGTATCGGATGGAAACGTAATCGGTAAATACAAAATCAACAGCTTTTGTTTCTGTGCTATAGTTAATAAAAAAAAATCGAAAACGAGGACTATTTATTCAAATATGCTGTACTTCTTACCGTGTGCGTTACCACAGCCGTTGTATTAAAGACAGACTAGTAAACAGAGCAAGAGTATTTTTGTACCATCCCAGTCCCGACATCTTAATTTGTATTATTGAAAATATATGGTTTTACCTTCAAATTCAACTACTAATCGCATTTCCCGAGCATCACTGAATTAGTCAAACGCAAATCTGGAGGTAGCTCAGTTTCACGGTCGTCATTTGATAGAAACTGATGCAAATCCACTTCTTGAAGACTTGCGCACTCTCTCAGTGCCGCACATTATAGTCGGTATCAGTCTGAATGAGCAAAGGACACACAACTGAATACCAGAAATCCAAAGGCCTGAGGCAAGTAAACCAGCAAAAAAAAATTTTTTGTCGATTTTTCTTTTGGGCCGCTCTAATTCACGTCTTTCAATATAGCCTACATGACTTATGGCACCATGACCCCCTGTGACACGCACACAGACCCCACACCGGTCCTACTAATTGCCGTCCGGAGCCGTCCGGAACTGTCCGGAGCCGTCCGGTGTGGGGTCTGTGAGCAGTCCCGTGGCCGTCCGGAGGCACACACATTTATACAATATCTTCTTGTGTGTATGTGTACATGCAAGTGTGTGTCAGTGTGTGTGTGTGTGTGTGTGTGGGTGTAAGTGTCAATCAATCAATCAATCAATATGAAGCTTATATAGCGCGTATTCCGTGGGTACAGTTCTAAGCGCTTGTCGAAGAGTTGTCAACACAGGACTAACAAAGAAACTATAACATCTTCAGACGGACACGAACCCTATCACACACTAGCAAACCCTGGTAAACATACAACAAACAACTGTTTAACAACAATGTACACATCAATAGCTAGGTCCAAACAAAATAATATTAAGCACAAAGAAAATCCCTCTCACAGAGCACAGCACAAGAATGTCTTTTGGGGCACAACACATCACGTCGAGCATGAAAGTCGCAGTGTGGACGTGTGCATGCAGATCTTTCTCTCCCTATCGATCGGCACACACATTTATTCATAATCTTCTCAGTTGTGTGAGTGTGTGTGTGTGTGTGTGTGCGGAGGCACACACTGACATTCAGTATACATAATCTTCTTGTGTGTGTGTGTGTGTGTACATGCAAGTGTGTGTGTGTGTGTACATGTAAGTGTGTGTGCATGCAGATCTTTCTCTCTCTCTCTTTCGATCTCTCTCGAACCGTCCGGGGGCCGTCCGGAGCAGTCCGGAGGCACACACATTTATACATAATCTTCTTGTGTGTGTGTGTACATGCAAGTGTGCGTGTGTGTGTGTGTAAGTGTGAGTGCATGCAGATCTTTCTCTCTCTATCGATCGGCACACACATTAAGTTCATAATCTTCTTGTGAGTAAGTGTGTGTGTGTGTGTGTGTGTGTGTGTGTGTGTGTGAGTGTAAGTGTGTGTGCATGCAGATCTTTATCTCTCTCTCTCTCGATCTCTCTCTCTCTCTGAAACAAACAAATATGATTCTATTTATCCATTTATCACCAAAATTCTCTAATAATATATATTTAATCTTCTTGTGTATGTGTGTGTATGTGTCTGCCAGTATCTCTATGTCTCTGTCTCTGTCTCTGTGTCTCTGTCTCTCTGAGTTTAATGAACATCAATCCGATATGTGCTCACCGTGAATGGTGATCATCACCTGTATCGAGTCACTGAATGGTGAGCACATATCGGATTGTGTGTGTCTCTTTGTAACATTTGAAACCACGTCCGAAAGACACCCTAGCTGTCACTTGAAGCCAAAGATGCCCGGGTCGACAACAGCAATGGCCGTGTGGCTGTTGCAAGAAATCATGCAAAACAGATGCTGTTTTTTGTGGGAAATGCCAAAGGTGGTTTCATACGTTATGTGAAGTTCTCACTAAGGAGCAATACATAGAGATGGATGAGATTGAACAGGATTTCATGTGCAAAGGATGTTCAAGTCACAACGGCCCGGAAAATATGATAAAGATAAAGAAGATCTTAATAAATACTGAATGAATGAAATCGATGTTTTAATGTGTCTTGGGTTTAAAAGTCCTAATGTAGTATCATAACAGATTCTAGTCACTGAGAAACTCTGCTGGGGTCTCTGTTTTGGTTGTAGACATCTGACAGAATTCGAGGTACAAATCCTCTACTGTACGTTTTTGTTGTCCCGTAGATGGACTGTAAAGTGTCTCCGCCTGTACAACATTCTTTCGTCTGCACCTTTGCAAGTCCTCTGAGGCTGGCACGGACTCTGGACAGTCTCGTCCATTCATCTATCTCCTCCTCAAGGAATTGTTCCACTCGCTCCTTCCAATCGTTGAAGCTGACTTCCGCTGATGATGGGCGCGTTGGATGATGCCTGAGTAACCGTGGAGAGATCGAGAGAGAGAGAGAGAGAAAGATCTGCATGCACACACACTTACACCCACACACACACACACTTGCATGTACACACACACACACAAGAAGATTATGTATACTGAATGTGTGTGCCTCCGCCGCACACACACACACACTCACACAAGAAGATTATGAATAAATGTGTGTGCCGATCGATAGGGAGAGAAAGATCTGCATGCACACACACTTACACCCACACACACACACACACACACTTACACCCACACACACACACATGCATGTACACGTACACACAAGAAGATTATGTATAAATGTGTGTGCCTCCGGACGGCCCCGGGACTGCTCCGGACGGCCCCCGGACGGTTCCGGACTGCTCCGGACGGCCTCCGGACGGTTCCGGACGGCCCCCGGACGGTTCCGGACGGCTTCGGACGGCTTCGGACGGTTCCGGACGGCAATTAGTAGGACCCCCCCACACCGCTACACACATGAACACAAACACTCACACACTGACACACACACACAAGCACACACACACACACACACACACACACATCCACAGTGACACAAACACACACACCGCACTGACACATCCACATAGATAGGCCTACCGGTACTGGTACGCTATCGCGAACCCCTTGGTGACCTAAATACAGCCTTGACCTCAGACACAGACTTCCATTCAACATGGCGGCGAACTTCCTTGTTGGTGAGAATTTCCAGTTTACTTGTGATGTTTTGCTGGAAAAATTCGACGGCTATTTTTGTATTCTGTCGTTAGGTAATCTCAGAACACGAAAAGACATGGAATATACAAAGGGTTAAGATTATACGAATGTATGCCGTTGACTTTTTTGCGGAGTTACTTTATGGTTATAATACTATACTCTTTTGCATTTGGCATCAGTAGAACTAGAAGTAGAAGACATTGATGCCACAGCCATTTTCAGGCTCTGTCTAGGGGGCATGAGCAGTAACATTGAATGAGTGTTCGGAATTTAGGAATAACATTTTCGGGTTTTGATGATGTTTACTCTCACAGTTTTGCTGGTATATTTGTACTGTAAATGTAAAGCAGCTGATCGTTTCACTCTTATCATCCATGAGTCTATTAGTATTACTATTACTATTACTGTCTATCCACATTCCATGTTTACTCGACTCCCACACACATACATGTATGTTTTTAGACACCACTTCTTCGCCTTGAAGGTTGCCAGTTTGTAGTGATTTTAAAGATTAGTTTCCCAGGTTCAAGAAAGGTTTTGCAAGTGGCCAGTTTTGAAAAGTTGAAGCAATTAAAGCTGATCAATTGCTTAGTTGTGGCTTGGAAATGTGATTCGTTCTGTGTTTATAATCAAAACCATTTGTGCTCTACGCATCATTGTAAAAATATATAGCGTCAAGCTGTCTGTTCGCTAGATAAACCATGTACATATGGTCAACAATTTTTGTGTGCTACGACTAAATGTGGGCATCAGTTTTCATAAAAATCTGTTCTGTAGTTTGTTTAAAAATCCTTTGCACAAATAGACAGATACACAAACACACATACCTACGCCTACGGAGACAAACCTCACCCTTCACCCTTGTTTTAACTTTCACTGTTTCAGTCAATACTTGAATGAATGTAACAACAACAAATCATTCTTGGCGGAAACGGAAAGAAGAGATCATGCAGCCTCGGACTCTGAGAAAAATACTATGCATGGGTCTTTTGACCCTTACAACCAATTAACATTCTTACAGGGCATGTAGTTGAAGGATGAAGCATGAGATAGAATAGGGGAGTACAGGGACTACCCCCCCCCCCCCCCACAGGTCAACCTGTCCATAACAACCACCTAAAGCAGGGGTGTTAACAACCACCTAAAGCAGGGGTGTTAACAACCACCTAAAGCAGGGGTGTTAACAACCACCTAAAGCAGGGGTGTTAACAACCACCTAAAGCAGGGGTGTTAACAACCACCTAAAGCAGGGGTGTTAACAACCACCAAAAGCAGGGCTGTTGCTAGACATTTTCATGTTGGGACATTTGGCCGAAACTATCAGAAAGCTTTAGGACATTTTGGAAAATGTTCGGCTATTATTTTGGCTCATCGAAAGTCACCGCAACATTGAAGCACAAGAGGGGAACTATCCTTAGCGGATTATGACTTTATTCAGTTATTCTGCAGAAAAGACAAATGCTGGAGAAAAACTGTTCTTTTCTGCAGAATTTCTGCATAATGTCATCTTTTGCCGAAGCAGCGTTTTTTTCTGCAGCAAAACATTTTACTGCAGTAAAATTGAAATCAAGAATGCTGCAGTAAAACGGTGCTGTTGTTTTACTGCAGAAAACCTGTTTACATTTTTTCTGCAGCATTTTGTACTGGCTCTTGGCGGATTATGACATTATTCAGTTATTCTGGAGAAAAACCGAAATGCTGAAGAAAAACTGTCTTTTCTGCAGCATTTCTGCATAATGTCATCTTTCGCCGAAGCAACGTTTTTTACTGCAGTAAAACAGTTTTTCTGAAGCATAATGTTTACTTGGTTTTCTGCAGCATTATTGCGATTAACTTTTTCTTCAGAATAGTCTGTGACAGTTTTTCTGGAGAAAAACGAACGACCTTGTAAAGTAGTGTTTGTATTCGTCACCCCCTGGGATAGTATAATAGTTTGTTCCGCAGTTTACCAATCAAAAGGTGTGTAGCATAAGGGCATTATATTCAACTTCACAATGGCAGCCGAACGTGAACAATTTCTGAAGCAAATCGAACACGAAGTGGACTACTGCATTCGTCTGGGAAAATGTGACAATGTTGCTGACAGGTGCCATTGTTTAATTTGAAACTTTGAACTTCCGGCGGAAAGGAAGTCAAAATACATTCGTGTCACGCACAACTATTGGTAATTCTGGATGAGTCCATCTCTCTCGCGTGCTCCAACATTATAATGAGCCAGTACAAAATGCTGCAGAAAAAGTGTAAACAGGTTTTCTGCAGTAAAACAACAGCACCGTTTTACTGCAGCATTCTTGATTTCAATTTCACTGCAGTAAAATGTTTTGCTCCAGAAAAACCCGTTGCTTCGGCGAAAGATGACATTATGCAGAAATGCTGCAGAAAAGACAGTTTTTCTCCATCATTTCTGTTTTTCTGCAGAATAACTGAATAATGCCAAAATGGTGAAGAAAAAGTGTAAACAGTTTTTCTCCAGCAAAACAACATCACCGTTTTACTGCAGCATTCTTGATTTCAATTTTACTGCAGTAAAACTGTTTTACTGCAGAAGAAAACGTTGCTCTCGCGAAAGATGACATTATGCAGTTTTTCTCCAGCATTTTTTGTTTTTCTGCAGAATAACTGAATAAAGTCATAATCCGCTAAGGATAGGGAACACCAATACAATCATTGTCTTAGGAACACAGAACATATGTAGCATCCTGCAACTGAAACAACCAGCTTTGCTGATTTAACTACAGACACCAGTTCTCTGAAACTTTTTCAAACCTTTAACTTTAAGGGGCGGGGATATAGCTCAGTTGGTAGCGCGCTGGATTTGTATTCAGTTGGCCGCTGTCAGCGTGAGTTCGATCCCAGGTTCGGCGGAAATTTATTTCAGAGTCAACTTTGTGTGCAGACTCTCTTCGGTGTCCGAACTCCCCCCCCCCGTGTACACTACATTGGGTGTGCACGTTAAAGATCCCACGATTGACAAAAGGGTCTTTCCTGGCAAAATTGCTTAGGCACAGTTAATAATTGTCTACCTATACCCGTGTGACTTGGAATAATAGGCCGTGAAAGGTAAATATGCGCCGAAATGGCTGCAATTACTGGCCGTATAAAATTTCATCTCACACGGCATCACTGCAGAGCGCCTAGAACTGTACCCACGGAATATGCGCGATATAAGCCGCGCCTCATTGATTGATTGATTGATTAATAAAACAATAAAACTCTTCCAATCTTGTGCACATCTTTACAAGTCTTGGGAAATATGACTGTTAAAACACCAATAAAACATAAACACACATGACTGGTAAAACACCAATAAAACATAAACACACTCTAAAAGCAGGGGGAGGGGGGGCATTTAATGACATCTTTATGGAAAATGAAACAATGCAGTGATGGTGTGACTGACAGCTGAGCATGTTTTGGGTTTACTGGTGTTATTCTTCAATCACATTTTTCCTAGTCATGGTACACCACTCTCACTCCAGGACACTCACATTTTGGACACACATCAGTGACAGTCTGTTTTTGTTTTACTGGTGTTCTGCCATTCTCATTTTAGTTCTAGTCAACTTTGATAGAATCAGTCACAATGTTGTGACAGTGCCGATTCAAACGAATACTTTTCGGACATTTGGCCGATAAGGATCTGAAAGTTTTGGCCAAAGTAAAAACAAATCGGCGATTGGCCGAAGGGCCGATCCAAACGACACCCCTGCTAAAGAACTCACCAAAAGAGGTCATTATAGACAGGTGGTTGCTATGGAAAGGTGAATTATAGAAAATAAACCCTGGTCGGGATTCTTTTGGGTAGTCATTATGGACAGTTGGTTCACATTATAGAGAGGTGGTGGCAGAGGCTGGTTTGACAGCATGCATGTACATACACTTATAAACACACAAACGTGATACATGCACAAACACTGACATACAAAACTAGTAGTAGTACTCATGCATGCGTTTATTACATGTGAATGTGTATCACATGTACAACAACACACCATCACTCTCGTTTCCCCTCTCTCCAACTCTCTCTCTCTCTCTCTCTCTCTCTCTCTCTCTCTCTCTCTCTCTCTCTCTCTCTCTCTCACAGTCACCTTCTTCATCACTCTCTCTCTCTCTCTCTCTCTCTCTCTCTCTCTCTCTCTCTCTCTCTCTCTCTCTCTCTCTCACAGTCACCTTCTTCATCATCAACACTGCATCTTCGCCCATACAATTCCTCATCATCATCAACACCTGTGAGGTTGACACTTATTACCCCCCCCCCCCCCTCACCCCCCATTCAGGCTGTGTTATTCCCCCAGGGGAACCATCAGATTCTAAGAGGGTGTCATTTAATTTCAGTCTGAAGTGTCTGCCCTGCAGGCAGATGAATTAGGGATATATATTACATGTAGGGATGGGAGAAAGGGGGGGGGGGGGGGGGGGGAGGGAGAGACTCAGACTCAGAGAGGAGGAAGGGGACAGAAGAAATAGTCATCCTGCCTTGTAGCCCCATCCAGTTAGACTGACTGAGTGATTTTTGTTTGTTCACTGTGCGCGGTTGAAATGTGCAAGTTCAGATAATAACATCACAATACTCCCATACTTATTTCACTGTCTGAGAATAACGCGCACAGATTAAAATACAATATCTACTTATTCATGCCCTTCCATACCATGATACATGTATACTGACACCCACAGATATGCGTGCGGACCCTGATGCAGATGTACATGTGTTATACAGCCATAAGCCTGTTAGACTTATTCTAAACATGTCAAGATTACACTTAAATTAATGGCAGATGTGATTGTAACAAGTGAGAGAGTTCCTGAAACTTAAGACTTCAATTTGACATCCAGTTGCAACCATATTTGTTTTTTAGTTACAAGTTAAAGTTATAGTTATTGAGTCACTTGAGAAAAAGTGACTCTATGTAATCGGTCAGTGTTAGTCTGTCCGGCCGGCCGGCCGGCCGGCCGGCCGGCTGGCCGGCCGGCCGTAGACACCACCTTAACGTTGGACTTTTCTCGGAAACTATCAAAGCGATCGGGCTCATATTTTGTTTAGTCGTGACCTCCAATGACCTCTACACTTTAACGATGGTTTCGTTGACCTTTGACCTTTTTCAAGGTCACAGGTCAGCGTCAAAGGAAAAATTAGACATTTTATATCTTTTCTCGGAAACTATCAAAGCGATCGGGCTCATATTTTGTTTAGTCGTGACCTCCAATGACCTCTACACTTTAACGATGGTTTCGTTGACCTTTGACCTTTTTCAAGGTCACAGGTCAGCGTCAAAGGAAAAATTAGACATTTTATATCTTTGACAAAGTTCATCGGATGTGATTGAAACTTTGTAGGATTATTCTTTACATCAAAGTATTTACATCTGTAGCCTTTTACGAACGTTATCAGAAAAACAAGGGAGATAACTAGCCTTTTCTGTTCGGCAACACACAACTTAACGTTGGGCTTTTCTCGGAAACTATAAAAGTGACCGGGCTCAAATTTTATGTGAACGTGACTCATTGTGTTGTGAATAGCAATTTCTTCCTGTCCATCTGATGCCTCATATAATATTCAGAACTGCGAAAGTGACTCGATCGAGCGTTTGCTCTTCTTGTTCAACTCCGTGTGCATCAGTATTACATATTCCCGCAGTGGGGCACTGCGGTTATGAAATTAAAGGCCCCTCCTGTTTTTGGAACCGCAGGAGCTTTCTAGTTTGCTGTTAGGTAGATTTTTGGTTCCTCTTTCCTGTCATGCTCTCTTTTTCTTCATGAATTCTTTTCTTTTTTCTGCCTTCTTGCTCATTCACCTGTATTTTTTCCAAAAATCTCTTCTCTTGCCGCTTGTCTCGCGATTCATGTATAGTTTAATCTGTTAGTGTTCTGATGTAAGTCCAGCAGTAGATAGGTTAAGCCTATTTTAACATACTGGAAACTGGTAATCTTCCAGTAGGTATTAATTTAGTTTTACTAAAGCCTGCTGGGACACAAGTAATGGGTTAGTGCATTTGTAAACAGGAATCACTTGACAAGTGGCCCCCTTCATCCCCCCCTTCCTCGTCCTGATATGGCTCTGCGTAGTCGGCTGGACGTTAAGCAACAAATAAACAAATAAACAAAGTATTACATATGTGGTTTTATTTCTGTTTCAGAGTCACATAGGATGGTCCGTGACACATGTATGGACATTTACAGCCTGTCTTCATTTTTGTGATGATTAAACAGATATTTATACCTGTCAGTGATTGTCCGACATTTCTTAAAGCTTTCCTTGACTTAAACAAGTTAACAAGTTTATACTGGCAGAGCTAGTTTCTTTGAACCCTTAGAAAGATTTATTTTTTTACACAACAAAAGCTGTTCTTGAAAAGCATTGCATTGATAAATACAACATAAGTCAGCTAGCAGACAAGCAGGCAGCTACCGTGCAAGTAGCTTAGTTGCAATCTGCTGCAGAAGTTAAGGCTGTTTGTCACACAAAACGTGGCATTGAGCATTCTTTGTATTGACTGCCATTCAGAAGCACTCATCTTGAAAACTGTGGCTGAACACACCTACATGACCCTAGTTTGTCCGCCCCGCTAAAGAAACTGAACACTTGAACTGAACACTTCAACAACCAGTCACACGACAGCGGAGGAAAGCATCAGCCACTGGTGGAAATGGAGGCGGACATGGATGGTCCTGGCTTCGGCAGCGTGATGAGACGGCTGGAGGAAGGGCGACAGTTACCATGGCGACTGGTCAAGTATGGAACATGGAACAAGCTGGCCAACAAACTGGACCTGCCCAGCCCCGTCACCAACAACGACTGGAAGATGCTAGCCGAGCACCTCGACTTCTCCACAGAAAACATTCTGGTGGGTTGGGGGGACAGTTTGGATCAGGAGTGCAGGTGGGGGGGGGGGGGGGTGTGAAAAGGGGGAGAGATTGGACCATTAGTGTAGTATGGGGGGAGTGTGTGTAGATGTAAGTAACTTTGTTTGTTATCATCTTCACGTATGACAGGCTGGTACCGTGGGATGCAGATAACGCTTTATGACTCGGGTGTTAATCAGGCCAAGAAAAAAAAGATGTTTCGTATTTCCTGAACAACTTTTTTTTTTCCGGACCCTGGAACTTTTCCTGAAAGCTACTCTTCTCCAATATCCAGTGGACACAGCTGGCATGATTTCAAACAAATAATAAGCAACATGCGTCTGTGTAAATAAAATAAAACTTCATTGTCTTCAATCAAAAAAAGGGGAAAAAAGAGAAGTAACCAACCTACTGACCCTAATTTTAAGCCTTGTATTTGGAAACAAACAGTTAATGTATTTGGCCTAAACAAAAAGGTGTTGGTAACATTGTGAGTGCCAAAACTTTACCTTTACCTATCATAAAACAGTTTTGTTCTTGTCAAGTTTAACCAGATGAGCATACTGATCTTGGAGTTCGATGAGTGGGGAGGGTTTGGTGGTTACAATCCTCAGGTGATGTAGAGTGAGGCCGGCTTAGCTTTCGTAAATGGATGAGGATAATTTTATTTTGTTGGACAATCAACATATTTTTGCTGCATTTGAAAAAACTTCTTCTTGAGTAGACCTTTGTACTCTGTTATAGTGATTTGAATATCTGTGATCACTTGTTGTCAGACGTGTTGAACGGGATGATCTCATTTCGAATGAATTTGGAATAAGTCACTGTTCCTGAAGGTGTAAAATCCTATCTGATGTGTTGTGGAATGCTGCATGCTAGTCGATGATAGTTTGGGTGACAGTTGTTTTGTTTATGACTAAAACTGACGGTCTGCCTTCTACTCTCCTTAGTCAGTGACAGATTTCAATTGGATGTTGACCCCTGCAGGTGTAGTTTGACAGGTACATGTATCAGAGGTAGAGAGTCCCCCCCACAGTCTGTGTTGGGCCCAGGTTTGATGTGACAGGTTGACAGACTGCTCTTCTCTCTCCCTTGCTGCCCTGGGGGGGAAGCTGCAGTGGTGTACTGCCTTGAGTCCAGTGATTGGCAGCTAATGAAGGTAGTCTCTCCCATCTTAGTGACAGGCTTCTCTACCTCCTCCCCCACCCTCTTTTCTTTCACTTTCTCACCCAGTGTGTCTGGCCCTGGGCAATGTTTGGAGAGGAGAGTTTTAAAGCCATTGATTGGAAAAGATCAGATGGAGGAGTCTTACCTTGGACAGTTTGTAATTGCCCCTGCCCCCTTGACAGCCCCCTCCCCCCTCCCTCCCCCTTGCTTCCTGCTCCCACTTGACCCTTTCCACCCCCACCCACCCCAACATGCAGTGTTTGTTCCCCATCCCCTTGGGCACTGCCATTGTTACATCCTTTGATGGCAAGGTTTTTTTGATTTATCATTTTATTCTTTTAATTTGTATTGCTGCCTGTGACTTCTATCCCCTCCATTATATGCATACACACTTGGTTCTGTTGCATCATCCCTCTTTACTTGATCCTGAAGTTATTTCATTATGTTCTCTGATGCTCTATGATGGGAATTTATGGTCTTGATGACTTTTGGCAATAAGCTGTGTATTCTCCCTCCAGGCAAGCTCCCTCCACCCCCCCCCCCCCCTCAGCCTCCCCCTATCCTATGTGATTACTTCCTGGTCAAGGTGAGAGCCATAGATTGGTAGTGACTGCTGTGATTTTATTGATATTTCTGCCTCACTCTTGTTGTGTGTGTTGCTTTTCTCTCCAGTTTCTGTGTACTGGTTTACTGGATTCACGAAAAAGTGGTTTTTGTGTGGTGTTATTACACTTTTGGGATTGGTGCATGACATTTGGATATATATTTATCAGGAACTTTTTACAGGTAACTGCAAAGGACTTAAGACTTGTTGCTTTCAGTGTTTGACAAGAAATATGTGGAGTGTTGATCTGATTTGTTGTGTGTTCAGAAGTACCTGTGTGTGTTCGACGGAATTTGTTGTGTGCCAAGTATTAAGCACAACAAAGTGTACATATAATTATGTACCTTTGAGTTGTGAAGGTAAAAGCTGTGCTGAGATCGTGTTTCCACAGAGTGACAAACTTGTGCATCTTGATGCTTTATTATCAAGCTCTGTCCACTGGGTTTAAAGTATGTCGAACGTAGTTACATTTAAAAGATATTGGGACATATTTCTATTTTCTGTTTTGGAAAATGTTATTTTGCGGTCTTCATTATGTTTGAGTAAAGAGTAGAACTGTGTTAGTAGGGTCTTGGTCTGTGAGCTTTTTGCAATCTCTGTGATGGGAAGTTCAATTATATTATATCAAGTGATCAAAGAGTGCCGCTCTATGCTGTGTTTAACAGGTACAAGACGTACAAAGTAGAAGTATCAATTAATTTTTTGCATTCTCTGATGGCCAGGATAGATCTGGGGTGGCTGACATGATCATTTGCACGAGAAGGATTGTATCTTAATTAGACCCCCAAAATAAAATGTTTGTTTGCGATAACTAGGCCCAAAAAGTTAGCGTCGGTAATGTTGTTGGTTTTTTGGCTCACGAAGTGTAGCCTATGCGATCGTAACTTTGTCTGTCTGTGCGTTTGTGCGTGTGTGTGTGTGTGTGCGTGCGTGTGTGTGTATGTCTGTGGTAGAAACTTTAACATTTCCGAGTCTATGTGTGAGTGGTTATCCAAGACTATGGATAAAGCTCGCATAAGATTACGTCACGGTCAAAAGTGTTTGACGTCAATTAATGCATCATGACGGCATGCCTCCCTGTAGTCTTTCTCTCTCGCGTGGTGTGTGTGGTCTCGGTCATTGTTATTTTGAGCGGGCCGAGACTATTTGGCAGTCGTGTCCCTGTAAGTAGCAGTAGGCTACATGCAGACAGACAGATCTAGATCTAGTGTCTCTCTTTCTTGCACAGTGTCACCTAAGCTTACTGTGTGTGTGGGTGTGTATGTGTGACGGAGTGATTGAGTTTGTGTTACTGTTTGTCTATTTCTTACGTGAGCCTTGAAGGCTTCGCCTCTTGTTTAATTTTATTTTTTTATCAACACAGGTGCATGTGTCTTTTTATTGGCCAGAAATTGTGCAAGCTATGTCCCGTAGATGTGGGAGAAGAGTAACTTTCCTTGTAAAGTCTGCAAAAACAAGTTTTGTCATTTTTAAAAGAATGTTTAAGGGTCCAAACAAATTGTAGGATTGGGTGGAAAAACTAGGGTCGGTTTGGGTAACAGAAATATTTGATTTTTGTTCTTGCCCTAAAGGTAAAATTGAAGAAATCAAGTAGAAGAATCATAGAAAGAACAATTTATAAGTGAGAAAGATGTCACAAGCACAGCAGAGAATTAACGTAAAACCAACAAAATACACACACAAAAGTGAACATTTGTGATAATAGACAAAGCAAAAGATGACTGACTGCATTGGATTAGGGTAGGTCATTAAAATGCTCTTTATTTATTATTAGAGGCATTTCCTCTAACGTGGAACATGTATTCCACATCTGCAGAATCTCAAGTGTTTAAAATGCAAAGAAACAACATTGATGGGCGTAAAGCCACATAGATTTTAATCCGACATTTTGTCTTTGGCCATATTAATTTTGTGTTTAGTCGTGTTAATTTTGTCTTTAGCCATGTTAAGTTTGTTTTTAGCCATATTCATTTTGTCTTTAGCCGTGTTCATTTTGTCTTTCGCCATGTTAATTTTGTCTTTAGCCGTGTTAAATCTGTGTTGTTGTTTCAGCTGCTAGAAAACAGTAAGAAGCCCAGCAGCACAGAGGCTCTCTTCACCAATTACCTGCCCAAGAAAAACGCTTCAGTCAACAGCGTTGCCAAGGCCTTGAAACAAATGAACCGCGACGATGCCTTGCAGATTCTTCTGGACGCTGTTCCAGGTCAGTGATTGTTCGAGGTTGATATGTGTAGGTTTTGGTGATGTTGGTGATGATCATCGCTGGTGTTGAGTGTAGAATTTTATAACATATCTGTATTGGGCAGTGAACTTTACAATATAATTATCTGTGATGGGTATGTTTACTCTGCTGTACAAACTCATACTACCAAATTGTGAGTGTTTCTTTCAGTCTGTTTTTATAGTGCTTTAATTTTAAAGATTTGTTTTTTCTCAAATTCTATGGAAGAATGAGGCATATATTTTGAAAAGAGTTCGACAGGCGCAGTGGTGTGGTGGTAAGACGTCGGCCTCCTAATTGGGAGGTCGTGAGTTCGAATCCCGGTCGCTGCCGCCTGGTGGGTGAAGAGTGGAGATTTTTCCGATCTCCCAGGTCAACTTATGTGCCGACCTGCTAGTGACTTAACCCCTTTCGTGTGTACACGCAAGCACAAGACCAAGTGCGCACGGAAAAGATCCTGTAATCCATGTCGGAGTTCGGTGGGTTATGGAAACACGAAAATACCCAGCATGCCTACTCAAGGAAAGCGGAGTGAAGCTGACTGTGCTCTCAGAGTATAGTTTGGGGAACCCAAATGGGCAAACGAGCTCACACGTAACCAGACAATTCTGGAATGCTGAAGAAGAAGAAGAAGAAGAAAAGAATTCCGTAGGTCTGATGATGATGGCTGGAAGTGGGTAATGTTGCTGTGTGTGTGTGTGTGTGTGAGTGTACTAGTGGGTGTTAGTGTGTGTGTGTGTGTGTGTGTTGGTGTGTGTTCCTTTCTTTCTCTGTTTTGTTAATGAATTAAGTCAAGACTGTGTGATAGTAATTACACTTGTTTGCTTGTTTCAGATATTGAAACGCGTTTTGAGCTTGAGCTAATGAAACCCAGCATGGAGGCTGTGGAAGGGGATGACCCCTGTGTCACCAACATGACACAGGTCACTATGCTTGATCTATTCATGTTGCGTGTGTGTGTGTGTATTTCTTCTGAATATGGCAGCAACACATGCATTAGTTATCTTATCAGAAGTAGGTGCATGTATTTTATCGTGTGTGTGTGTGTGTGTGCGCGTGCATGAGTGCATGTGTGCGCGTATGTGTGTGTGTGTGATTGTGTATAAGGGGTGGTATTTGTATGAATTTGTTTGTGTGTGTGTGAGTGTTTAAAGTATTGCTTCCAAAAGTGGCTGAGAAGCTGTGAATTTTACAATTATTTTGAAGACAGCAGCTGGTATGCAAGGATATTGGTTGCACTCACCTCAGGTTTCAGTGTGAATTTTAGACTATTGGTCTGTTGTGTTTGGATTGAATGGCATAGCAAAACAGATGAATCTTGTGGTGTTACCATGTCCTGATGGCTGATTGTGATGGTTTCAGGGAGGTTGTCGCTGCCTTGGGTCCCCAACACCCCTGACATGCAGCAACCAGCACGGCACCGGCAGCTGTTCCCCCTGCCACCCCCACCATCACCCCCAGCTGCAGTGCAGCATGGCGTCAGGGGGCTGCTGCTGCCCCCATGTGGGGAATGCACACTGCCACACCCCGCCAGTGCCATACTCCCCCCTCATGCATCCCCAATCCCAGCGATCTCACATGTCATTCAACTACAACATCAGCCCGGAGCCCAACTACAAGATGCACGGAAGTGGGGGTAGGGAGTATTACAACCCCGCTTCCTCCTCCCCCCACAACGGCAGCAGGCCTCTCTTGCTGCAGCACCCCCACCCTCAAGCTCTCTCCGGCCCCCACATGCCACAGCGGCAATACTCAGACCTGCATGCACCCTACAGCCGCGGCATCCACGACAGCATGACGGTGCATCAGGATGCCGAGAGCCACCTCCACAGGGGCTTTCATTCCTTCAGCGCCAACAATGAGAGCATGGATCTGGATGTGGGGAGGAGAGAAGAGCCAGCGTCCCTGCCCACAGCCATCGCCCGAGGGGAGGGTCTGGTTTCCATGGACGTGGGTGAGGACACGCCCTCCACCAGCCTGGAGGAACTGTCGTCCTCGGACTCCAGCTCCCGCCTGCCGGCCCTCAACGTGGCGCGCCAGGTTTCGGAAGAGTGCAACGCCAAGCAGCCCTTCGTCAACACCGTCACGTCTCCCAACAGCCGCTTGTACAGCGAAGGGTCAGAGGACATGGCCAACTGGGCGGCCAAGGCCCGCCTGGCCACAGGGACAGGGAGCCAAAAGGACAACCCGTCCTCTCTCAAACAGCTGGAGACCTTGTCCAACCTGCCCAGCTACTACAAGCCTGACCGCAAGTACACCACCATGGTGGCCGAACAGAAGATAGAAGAGTCCAACGCCAACCCGCGCGGTAATGGCACACGACAGGTCAAGCGAGAGCGGGGAGAGGCCAATCCCTCCTGTCTCTTCTCCGTGGAGAGCAATCGCAGCGGGACCAGCTCATCCAGCGGCAAGTCGCGGACCCCTGTGGGCGCCGAAACATTCCCCATGCGTGTCAAGCCCCAGACTGGTGGTGCCACCTTGGAGCAAGTTCGCAGTCGTCAGCCAGGTGTGCTGACCAAAACCACGTCAGTCCCTATCGACATGAAGGTGGAGGAGTTTAAGAAAGGTAAGAAAGCGAGTGAGTAAGTAACCCCCCACCCCCCAGCAACATAACCTGCTTTATTTTTGGTAACTGATTAAGACAAAGAATTCCCTTCTGCTACAAGGAAATTATCTTTGAGTGTATCAATTCAACACTGGATTTCCCTTCTTTGAGCCAAGTGACGTCAGAGGTCAAATAAAACTCACATTTAGGCGACTGGTCGAGATTACAAACGAGTGCATGGTTGTGTGCGTTCAATCGTAAAAAAAAGAAGAAATTCTACCCAAAAATTTTATTTGTATTTTCGACCAAAATATGATATTTCACAAAGCTCTAGACAGTCATTGTTCACCTCGACGGTTGTTCGTCTTGATCTGTGTACAATCTCAAATTTTTGGTTACTGTGCCCAGCATTTGCAGATACGCATTACCATAGAGTGATGTAAAACCATACCTCTTCCTTCACGTTTTCATGTTTTACTGTCATCTAACATGCAGTCATTCCTGTTTCAGCGTTCCGACACATCAAGGTGTTTGTGACGTACTCCAGTGACAGCAAGCATCATAGGACACAAGTCCTGAGTCTGTGCCACTGTCTGGATCGCAATGGCTTTTCTTGCTGCGTGGATGTCAGTTCTCATCAAGACTCTCCCGACCAGATTCAGGCTTCTAGGGACTGGTGCTCCCGCAAGTTCAAAGAGGTAGGTGTGTCCATTTCTGATCTTATCCCCGCCCCGAGAAAGTTAACACTCTCGCACCTTACGCATGCACGCACAAACAAATGCACACACACGTATGAATGCATGCATGGAGACACACACACACTTGTAACACATGCACAAACACATGTTACACACACACACACACACTCACACATTGACTCTCATATTCATAAATAAGTCAAGAACAGGCAGAGGGTAAATAAAAAAGGAAAGAGGGGAACAAATAAATTAAATCTTGTGTGGCAACAAATGAAAAATGGCCAGCTTGGTCGTACCTTGCTTTATTTCCACTTTTCAAACAAAACAATATGGAAGAAGAACAAGCATGGACTGGATTAATCTGTATTAGAGGGATTTTCTTTGTAGTTGTACTGTACCCAAGTTGAGATGTTGGTGGCAACCTTTTACTGTGCGTCTTGCCCCAAACAACGGACACCATTTTGCAGTATTGCTGCAAGGAGCTGGCAGCTAGCATTTTTTGGTCGATGAATCTTGAGTGATTGTAGATATATCTTATCTGAAAAAGTCTTTGCAAAGGTGTTTCTTTTTTTTACATTTAGTCAAGTTTTGACTAAATGTTTTAACATAGAGGGGGGAATCGAGACGAGGGTCGTGGTGTATGTGTGTGTGTGTGTCTGTCTGTCTGTGTGTGTGTGTAGAGCGATTCAGACTAAACTACTGGACCGATCTTTATGAAATTTGACATGAGAGTTCCTGGGAATGATATCCCCGGACATTTGTTTTATTTTTTCGATAAATGTCTTTGATGACGTCATATCCGGCATTTTGTAAAAGTTGAGGCGGCACTTGTCACACCCTCATTTTTCAATAAAATTGATTGAAATTTTGGCAAAACAATCTTTGACGAAGGCCGGACTTTGGTATTGCATTTCAGCTTGGAGGCTTAAAATTTAATTAATGACTTTGGTCATTAAAAATCTGAAAATTGTAATTAAAATTATTTTTTTATAAAACGATCCAAAAATACGTTTATCGTATTGTTCATCATTTTCGGATTCCAAAAACATATAATTATCTGGATTGTTAATTTCACCGCCTTTGCCACGAGCGGTGGACAGACGATGCTACGAGTGTACGGTCTTGCGGAAAAAATGAAATGCGTTCAGTTTCATTCTTTGAGTTCGACTGAGCTTGACTAAATGTTGTATTTTTGCCTTTCGCGACTTGTTTATTATCAGGTTTGTCCGATTTTCATTATAGAGAGCCTTTCTTATATGTATTAAAAAGGGAAAAAAAGAACCGTAGCACCAAAAGCAACAAATGACAGCCACTGACCATATGCAGAAATGTTACCTTGTGTGTTTGCAGGCAGACTTTGTGGTGGTTTGCCTATCCTCGGCTTACTTGCGGGACATTCAAGGGACAGAAAAGAATGGGCGATCCCACGGTGCAGGCAGCAGGGCCAGCAAAGGCACGCTGCAAGCTGCCTACATTTTTCACCTGATGGAAGAGGAGTATCACACCACGGGCCGCTGCTCTCGCTTTGTTCCTCTCTACATGGAGGGAGCGTCTTGTGACGCTGGCCCCTCCTGGCTGACCAGTCACCTCACCTACCACTGGCCGCGGCAGTACAAGGACCTGCTCTGGATGCTTACCAAGCCCGAAGATCGCATCAAACAGAGGTCAAGGGCATCTCCCCAGAAAGGTCACCTTGCTCTCAAGGTCAACGGGGTTCACTGAGGGCTGAGAGTGGCTCATTTCGTGGTAACAGTTACAAGTTCTCATGCCTTGTTGAAGAGAGTGAAGAGAATGGGGAAAAGGAGATATTGAAGTACATAGGGCATGTGCAGTATGGAAATCTTGAGTTGGCTGGACTGTGAAGAGTTGACAAGGTGCTCAGTCAGGCTGGCTACGCCTGCTTCTTTGTGTTGACTGTGGGTGCAAAATAAAGCTGTTGTGCACCACGTTTCTGATTAATTTCTCGTCTTGGGACAATCAGTTTTGAACACTGTGATTCCAGGAGAAAGAGACGTTTGATCTGCGTGACAGTCCTGATTTGTAAGTTAATGATTGAAAGAAGAAGCTGGTGTCTGGGCCCAAATTTGAATTGTGTGTCAACTTTAATTGCCTATATGTGTCATATTTGTATTGTGAGGCCACCATTTTCAACGTGTTATTTCAGCACATGTATATTGTTAAGATGAGAAATAAAAGGAAGAAGATCAGATCAGAAGAATAATTAACAGATGAGGGCACCATCGTTACATTAAACTGACAAGTGACAGTGCCTGTCATTTCACCCCAAGTGTGATCAAAAGTTGTTGTTTTTAAATAACTAGAAAATGTTTAACCAATGGAAGCATTTAGATTCACAAACTTTGCTTTTAATGATACAAAATTGAATCAAAAGCTGACAAGGTATGGAAAGGTACAGTGAAGGGTTGTCATAAGTACATCTTCTTGTGATCTTGATAAAGTTAATTAACTTAACGTGAACATGTTCGAAGAACTGGAGATAGAACAAATTTAATCCGTCATTAAACTGAACAGCAAAAGTTTTCCTGCAAAATACATGTGATTTTTGTTGAATAACCTGGTGATTTGTAAGTGTTATTTACCATGTTCCAGTGTGCCTAGATCTAAACTTTTAAGGATGTTGTTTGATGTATCAGCCCCGGTAGAGTCGAGATAATGACAGTGTTACGATTAGCGTGATAGGGTTTTAGGAGAAAACAGCATAAAGACCGTAAAGTGTAATGTTGTCTGCGTTGAATAAAATGATCAGTATCTTTTTTTTGGTGATTTTATTTGCTGAAAACTGTATTTGTTCAGGATTTGTTTTCATTTCTTTGTGATTTACATGTATCTCCTGAAGTTCTTTCCAGAAGAATTAAGGCCGACATTTATCAGTTCAGCAACATACTGTAATTGCTTATTAGGACTTTGTGGCATGGTCGGGAATTATCCTGACTGAAAATTGTTGAGAAACACGTTCATATGTATGTGATGTGACTGCCGTTCATTGGGAAATGTTACATTGCCGAGTTGTTTTGCATGATTTAACTGTGATTAGGATTCCTTCCTGTCTATGTCCAGTATGATGTAGACGACCCCAGATCTATCCAGGCTGTCACACGGGGTAACAGCATCCTTCCACTTGGACACATACCCAACCATGCTGCTTGCTGGGCACAGTAGGAATCTTTGGCCGTTGACTTCAGTTTGTAAATTGATGCAGGTGGTTTTCTCTTGTTGCCTGCATTTTGTCCCCCTGGAAAGGTTGCAATGTTTAAAGTGAATGCCTTGTAGTGTACAGTTGGTAGCGGATATGTTTCGGTCCGCAATAAACGATGTTCGAAAATAACTCTGCCGAAAATAACTCTGTATGGGTTTTGACAGAGTTATTTCTGTTAGAAACATTGAGGCAAGCTTTTCCCACGTGATATCATAGGCCAATTACTAGCTGGAGGCTTAGCTCCACATTTTTGTCAGCCAACCATGTGTCGAGACAAGCTACTCGCTTAGTGATTGGCAAAGAATGTCAGGAAGGAAAGCATGCCTCGATGTTCCCTAGAGAAACAACTCTTTAACAACCCATACAAAAACCTGAGACTGAGAGTGATTTCCGAACAGCTGTGAGCAATGGTGAGGCTTTGAGGTTTTGCCCCAGCATAGTTAGTTGTGAGGTTTTCTACCATTCTGGGTGTTGACATGTTTTATTAAAGGCATTGTGTGTGTACGTGTGTGATCTGACAACATCATTTCGTGTGTAGATGCGTGGTACCATGGTTGTCTAAAGAGCGCCAATGGCCTAGTACCTCCGTCTTCAGCTCTCCTGGTTTTCTAATTATCCCTGTTTCCTTCAGGTAGACGATTTGCCGACCAAAGCTGACGAGCAACGTCTGCCCGGGTTTGTTTTTCCGGGTGTCCTTCCCCGTAGCTAGAGCTTTTATGCCGGCTCTGAATCGCCATGATGAGCCTGTCAATGGACATGTAAGGCATTTTGTAGAAGTAGCGGAGTCACCCTCTACCCCACCTCGTCCTGGTAGGAACATCGCCAGTTGGTTCGGGACTGCTTATTTGCTAAAGCTAGTTTATTCGCAGCTAACCCCTATAGCTAAGGGCCGTTCACTATCCACCACCTGTGACCCGCTGGGTTGGGGATGGTCGCCCCGCTACTGATTTGGAGGTAGCCTGGCCCCAGAGTAAAGGCATTGAAACAGCACCTGCCCTACCTAGGCTAGCAACACCTTAGGTCCAGGGTAGGCTCAAAAAGTACAAACAAAATGGTAGTGCCCCAAACAGTGATACTGTGTCAACACCACTGAGATAATGACTTGTCTTCTTGAGATAAAAACCCACACCTGTCAAATACAGTCAATCGTGGTACAGCTGACTGGTTGACGTTTTTTTTTTATTTAGTTTTTTTTCTGGTAGAATAATGGACATTTTTAGTTCACTCATATATCGGAAATGTTCTGTTTTTATTTGCTTTAAATGTTAGAAGTTCTGTCAGCTTAAGTTTTTGATCATTTAAGCTATATTTCTGTCTCGGTTATGAATGGACCATATATGATTGTCCTTGGTCTTGTGTTCTTAGGGAGTGGTTTTTTTTTAACTTGATGCTCAAGCAGTTGTCAAAGTCAGGTTTAACTTGTATTTATCTTCAAAACCAGCATAGAATGGAAAGTGATTTTGGGTTCAGAAAGGCTTCAAAGGACTTCGGATTTGACTGCTGGGAACATTTTAGTGCACCGTACAAATCTGGACAGCACTTTTAAGCATTTTGAGCTTGTTATTGTGACAATGAATTTTATAATCAGATTGTATTGTTATTGGGATAGACATGTACCGTGTCAGAATCTATTTTGGGCTTTTGTCTGTTTGTGAAAAAGATCAAGAATCTTACATATGGCCTTCTACCACTGTTGAAGAGTTTTTTGACTCACATGCGAAGCAAAAGTGAGTCTATGTACTCACCCGAGTCGTCCGTCCGTCCGTCCGTCCGTCCGTCCGGAAAACTTTAACGTTGGATATTTCTTGGACACTATTCAGTCTATCAGTACCAAATTTGGCAAGATGGTGTATGATGACAAGGCCCCAAAAAAACATACATAGCATCTTGACCTTGCTTCAAGGTCAAGGTCGCAGGGGCCATAAATGTTGCCTAAAAAACAGCTATTTTTCACATTTTTCCCATTTTCTCTGAAGTTTTTGAGATTCAATACCTCACCTATATATGATATATAGGGCAAAGTAAGCCCCATCTTTTGATACCAGTTTGGTTTACCTTGCTTCAAGGTCAAGGTCACAGGAGCTCTTCAAAGTTGGATTGTATACATATTTTGAAGTGACCTTGACCCTGAACTATGGAAGATAACTGTTTCAAACTTAACAATTATGTGGGGCACATGTTATGCTTTCATCATGAGACACATTTGGTCACATATGATCAAGGTCAAGGTCACTTTGACCCTTATGAAATGTGACCAAAATAAGGTAGTGAACCACTAAAAGTGACCATATCTCATGGTAGAAAGAGCCAAAAAGCACCATTGTACTTCCTATGTCTTGAATTAACAGCTTTGTGTTGCATGACCTTGGATGACCTTGACCTTGGCTCAAGGTCACATGTATTTTGGTAGGAAAAATGTGTAAAGCATGTGAGTCGTATGGGCTTTGCCCTTCTTGTTTTTTCTTTTTATAATTCCCATTACTTTCATTCCAGAATGTATGCTTTGTGTTATTTGTTGAAGATAAAATCTTGACCAAGATGAATAAAAGCTGTGTTCTGCATGCACTATCCTTCTAAGGCTTTCCTCCACACAGCTCATGATTACTGTTTACCGTTTTATTCACACTGCTTTTGCTCTTTTATTGTGAAGAGATTTATGTGTTCCTTTCGTGTTCTTGTTGGCCAGTGATTGCTGATAATTTTGTTGTTGTTGTGTAAAAGTGTTTCACAATGGTTTGTGTGAAATATTTAGCGCCCGCGGGTTAGGGGGAAGAATCCCCAGCATGTCGTAAGAGGCGACTAACGGATTCTGTTTCTCTTTTTACCCTTGTTAAGTGTTTCTTGTATAGAATATAGTCATTGTTTGTAAAGATTTTAGTCAAGCAGTATGTAAGAAATGTTAAGTCCTTTGTACTGGAAACTTGCATTCTTCCAGTAAGGTAATATATTGTACTACGTTGCAAGCCCCTGGAGCAATTTTTTGAGTCACTTGAGAAAAAGTGACTCTATGTAATCGGTCAGTGTTAGTCTGTCCGGCCGGCCGTCTGGCCGGCCGGCCGTCCGTCCGTAGACACCACCTTAACGTTGGACTTTTCTCGGAAACTATCAAAGCGATCCGGCTCATATTTTGTTTAGTCGTGACCTCCAATGACCTCTACACTTTAACGATGGTTTCGTTGACCTTTGACCTTTTTCAAGGTCAGCGTCAAAGGAAAAATTAGACATTTTATATCTTTGACAAAGTTCATCGGATGTGATTGAAACTTTGTAGGATTATTCTTTACATCAAAGTATTTACATCTGTAGCCTTTTACGAACGTTATCAGAAAAACAAGGGAGATAACTAGCCTTTTCTGTTCGGCAACACACAACTTAACGTTGGGCTTTTCTCGGAAACTATAAAAGTGACCGGGCTCAAATTTTATGTGAACGTGACTCCCAGTGACCTCTACACTTTGACGTCTGCTTTGGTGACCTTTGACCTTTTTCAAGGTCACAGGTATGTCTTGAAGGAAAAAAATTGAAATATCATATCTCTGAAACTATTCATCGGATTTGATTCAAACTTTATAGGATTATTCTTTACATCAAATTATTTACATCTGTATTGTGTTGTGAATAGCAATTTCTTCCTGTCCATCTGATGCCTCATATAATATTCAGAACTGCGAAAGTGACTCGATCGAGCGTTTGCTCTTCTTATTTATTAGTGCTTTTGTGAACAAGAAACAACAAGTGGCTCTATCCCATCTCCTCCCCTTTCCCCGTCGCGATATAACCTTCGTGGTTGAAAACGACGTTAAACACCAAATACCTACCTACCAAATATTTAGCCCAGGACGTTCCCCCTTGTGTGGTGCTAAATGTGAACCAGTTGCCTGAAGTTTCCCCTGTCTTGGAATGATTTTTGTTGATATCTCAAATAAGACCGACAGATTGTCATTGACATTGTTAACAGTAGATGCGTTTTTTCACTGAAATTGGTACAACCGTAGTGATTTTCCTGTCAGTCAACGAACTTTTGTAACCCAGCTGAAGCAACGCATTCAACTGGTATTATGGATATCAACGTAGAAAAGTTGTCCCAAGATGGCTCACAAATTGACCATGAGGAAAGTCATGCTGGACATATTTATTCACTTTTGCATCGAATGACATAATAGTACATTTGACAGAGGACAAGTGCAGGGATGGTATTTGTATGTGAATTCGCCAAAAAACCACTTCAGCTTCCCCATCCTGGGAAGCCAAGTTTTTCATTTCTAGCCAATTCCCTTTCCTGCAAGTGACAAAACTTCTCGTAATTTGCTTTCATTACAATTTTCAAGTTGATCACTCTGTGGATAGGTCCATTGGCTCTTGAAAGTTACTGATAAACCAATATTGTTATGCAGCTGCAGTGCCCTCAATCTCAGAGCTATCACAAATTAGCTGATACATTTGTACTACTACTTACTGAGCTAGTAAACATCAGTACTTGTGATTAACTTTCAGCAGGGTATTCAGGATATGTGTCACATGCATCTTGGTTCATGTGTTTCGTTTGACACATGCCATTTCCCATTCTTTATGTTTTTGTTCATCATGTTTGTCATTCTCTAAATGTTCCAAGTAATCAAGTAACATTGAAAATATCCAACAGAACAGTATTTACAGTTATGGGTAGACGTGAGTGTTAAGTGGCAGCCACCGGCTATCGGATGGAATCATATGGGACGGAATCACGTACATGTATGAACGTTTTTGTGTGTTGTGGCAAAGTGCCTTGTGTTACCGCGAGTCCAATGTCAGTGCCATTCCTGGGTGTGCCTACAACTCTCTGTCCCATTGTTGAATCCCTTGTGCATGGATTCTCCGAAAAAGGATCAATTTCTTTCATCTTTTCAGAGAAAACATAGCTTCTTTAACTTATTTATTTTTGTTCACTTCGTTTTCCAAGTACCCCTTACCAGGATTTCTTTGCAGAACATACCCCCCCCCCCCCCCCTCCTTTATTTGTTTGTTTGGTTTGGTGCAGTTAGTGAGTAATATGTGTTTTTTGCCTTCCTTCTTTCTAATTCTTGTGGTGTTTATACATCAGTGATTTCTGTTAGGGTTACTGTGTCCAGTACATTTTAGTATCGCAGGTGAAAACAACAAGTGATCAGAGAATTCTGGCAGCCAGTCTCGCACATTCACGGTCACATACAGTGCATACGCCAAAACCCAACACACACACACATACAAACATGCACACACACACACACGGAAGGATAAAAGGTTTGTCAAAAAAGGTATATCACCAAAAGAGACCAACAGAAGAAGTTGCCTCATTAATAGAAAGTTTGTGCGAATGTTGCAGATTCTGGCATTACAGTTTTGTGCCTTTTTCTGCACAATATGCTACCTCAGTGAATTTCTGTATAGTTGTACGGGGAACGTACACTTAGTGTATGTGCAGAGTATGATTTTTGTGTTTTGGGTCATGCTTTCATCAGCCATATTTTTTTTTTATTTAATTATTTATTTTTAATCATATCATTGAGTTTTTTCTTTTCTCATGGTTGGTCTCCTGCATAACTGTGTATGGAATCGAGCATTGCACTGTGGAGCTTTGTAAGATGAAAACATGAACATTTCTGTAACAAAGCATTTCATATGAAAGGAGAAAGGTCATACATTTTAAGATGCAAGTAATTTGTGTCAGTAAAAAAAGATAGAAGATATAGAGTTAAAGTTTGAAACTTCCGATTTCAGGCATTTGATTGAAATTTAGCCAGTAAAAGTGTTATGAAAATGAGCATAGATTATGTTGTTGAAACTGCAGTTTGTCCCAAGAGCCTTAAGGATAAAATTTCCTGCCTTTTCAGCAAGAGGTTACAGTGCCAGTATTTTGGTGTCTAGATTAGTCTCATATTGTTGATGTGTGGTGTGTGCCTAATGTTCTGAATGTGCAGTTAAGGGGGAAATTTAAAGTTCTCCACTTGAAAAGCATCGGAGGTGTTAGTTAAGACAATTCACATATTGGATTTCAACAGTTCAATAAGGTTGTCACAAGATTGCTGGCAGTGTTTTTCATGATGTTAAATGTGTATTACCTGTTGTACAAGACATTGTTATCATCGCCATGTATGATTAAATATTGTTGAAACACGTTTTTGTCAGCATATCTGTTCAGAGAGAAGAGATTGAATTTGTTACATTCTAACCTCATTTCTCATATTCCTAAACCAAGAAACTTTCCAATTTAACCATCAGACAGGCATTACTCACATGCATATTCATTTATACTATATTATGCTCTCTACCACGCACAAAAACACAGACGATACACACATTTGCACAGGGAAAGAAATTAAACGCTCAATCTTACAGTAGAATCTTTTATGTTTATGTTACATACACAATTGCATATACAATTATATGAGCAGTTTGTTTGGATGCAAAACAAACCATTTGCCGTAGGTCTAATTTTATACACACAGTCACATTAATTTTCTTAACATTACTGTAATACAGAAAATCAGTTCACAGATGAAGAGCAGCAATAGACGATGTTAAGAAATAACTCAGTCGGGGAAGTCTTGCAGGGGAAGACTGACAGCGAGGCAAACAATCAGTGCCACACAACCAACAACCCCCCTCCCGTTATGAGAAAGTTACTGTCTATGTCTGCTACTTTAGCAACAGCTTCCTCCTACATTGTAACATAAGGGATCCCATCTGCACATCAAGTGCACTGTGACCAGCGGGTTCACATTTTACCCAAGCTATGCTACACAATATTTGTTGCTGGTGAAAAATCAATCCACCCTAAACTCGACTTCAGCTACAAGGCCAAAGTGGTGCATGTTATCTTGTAGCGACGGAGGAAAGCTGGTCACGGATTTTGGACAGTCCATCCAACATCGTGTCCAGTGTTTCTTTAGACAGCTCCACGTTGACCGTCTGCTGGCCTCGGGTTGCCTCCCCTTGCTCACTGCCAGACTCAACCTGCACGCAACCGTACAACACTGGGTTAGAGATGCCTCACTGAATATAGAATATTTCCCATACTGAGTGAAAGAAAATACGTTAACTGACTTTAAGGGGAGTCATGAAAGCACTCTGTCAGTGTTTATATATATATATATATATATATAGGGGAGACCGGGGCTAGTCCGCCCCCGGGGCACATCCGTCTTTGTCTGTTTATTCTTATGTTTGCCACCTTTTAGTCATTCACACCATGTGGGAGTGGTGTCCCTTCTTCCCGCCACATCCTGCAGAAGTTCAGAGGTTGCGCGCCCATATATCGTGAGTACAGATCACAAAAAGTGTTTTTCTTCATTTTTGTAACATGAATGCATAGGAGTTGACTTAGGTTTTGATGCATTACCTCTGAGAACAAATATTTAGTCTTGGTGTCGAGTGAAAGTGCGTTAATTAAGGTCGAGTTCTGACGAAAGTTTTGCTTCTTCCTTCCCATGTTGTGCTCGTTATCTGGCACTAGAGTTGCCTGCCCGTGCAGGGGCAAGTCCGCCTATTTGTCATGGGGCATGTTCGCCGTAAGCAGTATGTACAACAAATGTTCATGCGCACATAAAAACTGTCTGCACATTGATATCAGCTACACATTTGTCTTGATGTAAAATAAAAAAATCAGTCTCCTAGTTCATCAACCTCGCCAGTTATGCTACCAAAAGCATAAAAGTAGCATAAAAGTAGGCGGACTAGCCCCGGTCTCCCCTAACGTAATTTTGTGTTACATTCTTTCGTATTTTGTCATTGGCATTTTTGAACCTAAATATTGAAGGGAAATAAAAAAGCTTTCCCACTAAAGCTTGCCCACTACTAGTCTTGTACCTACTATGGGATGAGAGCGGCGGACTTGCCCCACCCTGTAGGCGGACTTACCCCGACTTGGGGCAAGTTCGCCTACGTTAGGGTAGGTCTACTTAAAGCAGTATGTACAACAAATGTTCATGCGCACATAAAAACTGTCTGCACATTGATATCAGCTACACATTTGTCTTGATGTAAAATAAAAAATCAGTCATCTAGTTCATCAAACTCGCCAGTTATGCTACCAAAAGCATAAAAGTAGGCGGACTAGCCCCGGTCTCCCCTATATATGACCGTCAGTTAGACACTACTCAGTCTTGAAAACTATTGGCTAATCAGTTTTGTCTCTCTCTGTCTCTCTCTCACACACACACACATCCATTCACTGAGATTCAAAAGAATTGTGGTACGTTGCAAAGACATGTTATCTGCAATATGTCACAATGACGCAGCAGTGAGTATTGCGAATTACAACTGATCAACCGAGCCAGTCTGAGGTGTCAGTCAGTCAGGGGCGTGTGCCCAGTGCACTCGTCAGTCGGTCAGTGTTGGCCGGGTAACAAAGAGAGGCTCGGCCGTCTGTGTGTGTGTGTGTGTGTGAAAGAGAAAGAGAGAGAGGAATAGAGACAGACAGAGATAATAATAACGATAGGCTCTACTGAATTGTGTGTGGGTGCATTAACGCTGGTATGAGTGTGAACGTAGGCCTACCAGTGTGTGCTTGCCCCGGTGCCGTGGGTGTACTGACGAGCGTGTGTGTGAACGTACCAGTGTGTGTGTGTGTGTGTGTGTGTGTGTGTGCGCGAGAGAGATGGAGAGAGAGAGAGAGAGTGTGTGTTTGTGGGGGTGTCAGGTGTGTGAGCACACAAGCGCTCGTGTATGTATAATTTGAAAGTGAGCCAGAGAGAGAGAGAGAGAGAGAGAGAGAGAGTTGGTCCGCTTTTCCACAATCTACTAATCACTGAATCAGCCTGCCTATAGTATATATTTTCTTTACCTGGAGACTAAGAATACAGGTGGGGACGGACATGCGAGCCACAGTGTCAGACGCAGTCTTCACGTCAACTCGCCAGTCGAAGTCAGCCAGCTTGGGCAGCGACACTGGAAACAAACAGCGTGAAAACAATTCTATTTTCTGACAGCGACAATACCAACTGAGGCTGGTTGTCATACCAACGGATTGTCGGTCACATAATTATACCTGACCGATGTCTCTGTCTTTTATCACTGTGACGACGACCTCCCTGTGCGACAAGAGATGTACGCAAAAAACCCACCGACTGAAGTAAGAAAATAGGGTGGTGGAGGGGGGCAACACTGAGTGATAGAAAACTGGTCTGCCTCTCAGTCTCTTTCACACACACACACACACAAACACACACAACAAAACAAAAACACGACACACTCACACACAGGCAGATCGACACACAGAGACACACGCGGCCGGTGCACGCACACATACACAGAACCTTTTAATTAGGAAGAAAAGTCGAACACACACACAACACACACTGGCTCACGCTCATCATATCTCTCTCACCGTCACTGACACACAACACAACTGTCAACACTGTCACCAAGCTCGCCACAGCCAAAACTGTGATGACAGAGACCAAAATCCAACAAGCAAACATCAAAATATATAGTCAATACGGGTATAACACAAGTAACAGAGAAAAAAGACACCCCCCCCTCCCCCCTTAACCGAAAAATCGACTCACTCGGTACAGACGGGTGACTCCTGCGACAGCAAACGCCATATTTCCCCTCAGTGCTACATCAAAGACTGACTTGGCTCAGGAAGCTACCAAGTCAAAACTAATGGCCTGCCATCCAAAGACACTTCAGTACAAAGTATGAAGTTTATTGCGCAGAAACGTTCTCCGTCTAACTCCCCTCAACTCCAAATCATCATGATAGCTATCACTCGACACAGACATGAAAGAACAGCTTTCTATATCTGTATGTACCCCCCCCCCCCCCCCCCCCGACTTCCCCGTGGCTGTTGGTCAGCCCCCCCCCCCCCCCCTCACTTACAAGTTACACCAAATATTTATTCTTTACAGTACTTAGTTATCAAAGAACTGCGTACTTGATGCGTGTTCCACCTGAAAACAAGTAGGCCTATTTAGAAAGTAATCACCTGTGCATTTCTGAGAAGAGTCTACAAGAGCAGTTTCTAGTCACAGGAAAATGTTACATGTACTACAAAGATTTCCGGGTGAGAGGGTGGGTGAAAAGTGGTGCGACTCAAGACTGAGTCAATCCCGTTGGGTTTGAGTTACATGACATGAAGCAATGGAGCATGTTGTTGTAGTTTTCTTGTGTACAAATCAAGAGTTACAAGCCACGCTATAGCAAACCGGATCTTCCGTATAAAGTACTATGCCACAACTATTGCCACATGTTACATTGAATGTTACAGCACAGTCGGTTGACTATCATCACTTCTTTCCGTTTTAGATAAAATATATGCCCCCCCCCCCCCCCCCAACACCATGATGGCTGCACGGCCGGCCACGGTAACAAATTCCCGTATCTTGAACATAAGTAGTACATGTAATAACATTAAATCTAGTTGACTTAGAGGTTTGCCAGCACAATCTGACATATGAGAACGACTTCATGTCGCAATCCGTTTTGCTTTCAACGAAACCCCATGCGCCAGAAATCCTCTATGGAGAGGATACAACTGAAACTGATCCCGGAAGACAGTGTATGTGACTGCCATCATGCGCCTGTGGACCGTGCACAGTAACGCGTTTACATTCAAAAGCTGTGAGCGCTGCAACAAAGAGTAGATGTGGGACACGCTGCGTGGGTGTCATCCCTCAGCCAGTAGATTTTCAGTACAAAGCAATAAACCTTCGATGACAAGCTCAACTAAAGCCACCCCCCCCCTCTCTCTTTCTTTTGCGCACCACACACACACACACACACAAAGAAATGAAAAGGAAGTTGAAGGAGAAAAAATCAGATACTTTTATTAGGGCGAGTCTGTCGAGGGAGTATTATGTATTTCATTTTTTTCATTTCAAGTTTAAGAAGCAAAACTCGCAGCAGACTGAACGTAAATAATAACCAAGACAAGTAGTCAACGTAGCACACACACAAAATATCAAAACTTAAAAAGAAAAAGAAAACTCGCCCTCTCTCTCTCGAGATCGTTGAGTCTTTTTAATTTCTTTCTCGTCCCTTCATTCCCCGTCGTGAGTGACTTTGAAACTTCCTGCTAAGGCCGTTTTCATTATTTTAAAAGCAGTGAGTTGAACGAAGAGTCAGTAAGGACTCAGTCGGAAACAGGGCAATGGGTTGAAATCGTATGGATGAAAATACAATAATATGCCGATCTGTGAGTCAGGCGGCATCGCCGTGAGTCTGTGTGTGTGCCGGTGTGTATGCATGTGTGAATGTGTGTGTGTGCCGGGTGTGTCTGTGTGTGTGCCGGGTGTGTCTGTGTGTGTCTGTGTGTGTACCGGGTGTGTGTGTGCGGCGTCGGGGAATGGGTGGGTTGAGAGAGAAAGAGGAAGAAAAAGCCGACTGAGAATATGAGCGAGAATAATACTCAGTTATGTATACATGTGTGGGGGCTGGGCCGCTATTGCGCGGGGGCCGCTATAGACCCTATCGGTATTCCAAACTCTCGTGATCTCTCGCAAACTTCAGAGCATAGCAAAGCATGCAGTACAGCGATCTCACGTGAGCTGCACAAGCCAAAGTTCGAAGTTCTCGTGATGTTCAAAGCATAACAAAGAGCGTGTCTCGCGAGAGCTGCTCAGATACCGAAAAGGTCTATTGCGCGAATCTAACCCTAACCCTAACCCTAAAGATTCGCGCAATAGCGGGCCGACCCCCATGTGTGTGTGTGTGTGTGTGTGTGTGTGTTGGGTGGGTGTGTGTGTGTGAGTGGTGTGTGTGTGTGAGTGTGTGTGTGTGTGTGTTGGGTGGGTGTGTGTGAGTGTGTGTGTGTGTGTGTGTGTGTGTGTTGGGTGGGTGTGTGTGAGTGTGAGTGTGTGTGTGTGTGTGTGTGTGAGTGTGAGTGTGTGTTATTTGTGTGTGCAGGAAGTATGTCCCCACCAGGTCACCGATTTATGCCACCGGCAAAAATCAATTTACATCTATTCTCTGGCTTCGTATCATACACAGCCTGGTAACTGACCGACAGTCTCACTAAAACTGAACCATGCTTGAACTGATCCGCCCATGCCGCGGCTTCGGTTTCCATGGAACAAACAGATCCAATCAAACTTGAAATAAACTAAACTTCAGCCCCCAAGCCAACAAAGGTGACTGCTGTTCAGTTTATTCTGACTTTAATATCCCCCGAGCGTGCGGCCAGTCTAGCTATCGTACGTAACAACAGAACAATAATAAGCTCAGTTATAACCACAGAGATATAGAATATTCTATATCTCTGTGGTTATAACATAGGCCTAACAAGTCCCAGTTCCATGTCGCCCACTGATATGACAAGCATCAGCTTCATGACTTACAGAACCGTGATTAAATTGCTTTCATTCAAAGTTAAACTGAAGCGAACAAATCGAGTCAATCAGTACTGACAAAGATAATTTCTGTACAAATGGCAAGAACAAAATCAGTGAGTCCAAAAGCATGGTTAGTCCTGAAGGGAGTAACTCGGACTGCAACTGGTGATGGGTTTTTTTGTCGTCAGTGAAGCAATTTAATTACTGATCAATGAATCTATTGTATGGAAACGATCGGTGGACACGCGTGGACCTCAGTGTTGAAAGACAGATAGCCATATGGGGCCTGTAATCGATACACTTTGGCAAGGCTGCCGTTATCGCCCGTTCCCTCCGTGACGAACACAGGCTTTGCTGTTCCTCACATTGATAAGATCCCCGTCCCCCCTCAGTTTCACTCTCCGAGGCCTTCCTTTATCTGTGCCGCAGTTCCTTGATAATGACTGCTGTCACAGGCACCTGTTTGTAAAAGCGGTCTACCTGTAAGGTGAGCAAGCGGATAACTCGCCGAGTCCAAGGCAAATCCCTTGTGGCGCAGTGGAACTAAAGGGCTCAAAATCTGACAAGCTGTCACATAAACATGGCAACCCCCAAGGAACAATATTCTCACGTCAATTTCACACACACACACCCACACCCACACACACCCTCACCCCCCCCCTCCCCCAACACACACACTTTTTTCTTGTAGGCTACTTTTTTGTGTCGCGAGAAATTCCGATTCTTTTCCCTCAATGTATCACCTGAAGCTTTTTACACCCCCGGTATAGGGGTGTGTAAAGGCTTCGGTCGATGTGTTTGTTTGTTTGTTTGTGTTCGCATATAGATCTCAAGAATGAACGGACCGATCGTCACCAAACTTGGTGAACAGGTTCTATACATTCCTGAGACGGTCCTTACAAAAATTGGGACCAGTCAAACACACGGTTAGGGAGTTATTGGTGGATTCAGATTCTACAAGGACTTCTAGAGGGACATATTAATGGTCAAAGGGAAATAACCTTCTCAGTTGGTGGCAGTGAGAATGGTAAGGACGGGGGTGTTTTTCCTACCTCGGAGGAATTTCTTGTTCTTTTAACCATTGGACTTACAAACGATTAAGTGGCTGCCAAAAGTGGCGTATGAGGGTTATTCAGCGTCGCCCATCCTCGGATGATCTGACCCTGGGTATATTGATCTATTGACTGTTGCCGGAATGGTACATACACCAATCAGTAATAAACCCAGCTTTCAACGTGTAAAATCTAGGCCTTCGTTTTTCCGTTCAGTTCCGTGTACAACTGCCTTGACCTTCTTCCTGTAAAGCAAAACTCAGATGCAGTTCTGTTGAAACCAAATCGCTAAAGGATTAATTTTACATGAGTTACTTTAAAATCCACAGCATGCGCCTGTGTGACAGTCAGTGCAGGCAATGTTTGTGGCAGTGGTTTTGGCGCATGTTGTCTTTGTTCTTCGCCACTTCCTTTCACCCCCCCCCCCCCCCTTCAACTCCCCTTCTCCGTCTTTCTCTGTCTTCCTCGAAAGTGAGTGGCGGCAAACTGAATTTCGTACTGAGCCCTGACCCAATGACCCGCCAATATCCGTCTGTGTCTACAGCGCGCTTGTTTGTCTGAACTTGCGGGGAACTGCCTGCACACAGCCCTTTGCCAGGGGACCAAGGGAAGAGGCTTTTTCCCTTCACAGGCACATGAAACCCGTAACATTGTGATCCGGCTTGTCATTATACTACGCAGATACTAATTCCCCAAAGACTTTTTGTCTTCGACATCAACGTCAAGTGCGTGTGGTCTGTTGTTGAGTTGTCTGCTGCACAAAGGCGTCAACATCAGTCGCCATACTGTGTCCGTTTCAGTGATTCTCAAGTAACAACAAACCACACGCACATTCTCCGTCAAGCTGGCATGCCATTCATGACAAGTTCTTTCATCTCGGATTTTATTTTAACATTCGCTACGTCTGTCTGTGTGTGTGTGTGTGTGTGTGTGTGTGTGTGTGTGTAGGGGGGGGATGCAACTAAGAAGGGCAGCAGCACAGAAATCAGTTCCGCTGGTTCAACTATGATCAGTTTTATTCTGGTCACAAGTTTTTTTTGGCGGGAACTATGCCAGGTTTTCTCAGGCTGTGATAAGAAACTGTAACTACAAAGGAAATAGAACTTACATTCATTTATCTAGATTTTGAGAGATATTTTTTTTTAATGAAAATAAAGCCTTAGAATAAACAGGTCGGGAAAAAAGACTGACCACAGGCACAAGACACACCTGACATGGCTTGATCTCGACATGCATCTGGGGCGCTCTGCTATTAATTCAGTTTCTGGTGTGTCTGGCGCCTGTTGATCATTCGACTGAATTTGGGGGTAAAGACGATCGAGTTTCTTCGTGTACATGTTACACCATGACACGACATGATACTACGATGTATTCAATTCACATATACATGGGTGCAACCTGGAAAATTCCAAAACCCGGCAAAGGTTGGGGTCCAGCTTTTCAAATGCAAAAAAAAACCTCTCCTGGAACAAAAACATCGGCAGCCGAAGAAACCAAAAACCGGCTGCCGGCGTGTAGCCGGCAGAGTTGCACCCATGCATATATATGTAATTTTTGTTATTCATTTTTTTTATGGAGACAAGAATGGACACAACATGATACTACATGTATATATTCAATTCACATACTATGTATTTTTTTATTATTATTTTTTTTATGGAGACAAGAGAGGCGGGTAGAGACATATACCCGCACCTATAAAAGAAAAAGAAAGAATATCGACTGTCGGACTGAGCTGCCCCGTTTTTCCTCCCGAACAAAAGCTCAACCGAAACCGACATAATCTATCTTGTAAAGCTGGCTTTAGCTACAAGTTGGATGAGTATTAAAGACTACCGACACCAACAAAGGCTGGCGCGAGGCGGCGGGGGCTGTCAAAACCCACCTGCTTTGACACCCAGGGACTGAAACAGCGACGGCCAGCTGCCAGTGACAGCTGCAGGCTACCCGGCACACGTACGTCAGGTGGACAGTAGTCCGAACGGACTGGTCTAGCAGTGTCCACATGAGTTCATTCTTCAACGTTCACACCTGCCACTGATGTAGCAACTGTCCTCACACCCATTTCCCTCGCTCCCACTGTAGCCAACATGTACTGTTTTTCAGTCCACTGCATATGCATTCATACTGGCGACTGAGAAGGAAACTGAGACTGAGGAACTTGAACACACACACACACACACACACACTTTGCTTTCTAATTCCGCTCTGGAAACTATGATGGACTTGTTTCCCCTTCAACTCAATCAAATAACCATATACCAATCACTTGAAACCCTTTAGCACTATGTGTCCATGTCAAGTTAAGTCAGTTAGTGCGAGACAACAGTCAATCACAACCGCCGCCTAAACTTGATAACGGACGAAGATTCCATTTCATCTCAGGAGCCAAACTCCAAGAAGTTACATCGCTTGAGAGAGTTTTTTTTCTCAGTTTTTCTTTTTTTTACAGAGCCGGCTGGTCGCACCATAGTCTGTATAGACCGCTCCGACGGACCACTACAAAATCAGGGCTTCAAACATTGACCAGCTCCAATCGACTTCTTTGGCAGCGGACCAAAACCAATAGCAGAGGTACACCCGGAGGCGAACAGCACAACGGCCGGCGTAGCCGATGGAGTAGCACTGAGAAAATCAAAGCAACCAACACAGGGCTAGTTTGTTTCAACGTTCACCCCACTGAAATTAAGTCCATGTGTACTTGACTGGTTCAGCCTGTTGTGGAGATCATGCAGCAGTAGTCGGCCTTCAACGCCGCACATGTGTGCTTTTACAGCAAGCGACTTTACAATATTTGCGACAAATACGAAGCTAAACAACATCCACTGGAACTAATTACTATTTGTTTGTTTGTTTGTTTATTTGTTGCTTAACGTCCAGCCGACTACGCAGAGCCATATCAGGACGAGGAAGGGGGGGATGAAGGGGGCCACTTGTCAAGCGATTCCTGTTTACAAATGCACTAACCCATTACTTGTGTCCCAGCAGGCTTTAGTAAAACTAAATTAATACCTACTGGAAGATTACCAGTTTCCAGTATGTTAAAATAGGCTTAACCTATCTACTGCTGGACTTACATCAGAACACTAACAGATTAAACTATACATGAATCGCGAGACAAGCGGCAAGAGAAGAGATTTTTGGAAAAAATACAGGTGAATGAGCAAGAAGGCAGAAAAAAGAAAAGAATTCATGAAGAAAAAGAGAGCATGACAGGAAAGAGGAACCAAAAATCTACCTAACAGCAAACTAGAAAGCTCCTGCGGTTCCAAAAACAGGAGGGGCCTTTAATTTCATAACCGCAGTGCCCCACTGCGGGAACTAATTACTATACGTACTGACACGCAAAGTCAACATGATAAAATGGATGCAGATATTAACTACACCCCCACGCCACCCCAGTCCCATTCACCCCAAACATTCAATGCAAAATTACGAAAACAAACAAATAAGGCGTCGATTTGTTTTAACCCTCCTTATGGCAATGGGCTCAATAGATCGATGAACATATCACAGTACAGCGTCATGTATTTATCAGGACACTGGAAATGATGCTGTCATCACGCGGATGAGTATCATAGATGAGGCCCATCAGTGACCGGCGTGAAAGCCTTTTTGATCAAGAGCGGCAGGCCATACCACTCAGCAGATTCGCTAAAAATCAATCAGGAACGGCATCAGCGAATGAGAGAGCATAACATCGTGACAGGCCTGAAAAGCAGGAACCCCGACAGCAGCCAGAAACAATCAATACTACACAGCTCCCTAGCTGAGAACCGAGACAGTGATATAGATGCACGAGCAAGCTGTGCCTCGGAAAGGGTGAGCCGTTCAATGCAACAGAAATCGCTTCATGTACGTCAGCGCCGTCTCAACTGATCGCATATTACGCCGAATACGAGTTTTGCTCATCCGCTCAATAGTGCAGTAGAGATTCTTTTTTTCCATATATAAATTACCCGCAGTGGCAGCATCGACGTCTTCCTGCTGTAATATGATTATTACAAGCAAGTCGGTTAAACTTCGTTAATCCCCTTTTTACATTTAGTCAGGTTTTGAGCCATAAATACATAACTTGAACTGCATGCTACTACATGCAGTGTTCAGCAAATCAGAACAAAACTGTAGGTCTACGCAGTTACTCGGGTTTGTAAACTCAACTCACTCGTAACAAAAATTTAAAAAAGTTACACGTAACAGTGACACGGTTGGCCTAGTGGTAAGGCGTCCGCCCCGTGATCGGAAGGTCGTGGGTTCAAACCCCGGCCGGGTCATACCTTTAAAATTGGCCCAATCTAGTGGCTGCTCCGCCTCGCGTCTGGCATTATGGGGTTCTTGTTTTCTTTCTTTATTTGGTGTTTAACGTCGTTTTCAACCACGAAGGTTATATCGCGACGGGGAAAGGGGGGAGATGGGATAGAGCCACTTGTCAATTGTTTCTTGTTCACAAAAGCACTAATCAACAAGAAATTCCTCCGAGGTAGGAAAAACACCCCCGTCCTTAGCATTCTCACTGCCACCAACTGAGCAGGCACTGCTAACAAGTGTGGTTATTTCCCTTTGACCATTAATATGTCCCTCTATAAGTCCTTGTAGAATCTTAATCCACCAATAACTCCCTAACCGTGTGTTTGACTGGTCCCAATTTTTGTAAGGACCGTCTCAGGAATGTATAGAACCTGTTCACCAAGTTTGGTGACGATCGGTCCGTTCATTCTTGAGATCTATATGCGAACACAAACAAACAAACAAACAAACACATCGAGCGAAACCTATACACACCCCTATACCGGGGGTGTAAAAATTTGCTCCAGGAGCTTGCAACGTAGTACAATATATGACCTTACTGGGAGAATGCAAGTTTCCAGTACAAAGGACTTAAGCATTTCTTACATACTGCTTGACTAAAATCTTTACAAAAATTGACTATATTCTATACAAGAAACACTTAAAGGCATATGTACGCGCTCCCGTGTTTACAAAGTGTAGTTTGCCCATAATCGATGTCAAACGCACCATAAGACCATGTAATGACGATATGTCGCCATGCGCGGACCGTATACATGCATTACAGCTTGTTTTAGAGTCTCAAAAACTTTGGATGTAAACAAAGACGCGGAGTTATTTCCCTTGCGTCAACGCTACCTCTGTTGGCAAATCTATAAATAGGACGATCCAGATCAAAATGAAAATTAACATATCTCAACATTGAAGGGGTCCTAGACCACAATATTTTGCAGGGAACTTAATTTAGCATGTCTCCAGCTGTTGGTAAAGCAATTAGCGTGTATAGTCATCGAGTACATATGGCTTTAACAAGGGTAAAAGGAGAAACAGAATCCGTTAGTCGCCTCTTACGACATGCTGGGGAGCATCGGGTAAATTCTTCCCCCTAACCCGCGGGGGGTATTATGGGGTTAGTGCTAGGACTGGTTGGTCCGGTGTCAGAATAATGTGACTGGGTGAGACATGAAGCCTGTGCTGCGACTTCTGTCTTGTGTGTGGCGCACGTTATATGTCAAAGCAGCACCGCCCTGATATGGCCCTTCGTGGTCGGCTGGGCGTTAAGCAAACAAACAAACACGTTACAGTGAAGGAAACTATTTTAGGCCGGCAAAGAAACATCAACACTTTCAAAACGCTGCCACTTCAAAATACACAGAAATAAATCAACCGCCAAACTCGCCATGCGGTCTTTCCAAGGTCATCCTCGTAAACACGCACCTCCCCCCCCCCCCCCTCTCTCTCTCTCTCTCTTATTCGACGTTACGGCGCAATTTTCAAACGGTATCGATTTGCGCTGACTAAACTCCAACCGTCGTTACCACAGGGGTAAACTGACGGAAGGGTCAGGTTTATTTTTGTCCTCGTCGCTTCACGATTTAACTCAGTATTCACTGAAACTGACTTGTAAGCGTGTTGTGTCAAATACCAGGAAGTCTTCACCATGCTCCTGTCGAGAACTGCATCAAGGAAAACTTGTTATCCTATTTCCTACTGTTTGAATAATAACCTGTATGACTGACGGTAAACAAATAGACGGCCTTTTACCATACGTTTGATATTTGTGTGCTTGCCGGTTAGTATTGAAAAGTCAGTGCTTATTTCATACTAATTCTAAGACGGACAGACTGACAGGCAGCGCATCTAAACCTTTATGACACGTATCAAATTTAGTCGGTGTTTTCAAGCGTCAACCAAAAAATACTGTCTGTTAGAATAATTCTTAAAATATATACATCTCAGAGAAACTGACTCTTAGTTAATAATTTCCAGAAACAAAATCCAAAATAGCAATTTGAAATTTTATACTCATCATATATAACACGTTTCCCAACCCTAAAACACAGATCCGCAAGCTCAAATGTACACAGTAAAACAAAGCTCTGCATATCCGAGAATAAAGTTAAGTGATTCATGACAGCAGCCAGCTCTCACACAAAAACCGTCATTTGTTCTTGACAATACTCGTTTTTGTTTTTTTGGGGGACGTCATTATTTTGTTTAATGGTTGTCTGGTTATGGCTGGCTGGTTTGCCTTATGCTTTCATATCTGTTTTCGTCTTGCTCTTTGTATTTCTTGTTCAGTTGTTGGCTTTTACAATAACAATCAACAATCAGTCTCTCTCTGTCGCTGTCCATCTCTCCGTCTCTCTCTCACGCACACCAGCTTTTGTCACGAAAACATCAGGAAACTGACAGGACTAGTGCTGGTTTGTCACTCAGTCTGAAAAATACAGTGTAATAAAACAGAAGAAAAAAAATCGTCCAGGACTAGGGTCAGTAGCCGGTCTGAATACAATCCTTCAAACCATTCTCAGTCACGGCACGATGGGACTCCCCCCACCCCCACAAACACTGCAAAAATTAGTATGTTCAAAAACCGAAAACCACTGATGTAAATCGTCTTTATTGAACATCATATTTTTGAATTGCTATTTCAACTATATACAAATAATTCCTCTCAGCCATTTGATGTGGCGATTCAGTTCTTACAAAATAGGCCTACAGGATGACCCCCGAAAAATGCAACCCTGAAAAATGCTTACAACTTATAGATCTGTTGACCGAATTACTTTACATTTGGTGTACATTAATTTCAGCCTATGCATGACTATTCCACAAAGTGGCACATTTCTAGATTAAATTGTCTGACTTTTGTGTACTTTCAAAAAAGTGTTCCAAATTCGAGGATCGACTCAACAGTACTTGGTTTGACAGTGTGAGCGGTAGCCATATTTACCTGCTTTAACGTGACCCTTCTGACTTTTACCTTTTAGATTATCTGAATGTCCGAGTATACATAAACACTCCCCCCTCCGGCCCCACCCGTAAAGGATGAGTTAATGGCGGTTCGCCCGACATACGTGCGTGGGTGCGTATACTTCGACGGAAAAATGTGTGATGTGGAACTGCGTATTTACGAGCAGTGGCACTTCTTTGACGTCGACTCTACGTGAAACTGCAGCAGTTATTGGTTGGGTGTGAACAGTCAAACAGCAGCTATTTTCCTTTTTAATGGATAATAAAATGTATCTCGAGTCTTGTTTCTTCTGCCGAGCTCAATTTAACATCAAATGGGTATTAAACAGCAACTCCATCTTCTTCTGCTCTTTGTATTCTGCGTCTATAAATTGACATAAGAAGCCAAATACCGCGATCCCCCCCCCCCCCCCCCCCCCCCACGCAAGAGAGAGGATATTGTGTGTTTGTACAGGTTTCCTTCATGGTTTGAATGTTTCCAATATTTATCGTATATCACAGCGAGACACAGGTGAGCTTTGAGTGATAACGCGACCACTGCACCGTCACATTTTCGTGCCGTTACCATGGCTACGCGAACCCTGATTTCGCGATGAACTACCCCCTGATCGACAAAAGCGGGTACACCAACAGGCGCTGCACCCGCATACATTTCCCAATGATGTTTATGCCAACGCACAGTCACCCATCAGATTGATGTCCAAATATTGCTTTGATTTCAGAACCTCCTCCTGTATGAGACTAATTCCACCTCTCTCCCTTGGTCGCCCGTCGCAAGGAAACTGATAGATACAAAAAGCTTTTAAATGAATGCTGTCAAGCGCTTGTGCCTCCCCCCTTATTGCTTGTCCCCGTGTGCTTGTGTGGGGGCTATGATAGTAGTGGATGGAATGGAAAGAAAGGAACGAGCGGTAAAAGCCTGTGCGGTGGGTACTGTCAAGACTCAGCAAACAAGTGACGGGCGCACGGGAAACTTCATACTGTTGGATCTCCCACCCTCCCTTTCTTTCTGCATGTACACTATATAAACATTGCAGTCTCCGTTGTGTTCTATCATCTGCAGCCTTGTTACTATTTTCAGTGCAGATGCAGCGCAGAGCCATGCGTGTTCTCCGTGTGGAAAGTCGCGCGGAAACGTAAAAGGAGTAGAATTAGAAACTCAAAGATTGTTTTATGCATGCGCGCACTCATTTTCTCTCTATACAAAACGATTTGGACCTTTCTTAATGACAATCTGGTCGTCAGTTTTGATGTAAACAACAATCCTCTACAAAAAAATTTAAAAAAAAACATTCGACACTCCTGCGTGGATTCTGATCCACTCAATCCAGAGCGATCTTTTTATATTTAGTCAAGTTTTGACTAAATATTTTAACATCGAGGGGGAATCGAAACGAGGGTCGTGGTGTATGTGCGTGTGTGCGTGTGTGTGTGTGTCTGTGTGTGTGTGTGTGTAGAGCGATTCAGACTAAACTACTGGACCGATCTTTATGAAATTTGACATGAGAGTTCCTGGGTATGAAATCCCCGAACGTTTTTTTCATTTTTTTGATAAATGTCTTTGATGACGTCATATCCGGCTTTTCGTGAAAGTTGAGGCGGCACTGTCACGCCCTCATTTTTCAACCAAATTGGTTGAAATTTTGGTCAAGTAATCTTCGACGAAGCCCGGGGTTCGGTATTGCATTTCAGCTTGGTGGCTTAAAAATTAATTAATGACTTTGGTCATTAAAAATCTGAAAATTGTAAAAAAAAATAAAAATTTATAAAACGATCCAAATTTACGTTTATCTTATTCTCCATCATTTGCTGATTCCAAAAACATATAAATATGTTATATTCGGATTAAAAACAAGCTCTGAAAATTAAATATATAAAAATTATTATCAAAATTAAATTGTCGAAATCAATTTAAAAACACTTTCATCTTATTCCTTGTCGGTTCCTGATTCCAAAAACATATAAATATGATATGTTTGGATTAAAAACACGCTCAGAAAGTTAAAACAAAGAGAGGTACAGAAAAGCGTGCTATCCTTTTTAGCGCAACTACTACCCCGCTCTTCTTGTCAATTTCACTGCCTTTGCCATGAGCGGTGGACTGACGATGCTACGAGTATACGGTCTTGCTGAAAAATGGCATTGCGTTCAGTTTTATTCTGTGAGTTCGACAGCTACTTGACTAAATATTGTATTTTCGCCTTACGCGACTTTTTTTCTTTTACCGAGTTCAGGTTCCACGTCTTCTCGTCTTCACCCTCTTCACGTCTCTCAAACCTTGCAGAAAAATGCCTTTGACAAATTTTTGGAAACATGTAGTAACACCTGAGGAAAGCCGGGAGAAAGAAGACAGCACACAATGATTGTGTCCAGTACACTCCATCCAGAATGACCATGACCAGGTAATCCGCCAGACAGAAACTGCCGATTATATCCCGCCAGGGTGACTTGAACTCACCGACCCTTTGCTGTGAGCCACTCCCTTTTTCCTCCCTCAGTCTTGCCATTCACAAAACCTTTACTCCACCAGACTTCTCCCATTGTTGAAACTGATGCTGCTGGTCCTCTCTGCCTTCTCCTCTCCTCTGTGTGTGTGTGTGTGTCAGTGTGTGTGCATGCGTGTGTGCGTGTGAATACAACAACATACAAGAAGAGCAAACGCTCGATCGAGTCACTTTCGCAGTTCTGAATATTATATGAGGCATCAGATGGACAGGAAGAAATTGCTATTCACAACACAATGAGTCACGTTCACATAAAATTTGAGCCCGGTCACTTTTATAGTTTCCGAGAAAAGCCCAACGTTAAGTTGTGTGTTGCCGAACAGAAAAGGCTAGTTATCTCCCTTGTTTTTCTGATAACGTTCGTAAAAGGCTACAGATGTAAATACTTTGATGTAAAGAATAATCCTACAAAGTTTCAATCACATCCGATGAACTTTGTCAAAGATATAAAATGTCTAATTTTTCCTTTGACGCTGACCTGTGACCTTGAAAAAGGTCAAAGGTCAACGAAACCATCGTTAAAGTGTAGAGGTCATTGGAGGTCACGACTAAACAAAATATGAGCCCGATCGCTTTGATAGTTTCCGAGAAAAGTCCAACGTTAAGGTGGTGTCTACGGACGGCCGGCCGGACGGCCGGCCGGACAGACTAACACTGACCGATTACATAGAGTCACTTTTTCTCAAGTGACTCAAAAATACTGCAGGAGTTCACATCTGTAGTGTGTATGTACAAGTATTACAACTGATACTTTTGTAATTTCTTTCTCTGTGTTGGAGTACGAGTGTATGTTTAAAGGTAACAAAATAAAATACATTGCAAGAGTGCAGCGAGAGAGAGAGAGAGAGAGGGGTGTGTGTGTGTGTGCTAATAAGGCTGATGGGGTCTATGTCGACCAAAAGAGTGGGATTCCCTGTAGGTGGAGTTCCTGGAGGGGGATTCCCTGTATACAGGGAATCCCACAGGGTGGAGTTTTTCAATAAAACTTGCAATCCATACTCGAATTTCTAAGAAATATCAAAAAAGATTGAAAAACATCAAATTCTACCGATGTCGCCAAGCATCACGTGACTTTCAGCGATATCAGCGACACGCTACAGGAACTAAATCCTGTGGTATTCCCTGTATACAGGGAATCCCTCTCCAGGAACTCCACCTACAGGGAATCCCACTCTTTTGGTCGACATAGACCCCATCTGCGCTAATAAGGGTTATAGTGTCTGTGTCTACCATTAATAAAGTGAAAAGATCGAGCTGCTGCTTTCGCATGGACATGGCAACCAAGTCTTAATTATTACTATGTCATTCAATGGGATTCAAGACTAGAGCAACCAGAATGTAGATGGAGAACAACAGCAAAATGAACATGAGTGAACATTGTGGGGAACAAAAACAGTCTCAAACTTTGTCCAAGCTGTCAATACTACATTCACTTTTCTTTACAATGTTCAGCCCTGTGCTTCATTCTGACACACTGCTTGTTATCAAATATTGCCATTTTTTTTCAAATCAGGCATAGCCACATAGGTGAACATGTATAATGATGGCAATTCAGGGGTGGGACTCTCTTGTGATGAAAAAAGAGGAAATCCCTTTTTTCTAGGGGGGTTCAGGGGCATGCTCCCCCGAACATTTTTTTAAATGGCACATTAAAATCTGTGCAATCTGGTGCATTCTGAGACTAAAGTTCAACTCGTTTGGATCAGGTAAAAATGACATTCTCCTCACTCCCCCCGCAAAAAAACCCACCAAAACAAACACCCAACCAAACAAACAAAAAAACTTTCACACAACAATGGTAACATTTTAATGGTGTACTACTTACGTAATGAACCATGTATCTATAATCTAATACTGGCAATAGTATGATCCAAGTGACGCCCCAATGCATCGAAGCTCAAAATGACCATTAGTTATCAGGAGTTTTCAGTCAGCACAATTTAACTCTCAAGCCTCCAGTGTTCTGTTCCATCTTCACTTCTCTCCATATCATTCAGTCAACAAGTTATAGATACTGTGATGAAATGGGACGCGGAAAAATACATTACTCCAGCGGAATTCGTAAGTTGTGTCCGCGGTAAGTCCCACCCCTGGTAATTAGAAGAAATGGTAAAAGCTATCATAACTGATTTACAGCTTTTGATATCAAAACATGCACATCAAACTTACCATGTGCATTGACTGCCTGTGATTTCCACTCAGCCATGTTGTCAATAATGATTTTACTGATGAGGTCACGAAGGTTTTTGTGGAAATCATCTGCAAGTATACAAATAAAATTAATACTAAACATTTCTGCATGAGGAAAATGTTTTCATATCTAATTATTTACAGGCATGGGAATTGAAAATTGTAAAAAAGGCTGAAAATTTATAACTGAAGACGCGAAGCGTCAAGTCGACGGCGCGAAGCGCCTAGCCTTACTAGGGGGGCCCGGGGGCATGCTCCCCCGGAAAAAATTCTCCAAAGAACCCAGATGGTGCAATCTGGTGTCATCTGAGCTCCAAGTTTGCCATTAAATTCTGTTTTTAGAATCAGAGTTTTTAGTACCAATTTTTGCTTTTTTGAAGAAAAAAAAATATATACATGTATTATATGGTTTAAATTTGTTAAAAAATTGATCTGTTGAGACAAACAGGAAAATGTAACTTGTAACACAATCTGTGGAATCTGGTTTACTTTCAAACATACAAGTTCAAGTAACTGAGGCGGGTGGTAGCAGTGCGTGAACAAAGTACGGAAAGTTTTTGCGGGCTTTTGCGCAAAGGCAAAAGTAACCGGTGCTTTTTTTGTGTGCCTCCCCCCCTTTATTTTTTCGGCGGACACTTTTGCTTTTTCGGCGGAACAAAAAAAATTCGGCGGAAATCCGCTGTTCGGCGGACAATTCCCATGCCTGTATTTATCTTTATACACTGTTGGTGTTCATAGTGAATTTGTTCATGAATCAATTAATGGCTTGCGTCAAGTTGTGTAGATAGTCAGAGACTCTGGGAGTGTGTGTGTGTTAATATGTGTGTGTAAGCTAGTTAGTTAGTTAGTTAGATGTGTGTGTGTGTTAATATGTGTGTGTAAGCTAGTTAGTTAGTGTGTGTGTGTATGCGTGCTTGCTTTTCTTTTTAGCCAAGATCATAAAGGTAACAGAAAGAAATAGGAAATATTTCGTCAAGGAAAGGTTACATTCCAAAAATGAACTAGATCCTAATGGACAAATGATCAGGCCAGTTGACCCTTGCAGTCAAATGCTTAAAAAAAATTAATCCATTTAAAATCAAGGGCAGTGAGGTTGTGCTTCCCTTCAGTAATGAGACTTTTTCCTGAAAATTCTGATGGGGAGCGGCAGCCTTTTCACTGCCTTTAAAAAAAAAATTGTAATGATTTTATCTTTTCTTTTTCTAAAAAACAAGTTCGAAATAATTGTCCATCATTATTTACAGTATTTTTAATTGGAATAACAACAGCAATAACATCCATGGAATTACCGTGTAAATAATCACAAAAGTATGCACACTATACCCCTCTGCTACATCTGGCACTGAAATTTCCAATGCATGTTTGATAAAGAAGACTACAAGAACAACAATATGAAGAGTTGTCAGTATGCAGGTTCTTCATAAGTGCCGTTCAAATGGCACAGACTTTCCACCAACTTTCCCCCATTTTTCAAGTGATTTTAGTCAGCGCCAAGTCAATTCAAAATCGCTGCCCATGTGAACACAGGGTTCATACAGACACCTGACAGTGAAATTCAAGGAGTATTCAAGGAGTTTTCAAGGAGTATTCAAGGAGTTCAAGGAGGTCAAATTGCATAGGTGTACACGTGGAACAACTTTCATCAACCATGCATTCAAAGCTCAAACCAGAAACGTAAAGTAAAACAAAAACTGTTTATTTAGTTACTGGGAGTTAACACACTATTGACTGTTCTTTTCTATCAGGTATCATGTGTGGATCTAGAGAGTCAACTTCCCTTCGCACGATGGCAGACGACACACGACTTGCACACAACACGCACACAATCGATATAAATTGCTGAAAAACTTTAATATTAACTTTTTTTTTTTTTTTTTGCCTGCACTTCAGAATTCAAGGAGGTTCAAGGAGGTTAAACACAAGAATGACCATTTTCTCCAAATTCAAGGAGATTCAAGGTCCTTGAAAAGGGGGGTTGAAAATTCAAGGAGATCCAAGGAGATTCAAGGAGCGTACGAACCCTGGAACAGTGCAAACGCTTAAACTAACTTTAAGCAGCAATTCCCCGTCAGTTCAGCTGTCGGAGCTACCTCCTAACGCGGCAAGAGCATAATAATGCAATGCAGGATAGCTATATAGAACTCAGTTGATTGAGCTAACCAATCAGTAAGCGCGATAAGGGAAGTCTGTGCAAAATCTTCGCCAAGTCATGGCCGAGTCGAGCAGCGCTCAACTGAGTTTTTGAGTCGCTGCTAAAGCTGGCCAATATCGAACCTAAATTGTCAGGGCCATTCACATGACAGACTTTTCGCTGACTTGACCTCGACAACTCAGGAGCGATTTCAAACCGACAAAAGTTGGTGAAAAGCTGGTTGAAAATCTGCCATGTGAACGGCACTTTACTTCTTTTCAAATGATTCCTGACCATAACAGATTTGTCACTGGTGTCCATGCCAACCAGCTGATTCTCCTAGTGCTAATTTTGTCCCTCTCTCAGTGCTCTTCTTTTTCAGTGTACCATTCTACAAAGACTGACTTAGCAAAAAAATGTAATTGCAACTGTCACACACATACAAAAATCATTATATGCTGAAAAAAACTTCTCAAGACAGCAATTTTTGTTACTAAATCCTTAATTATTTTTGTTGTTTTGTTTTGTTGCCGTTTCTGTTTATTTTGGGAATCCTTATTTAGAAAAATAACTTTAAAAAAACTCCTGTAATACAAATTTAAAAACAAACATCAAACATATTGAGTAAGTTTCTGACAACATCAATAGGCTGCTTTTTTAGAAAACATCAGTACTACAAAACTCATTTCTGATTGTAGTTCTGGTGTAACCAAACAACAATTTAAATGGACTGTTTACAACACACAGAATCTGTCTCGTAACACACTTTCCGACAGCAAGAACATCTTGAAACTGATAAACAGAATGATACTGTATGTAAACGCACACAAAAACTCAATAAAACTACATATATTTGTTTAAACAGTAAACAAACACACTTAATTTCTTTTTAGCAACTAAATGTCTGTGCGTAATTGTTCCTGTACCTCTTCACTTAAAAAGTATCTACTAAACATATTTTTAAACATAAAGCAAGTTCCCTGCAAATTGGAAAAGGGCAGAGTGTTAAACACTTTACCTGGAAATAAGGCCACAACTTCATGCGGATCTGTGGATCCCTGGAACACTGCACGCTTGAGAATGGAACCAAGGCTCTGCACAAACTGAAATAAAAGGACAAGCTCAGAAATAATAATGAACTTGAAACCTTCCTATCATCCAACTTCACAATTAAACAGAGCCAAATACTTGAACAAAATGCCTTCACTACAACCTGAACAGTTGATAAAACTCTAGTAAATAAGCATTGTTCCAAGACTTGGAGGACAACAGGTCAGTTGGACCTGAACTGAATAAAAGTATAGGTCCAAATGTATTGGCTTACACAAAATTGATCCTTCAGAAGTCCTCATTTATGCCAAAATTAAGTGATAATCAACAAGCTAAGGGTAAGATCAATGCGGATTAGGAAAATAAAAATAAAGATTCATCGGTGACTGAAGACTGAGGCATAACCTCTGTACTGGAATCCACTTGCTCTGAACATTGAGAGACTCACTGTGATTACTGAAAGAGATATCTTAAAGTTCTTTGTAAGCAGACTCACACAGCAAGTGAAGAGTGATGTCCAAATCTTGCATACACATATTTGTTGTTGCATTATAACCACAGTATCACAAAAACTGAGCTTACAGTTGGCACATTTCATTTCATGTTATCTGTCCACCCCAAAAATACGTATGATCTACAATTTATGACACTGACACAGATTGATTTAAAAAAAAGCAAATGAGTCAGTGTCTCACACAGCCTCCACTGCACATGAAAATATCTTACAGTGCGAGCCTGTGGTTGTGTTAATTGCAGAGTTTGCTGGCAGTGAGAAAGAAGGGTGTCTGGTAGCTGCACAGTGCTCCTGTTGACTGCAGTGAACACTTCACGACACAATTTCACCACCTCTGCCTTGGAAGGTGCCTGTAAAACAAAAATGGTGAACTTGGACCTTTATATGTGAATTGGAAAAAAAAAGGGGGGGGGGGGGGGGAGTCTCAGCTAGCATTAATCTGAAGTTGTACAAAGTGTACATGGCATTAAAGCTGTGGTCTATTTATGACTTTCCGGGGCTACGAGGTTGAAAAATAGGGATACAATCATGTACAGAATTCTGTACAGCAAACGCTACCCGAAATCCCACCTATACGGCGTGTATGACCTTGAGAGCTTCAGTCAACGCTTGAATTTTGCAGGGATAACATCCGGTTTGCTCTCTCAAGACTGATAATATTTTATCTTCAAGAGAGATCAAGGGGAAAAAATAAACGCCCCGGCGAAGATTCGAACTCTCGACCTCGAGACTTCGTGTCTCATGTCCTAACCAATAGGCTACTGCGCCAATTGAGAAAAAGAAGGAAAAACATTGATATGAATTCATGTTATGTTATTCTTGAAGCAGCATGATTTATATCTCTATTCGCCCATTGTTCAGAAGTGAATACATACAGCCTGTTCCAAAAGAAACGCAACCAACCTGTTTGCAAAATCAAAGTGCAAAATTTATTTTGCAAATAATATTTCATGGAGTTACATACGTGACGACATAGGGACAACTCAAACACACGACACACAACAAATTAGACAGCTGTCTGCCGAGCGTTTTTAATTGGTCACCAGTCACTGCCCTCTAATGTGGAGAGGGTGAAATTAACATCGCACGTGAACAGTGCCCACGTGTTTGTGAATGGATCAAGTTTCAACTGAGCTGGCAATACAGTAGACAATAGCAGTGACTTCTTCAGCTGGCCTGACGGCAGAATGCCTCGTTTGTCTAAAAATGAAAGAGAGCGTGCTATTGGCATGCTTGCCGCTGGCCAAACGGCCCAAGCAGTCACTGAGTCAGGTCATGAATGTTCACAAATCCACCATTTCTCGTCTAGTCATTCGGTTGAGGGTGACAGGTAGCACAGATGATACTCCCAGGTCAGGACGGCCTTCCGCCCTCACTGCTCGACAAGAACGCTTCATTGTGCGAAGTTACCGCCAAAATCCCTTCCAAAGTGCAAGAGCAGTAGGGAGACAGACTGTTAATGCCCAAGGAAGAGTCACAAGCCCGCAGACTATCTCAAGAGTGCTTAGAAGAAGCAATTTGCGTTGCCGGAGACCTTATCGAGGCCAGATCTTGACACAACGACACCGTCTGCTCCGCCGAAACTGGACAACAGCCCATAGAAACTGGTGACGAGAATGGGATTCTGTGGTTTTCAGTGACGAGTGTCAGATCAACCTACATTGCACTGACCACAGAGTGCAGAAAAGGGACATAAATTGTGCTTCAATTGTCATTGTTTTCCACTTTTATTGTTAAACCTGTTTTGTTCCACATGTTGTGATTTGGAAATGTACCAAAAATGAAATATGTAACTTCATGAAATATTATTTGCGAAATAAATTTTGCACTTTGATTTTGGAAACAGGTTGGTTGCGTTTCTTTTGGAACAGGCTGTATATAACTATTTCTTAGATGTCTGGTTTTAACTGCACAAAGCTTTGGAAAGATTCAATTACTGTTCTTGTCATTTTCTTGCATGTTGTAAATAGAGATATTGCAGCTATTTGCATGGCGCGAATGCCATGTAGCATGACGGTGTAAACATGTACTGCGATTCCGTAAAACATGTTTGCAAATAAAGGCAAATTTTAATGTCAATTTTTACGTTTTTGCAACGCATGAATGGTAATTCAAGCGTAGAATGATATAAAATTATCAATTTGTTATCTTTGACAACACTGTGACTGGTGAAGTGGCCTAGCGGTTAAGACATCGGCCCCGACATTTCGAGGCCCCGAGTTCGAATCCCTGCCAAGTCGTTTATTTTTTCTGCTCGTTCCTTCTTGACAATTATGCTCAGCTCTGCGAGAGCAAACCAGATGTTACCACTGCAAAATGCAAGCGTTGACTGAAGCTCTCAAGGTCATACACGCCGTATAGGTGGGGTTTCGGGTAGTGTTTGCTGTACGGAAATCTGTACATGATTTTGTCCCTATTTTTCAACCTCGTAGCCCCGGAAAGTCATAAATAGACCACAGCTTTAATATGTGTCCCTGCCAATGTACTTTTTATATTTAGTCAAGTTTTGACTAAATATTTTAACATCGAGGGGGAATCGAAACGAGGGTATGGTGTATGTGCGTGTGTGTGTGTGTGTGTGTGTGTGTGTGTGTGTGTGGAGCGATTCAGACTAAACTACTGGACCGATCTTTATGAAATTTGACATGAGAGTTCCTGGGTATGAAATCCCCGAACGTTTTTTTCATTTTTTTGATAAATGTCTTTGATGACGTCATATCCGGCTTTTCGTGAAAGTTGAGGCGGCACTGTCACGCCCTCATTTTTCAACCAAATTGGTTGAAATATTGGTCAAGTAATCTTCGACGAAGCCCGGACTTTGGTATTGCATTTCAGCTTGGTGGCTTAAAAATTAATTAATGACTTTGGTCATTAAAAATCTGAAAATTGTAAAAAAAAATAAAAATTTATAAAACGATCCAAATTTACGTTCATCTTATTCTCCATCATTTTCTGATTCCAAAAACATATAAATATATTATATTCAGATTAAAAACAAGCTCTGAAAATTAAAAATATAAAAATTATTATTAAAATTAAATTGTCAAAATCAATTTAAAAACACTTTCATCTTATTCCTTGTCGGTTCCTGATTCCAAAAACATATAGATATGATATGTTTGGATTAAAAACACGCTCAGAAAGTTAAAACAAAGAGAGGTACAGAAAAGCGTGCTATCCTTCTTAGCGCAACTACTACCCCGCTCTTCTTGTCAATTTCACTGCCTATGCCGTGAGCGGTGGACTACGAGTATACGGTCTTGCTGCGTTGCATTGCGTTCAGTTTCATTCTGTGAGTTCGACAGCTACTTGACTAAATATTGTATTTTCGCCTTACGCGACTTGTTTTTCTTGAGAGACCCAAAATACCCCTTTCAAATGCCCCCCCCCCCAAGCCGCTGTCTCACTTTCTCGGGAAGGTCCAGATCTGAGTCTGAGTGTTTGTGTCAATATATGATTGTGGGAGGTGTATGTGGTCGGTTGCCTTGTGACAACTATCCCCCTCTTGCACAATTCACAAGGTAGGCACATATTTATATAAACCTCATCGCTGGTAATAATAATTATATCATCAATATACGGAAAAAGTGTACAACAGTATGAGGATGAGAATGAGATCCACAACACCATACACTCTAACATTTGTTTAGGTTACATTGCATCATTTGCTTCACCAGGACTGCACCATGATTACCCAATTCCCAAAAGTCGGTGATGAACAGTTGAAAAACTTCATTATCTCAAACTATGAATCACATAGCATGTAATACGTTTTACACTCCACAACCTCGCCAATTCTATTGTATCTCTTTTTTTATTACTGTGACAAACTTGAATAACTGAGCATCTGTCCTCCTCTGACTTGTTTCTAGATTGTTTCTACGTATCTCTGATTTATTCAGTCTTATCGTCAGGCTGTATAAAAGGGGGTGTGACTAGTACGATGCCAGAGCTCTTGTACATCAGAAAACCTATTTGATTGCAGTATTAATTCTTTCAAATCAAAGAAACGTGTTCAAAGCCACCTTCAGAAGGCACTCCAATACGCTGTAATCACATGTCATTCTTAGGCAACCAAAAATGTAGAATTGAAGTAAAGTGTCGTCTGCTTCCTGGGGCAGACGAAAAGGTATGACCGGAAGTGAGTGAAGAAAAATCTGCGGAAGTTTCGCACAGCTTCGTCTATTACGGCGGAATCGCCCGACGCCTTGCGATTGGCACTACGGAAACTGCCGAAGCTATTTGCCGCCCAAAATTTCCCATGACATCAGAGGAAAGAGCGCATGCGCTACACTCATTTATGAAAATGAGAGTTGAAATAACCAATCAGATAGTGTAACGTTGTCATGTGACCAAATTATGAGCCGAATTTGGGCGGGAATCTAAACGGCGGTCGTCTGCATTCTCTGTGTCTTTGTCCGCGAAGGAGGAAAGAAGCGTGCGTTTGTGTCTGCCAAAAAATTTGTGTTCTACAAATATATCATCATGCCTGGTGAAAAGTAAGTTGTAAAAGATGTTAGATATGTTGAATTGTACATTTTAAGTCATTTTGTAAATGTACCTTTTGTTTTTCTGTGATTTTGTTCCTTCTCCAAAAGGGACCGGCATGGAAGCAGCGTGTTTGCTGTGACCTAAATCCTGTACACAAAGGTTCAACTCGGATGAAAGAAACAATGGGCCTAGTGACTTTTCAGGCTGATATAGATATGACATGTGTCTTAAGTTTTGGATTCTTATACAAACTTGTTGAAAATCATGTATGATAATACGTTGTATCCCGTTTCCCCAAGAAAAACAGCGGTATGAATTTATTCGTGACGTCACAGTGTTGAGGGCCGCGCTGAGTGTTCATCGATTTTTTTTCTCCAGTCGACATTCAGCTAAACAGAACTACGGCAGTGGTTGTTACAAATGTTGTATTGTGGATTTTGAAGTGGACTGGGACTTTTTGTAAGTTACTTTTTGTGGGAGGTTTTGACCGAAGCCAGAATGGGTGGATTAAAGGGGGGGGGGGGGGGGGGGGGAGGATTCTGTGATCAGCGCTTGATAAATGGGAAATTAATTCGCCTTCCACAAGTTGTTGGAGTTAAATTGTACCGTGATATTGTACTAATTTGTGGCCAATTGTCTTTCAGGCAGGAAGTTGCGGTCGAAAAAACCGAGTCTGCACAGACCACGCCCGAAATAAAGGAAAAGACGGTCGAGGATGTGAAAGCACAGAAGGAGGAGGTAAGCCTTACTTGCTTTTGCCATGGTCTCCGTGTTCAACCATGGATTATCTCCCTTATTTAAGCAGTTTTCTAATTCCTGCCCCACGGACAGAACAGTTAAGCTCAATTTTTGAACAGTTATGCTCAAAATATTGTCTTCACTGTAATTGTAAAGCGAGCTATGGCTCATTAAGCGAGTTCTGCTGTCAGGATTTGTTTTTATTCTATAAGCCCAATGAAGCATCCTGAACTCAGGTCAAAATGAGTTCGGCTCATTCTCTCCCTGACAGGATGCCTTATATCATAACTGAAGAACAGAACGGAGATCACTGTCAAAGTCGGCCAATCTGCAATCATTTTCGTCTCGCGAACACTGATCTCAATTTAGATCAGTGCTCGCGAAAACCATATGGGAGATAACTGTATTTTAGGACTAGCATCCGGTCAGGGAGAGAATGAGCTTGACCCGAGTTCAGGATGTCCAATGAAGTGCCTTGTTCAGCCAACATCTTTGTATCATAACAGGCAGATTGTAATAAGCCTGTGTTAACCAATTGTTTTTCCTCTGTTAGTCTATACATTATAATTGAACAGCCTTTTCACTTTAACTTGACCCTTAGGCTGGTTGTCATATGTCGCGCTACTTTACTATACTGTCACGACATGTCGCGCTACTGGCTCAGTCTGTTTGTTTGGTTCCGATTACCTCCCATGGATGCGAAAACCTATGACCGTTTTTCTTTATGTTTCTCTGTTAATTCACCAGTGGCTATGTAACATGTGTTACAGAATTGCACCAGTGTAAGGGTTAATATCTTTATCATTTGTTATCAGTTGTTAATATTTGATGCGTTGGTTTTCAGGCTGATAAGCCAGTTGAGGCTGAGTCCACAGAAGAGAAGAAAGATGAGGAGAAGGAGGAGGCTGAGGGAGACAAAAATGACAATGCTTCCACAGAAGAGGCTGAAGCCACAAAAACAGGTAAACATCTGAATGTGTGCAGTTGCCTCGAGTCATGGTTTCAAGCTCTGAGCTTCTGTTCTTGATTTTCTTTCTTTGCTGTTCTCACTGGATCAGATTTGTTTTTACACATGAATCCTCCGTTATTGCAGTGGGGGGCTTGCTGCTGGACATGGTCACCCTCAGATGGAAAGTGGATTTTAGTTGTATCGGCAATCTTCCGTTAGGGAACGAGACCGAGTCAGCGTACAGTTTTCCAGCCAATGCAAGGGAAATTTAAATTCAACTCTGTCCACCCTCTAGAGCTCTGAAACTTTGCACACTTTTAGGGTTTAGTCAACCCTCGTTTGGGGTCATAGTGAGGTTTGTTTCATAAAAACATTTGGGATTTCTCTGTTTTGAAGCTTGCGCCTCCAAATTTCAGATTTGACTTTTTTCCGTACAATTTCAAAGTCACAGTATGAAAATGTTGGAAAGGGAGGGTGTCTTCTACTAGGGTGGGGTGAGGATTTTAAGTCTTTTATTAGGGGGAGGGGGTTTCACCATAATGGGAAATGATGAAGAGTCGTATAAAGCATTTGTTTTTCTTGTTTAACCTAAACCGTGCTTTCTGAGTCGTCCACGACCCAGAGCCTCACAAACATGTCTATCTCCAAAACAAAATTATTGGGAGTTTTGGATTAAGACTTCATGTTATTCTCAAACACCAATATAACCTTCCTATCGACAAATTTTGAAAGGATTATCTGCGTAAACAAAGGAACAATGACGTCATTTAAACTACACTGTCTGGATGTTGTGCGTTGTGGAAGACCCAAATGGAATTGAAGATAGTATTTTACTGTGTTTATCCTTGTTCGGATGACGTGGGTCGTGTATGGCCCACACTCTGCAAAGAGGCAGTAAAGACTTTACCCCTGTTGCATGACGAGCGTCATGTACGACCCATATTTTTTAAAGTTGACCCACATCATCTGGATTGTTTAGTCGCAAAGTGTGATCTGGTGAAGGTTAAAGGCACAGTAAGCCTCCCGTAAACCATCACAGATACGGTCAGGCTTTTACACACAGTACAAACACCATTCCATTTGAACGCTCACCAAACGGGAACATCCTAGGTGGCCTACGTAAAGAGCGAGCAATTTTGAATTTATTTTTGCGTGGTTTATCTTACCCCTGAGCCATCGTGAACCCGTGTGATCCAGTTTCCCTTTTTCACAATGTAGTCGTCAGTTAGTCATTTGAATGCGACTCGATGTGAGCTTATTTACAATTCCCGCAGTGGGGCACTGCGGTTATGAAATTAAAGGCCCCTCCTGTTTTTGGAACCGCAGGAGCTTTCTAGTTTGCTGTTAGGTAGATTTTTGGTTCCTCTTTCCTGTCATGCTCTCTTTTTCTTCATGAATTCTTTTCTTTTTTCTGCCTTCTTGCTCATTCACCTGTATTTTTTCCAAAAATCTCTTCTCTTGCCGCTTGTCTCGCGATTCATGTATAGTTTAATCTGTTAGTGTTCTGATGTAAGTCCAGCAGTAGATAGGTTAAGCCTATTTTAACATACTGGAAACTGGTAATCTTCCAGTAGGTATTAATTTAGTTTTACTAAAGCCTGCTGGGACACAAGTAATGGGTCAGTGCATTTGTAAACAGGAATCACTTGACAAGTGGCCCCCTTCATCCCCCCCTTCCTCGTCCTGATATGGCTCTGCGTAGTCGGCTGGACGTTAAGCAACAAATAAACAAACAAACTTATTTACAATAGCACGTTTTTATGCACGAAACAAACGGCTGTGGTTCACAAGAACTCGAGCGATGGCTTTTGACTGTTGAGAGGAACGGCGATATGCACTGATAAACCGTCGTCTGCTGTGACCCTGCTTCCGGGCTTTTCTTTTTTCAAACTTTCACAACTTCGAATTGTACTGATCTTGTCTTGATGAAAAAAGAATTCTTTTATGATTAAAGAATGTTTGTGTAACAAGCTGTCAATTTATTATTTAGATTTTAAAAGTTAGGTCTAGCGCAAAAACGCACCACGGTCCAAAAACATTTTGATAATCGATTCACGGCTATCGCCAGTTTACATCGATAGAATGAGACCCGAAGGGAAGTAACTCATGTTTGACCCGAGTTCATGATGGGTCCAAAAAGTGTTCCAGACAAAATTAATTCTTTAAAAATTGCTCGCTCTTTACGTAGGGCACCTAGGATGTTCCCGTTTGGTGAGCGTTCGAATGGAAGGGTGTTTGTACTGTGTGTAAAAGCCTGACAGTATCTGTGATGGTTTACGGGAGGCTTACTGTCCGGGCGTGATTTCCGGTATAACACAGGGATGAGATTCTTCCGCCAATTCAAAAGTTTGTTCCCAGGACCATTTTTCTGAATCGTCTAAATCCGTTGAGAAAAAATGGGGGGGGGGGGGGGGGGGGTAGAGTAGTTGTTGTGGTTCCATTGGATTCGATCTGTAAAGTCCTACCTACAACCCTAAAGTCGATTTTCCAGATCAAATCTCCGATCTTTTTTTTATGGTCAAAGTGTCAACAAATCTTCAGGTTCAGGGGGCTTTGACCCCTGGACCCCACTGGGGCCCCCAGACCCCCGCCAAATAATTTCCTCCCAAAACACTTTTAGGGAATCTCATCTCTGATAACAGCCGTCCAGCACCAAAACGAGGCGCCATTGTTGTTGGGCCAAGTCCACGAAAATAAATTCTTTGAAAATTTCTCACGCTCGACAAAAAGCAGCCAGGATGTTCCCGTTCGGTGAGCGTTCAAATGGAAGTATGCTTGTACTGTATGTAGACGCTCGGGGAGCTCTGTGATGGTTTACGGGAGGCTTACTGTGCCTTTAACCTTTGCCGTGCTTCCTGGGTTCACCTGTACCCAGAGACACACTAAAATCATTGTAACTCTGGAACCATTAAAGGTATCGTTTTGAAATTTTAAGTATCTCTTACACACCTAATTTGCTCTGTCTGCAAATTTTTAGTGTGTACATGACAAAACATTAAAATTAATTGATTATGATAATTTACATAAACACTACCGATGGCGCGGGTTCACACAAACCCATACTTTTAAAGAGTAGTAGTGATTGTAACTATCCCTCTGCCGACGGCGCGGGTTCTGCTACACCCATAATTACCAAAGCGGCGGAACAGTGTCTGTCTGCCTGTTTGTCTCCAAGAGACTGTCTGTCTCTCTGTCTGTCTGTCCGTATCTCTCTGTCTGTTGTCAGTTGCTCTGTTTGTTTGTCTGTGTATCCGTCTATCTGACTGTCTGTCTCTGTCTCTCTCTCTCTGTCTCTCTCTCTCTGTCTCTCTCTCTTAGTCTCTCTCTTTCTCTCTCTCTTTCTTTCTCTCTCTCTTTCTTAGTCTCTCTCTTTCTTAGTCTCTCTCTCTCTTTCTTAGTCTCTCTCTCTCTCTTTCTTAGTCTCTCTCTCTTTCTTAGTCTCTCTCTCTCTCTTAGTCTCTCTCTCTCTTTCTTAGTCTCTCTCTTTCTTAGTCTCTCTCTCTTAGTCTCTCTCTCTCTCTCTGTATGTCTCTCTCTCTCTTAGTCTCTCTCTCTTTCTTAGTCTCTTTTTCTCTCTCTCTTTCTTAGTCTCTTTTTCTCTCTCTCTTTCTTAGTCTCTCTCTCTCTTTCTTAGTCTCTCTCTTAGTCTCTCTTTCTCTCTCTCTTTCTTAGTCTCTCTCTCTCTCTTTCTTAGTCTCTCTCTTTCTTAGTCTCTCTCTCTCTCTTTCTTAGTCTCTCTTTCTCTCTTTCTTTGTCTCTCTCTCTCTTTCTTAGTCTCTCTTTCTCTCTCTCTCTCTTTCTTAGTCTCTCTTTCTTAGTCTCTCTCTCTCTCTTTCTTTGTCTCTCTCTCTCTTTCTTAGTCTCTCTCTCTTTCTCTCTCTCTCTTTCTTAGTCTCTCTCTCTCTCTCTCTTTCTTAGTCTCTCTCTCTCTTTCTTAGTCTCTCTCTCTCTTTCTTAGTCTCTTCTCTCTCTTTCTTAGTCTCTCTCTCTTTCTTAGTCTCTCTCTTTATTTGTCTCTCTCTTTATTTGTCTCTCTTAGTCTCTCTCTCTCTTTCTTAGTCTCTCTCTCTCTCTTTCTTAGTCTCTCTCTCTCTTTCTTAGTCTCTCTCTTTCTTTCTCTCTCTTTCTTAGTCTCTCTCTCTTTCTTAGTCTCTCTCTCTTTCTTAGTCTCTCTCTTTCTTAGTCTCTCTCTTTTTCTTAGTCTCTCAGTCTCTCCCTCCCCTGCAAGAGGTCGGTGAAGGGAGAAACTCGATGCACCCACTGAAGTAGCGCTGTGGGTTTCCCTGAACCCACCCCGTCGTTAGAGAAATAAACGGTAAAAACCCTCTTTCAAATGTATGGGTTCAGACAAACCCGCATCGTCGTTCGAGGAATAAACGGTAAAAACCCTCTTTCAAATGTATGGGTTCAGACAAACCCGCATCGTCGGGAGTGTGTAGTCAAAAGCGGCATCCGGCAAAGGTTCAGTACACTAATCTATCCCTTTCATAAACAATGATGGATGTGCATATGTGCAGTGTTGTTCCCAGACACGGAGAACATACGTCAGTTGAGAAATTATGTCCACAAAAAATGCTAGTTAGAACACATTTCCAAATCTATCTTGCATTCAATTGGCCTGGGCTAGCAACAGTGCAGATTCAACACAATATGTGTAGAAGGCCAATGTCTGGGTCAAAACTGTTTAGTAAAAAAAACCGTGAATTTTAATTTACTAGCAGGTTATTGTGGATGTGCATGAAGGCAGAGCTTTTTCTGGAGTAACTACATTTCACCTCACCTTTCGTTTTCTATTGCAGAAGAAACCAAAGAGACAGCAGCCGAGAAGAGGACTGCAGAGGAAGAGAATGGTGAGGATGAGAGTCCGACCAAGAAAGTGAAAACGACAGAGGAGAAGACTGAGGAGAAGACGGAAGAAAAATCAGAAGAAAAATCGGAGAAATCTGAGTCTGCTTAATTTATATCCTGTGACTGTTTAGTGTGGGTGTCATGTAGAGACAGTTTCTGTGGCAAGTTTCTGTGAAACTTCACCTGTTGTCATCGAGCTGTAAACATTTTGCATCTCATTTCGATCATCGTTCATACAATAAACTCGCGAGTGGTTCATCAAGCTGGTGTCTTCAAGTGTTATTTTGTTTGTGTTCAGGTTGTGCCTACTTCTCATTCCTGCCTGTTGGTGTTGCTGTGAGTGCCGATTATGTTTTGTGAGTCTTCAGTGTTGTCAAGATGATTAACCTATTACCTCAGACATGCTCGTGCTGCTTTCTTCAGAATGTATTTTCTTGCAACTCGATTGTTCCCAATTGCGCATTTCATTTACCCGTTGGTATATCGTGGTCCTTTTGAAATGGCAGTCTTTTAACAGGCATTAACATTCTATGGTTTCCAACCTAAGCAAAACAAAATTCACAGCTAAGTTGCTGCAGAGGCGTTCATTCAAGAGTACAAATAGTTCGCTTTAAATGCATAATCCCAAGTAAGCATAAATTATTTACATTTGTATAACCTTCGTGGTTGAAAACGACGTTAAACACCAAATAAAGTAAAGAAAGATTTACATTTGTCAAATTGAAAGAAAACGCAAGTATCTCGTCCTGACAACCTCAGTGAGTCGATTGAATGTTCACATATTTAATCAAAACATTAAAAAAAACGAACAAGTTTTCTGCAGTGAAATAAAAGCAACAGCCATGGAATGTTACATTTTTAACCAACATGTTACAAATTTACATTGCCACTGGTGAATTAACAGAAAAATAAAGTGAAATAGGCTTTCAGAGGTAATCAGAACAGACTCTGCCAGTAACATGACATGGCGTGACAACAACCAGCCTAAGGGTTAATAATAGCACATGAAACAAATTTTGCACCCAAATTAAAGCATAAAATCCTGTGTCATTTAAATTCAATCTTTCTATGCCATTGACGGCCATTCAATTGACTACCTGGATTTCACAATATTTTGCGAACATACCAAAGGTACTTCGAGTCAATATTTGGAGCGATACACGACTGCGCATGTCTACAGAAAAATAACTGATACAGGTACTGTCAAAGTTTCATGTGCGTATAATCACGAGCATAAATTTTCTCGTCATGCAAAACACATGAGAAAAATGGAACACTGACCGCGATTATCGCTGCTTCTCAAAACATGCACAGTAATCGTCCTAAAAATATTAAGCGTATTTACAGATCGAGCAAGTTTGCGCCGCGCCAGTGATTATTTGCAAATGAAACTTGGCAGTACTGTTGTCATAAATTGATTTGACACAAGTGAACGATCCTGAGTTTAAAAACTTTTCCAGATCATTGCATAGCAGAACGAATATCTGTAACAATCCAAAATTTTACTTGAATTGCCTCTGGTATGTTGGCAGAATATTCTGAAAGTTTCTGAATCAATCCACTACGTCATTGCTGAAATACAGCGGTTTTTGGCTCACGTAAGTGTAGCCTATGCGATGATAAACTTTGTCTGTGTGTGTGTGTGTGATAGAAACTTTAACATTTCCGAGTCTATGGATAAAGCTCGCATAAGAAGATTACGTCTCGGTCAAAAGTGTTTGACGTGTGTGATAGAAACTATTTGAAGACGTCACCTTATGACGTAAGAGGGTTAGACGTCACGCAAAGGAATTACTGAAAGTCTCGGTCATTGTTATTGTGAGCGGGCCGAGACTAATTGGCAGATCCAGGGTCTCGCTTTCTTGCACAGTTTCACCTATGCTTACTGTGTGTGTGTGTGTGTGTGTATGTGTGACGGAGTGATTGAGTTTGTGTTACTGTTTGTCGATTTCTTACGTGAGCCTTGAAGGCTTCGCCTCTTGTTTTTCATGATACCCCTCAAAAACTCAGTTTTTGACCGCTCATGCGATCAACACCTGCATCAGTAGAAATAGCATAGCACAAGAAATAGGCAAGCTAGCTAAACAAAACATGTTCTGGGTAGATAATTGACTTTCTTCTCTATGTAAAACTTGCAAAGTTTTGCCGATTGTGATTTTAATTGGTCCCTTCGGTTTTTGTCAGGTCGATTTTGAGGGTACTCTTATTTGAGCGGCTGTCACATGATCCCTGTAAAAGAAATCTTAAATCCGAAAGGTTATCCATAATCAAGTAAACCGCCGTAGCCGGCATAGAAAGTTAAAATTAAACGACACAGGAATTCAGACTTAATTTAAGTGCAGCGAACGAGAAGAAAAAGACGTACATAATCCAACCACCTGTATGTTCAGGCATGGGAAAAGTCAAAAAGGCTGATTATATTTAAATAATAGCAAAGTCGACGGCGCGAAGCGCAGCCTTACAAGGGGGGGTCCGGGGACATCCCCCGACCCTCCCCCCCCCCCCCCCCCCCTCCCCCCCCCCCCCCCCCCCGGAATTTTTTCTCTCCAAAGAACCCAAATCAAACGGTGCATTTGGTGTCATCTGAGCTCCAAGTTGGCCATTAAGTAATTCAGTTTTTAGAACCATTTTTGCCTCCCCCATTTATTTAATAGGCGTTACAGTGATCAGAGCATTACAAGTTCAAACACACACAAAATGACCCCAAACCTTGGACTTGACAAAAGTTCTTTCAGCAAAGACTTTCCACTCTGCACAGAAAGTAACCAGTCTGTTGAATTTTGGCATATATATGTGCGAGTGGAAGGATCACGTCCCACATAAAACCCTGGACCACGTGTTGTACATGTATTTGGGAAGGAATGTTCTTTACAAGTTTTAACCGACATTTAAAAAAAGCGCAGACTAATTTGACAATGTCACAAGTTTGATTTTTAAACAACATTTTTCATTCACGAACAAAAACACACCGAGTTCAACAAACTATGTTTGAAAATGCAGATCAGCATGAATCTTCCACCAGGACTACAGTAAGTGCCTGTACTTGGGGTTGATGTCAAGCTGACAGTCAGGACATGGGAACTCTTTCTGGTAAAATGGCTCATACCTGTGGGAAAACAGAACAGAGCAGTTACAATGAATATTGTCCGTTTGCAAGTTGCCTGAATGCGGCCCTATGCTCCACAGGGAGTCTACAGGAATAAGTCAAGTTGCCTGAAACACCGTTTTTGGAAATAAACAATATGCCTCATCGTCTTTCAGTAATTCTTAGACTTCGAGAAAAAAAACTGTAGCACAAAAAATATCATTCCTGTCCTATTAAACGAAACAAAAGAATCAAAAGCAATTACAGCTATGGGGTGGGTTGCATGAGAGAACTCAAATTCCAAGCTCAAACGATTCAACTTTACTCTAAAGCTTGCTCTGTTAAGAATCCGCAAAGCACGAAACGAAGTCGGGGTGCATGAGCCGTCTTTAGGGCCGACTCAACTGAGAAAGAGGGCAAGTCGACGTTGTCGACCTACTTAGAGCGTTAGTGGGAGATTCCATGACGTCACGGGAAATGTGGTCAGCAACAGCCAATGCAAACTGCAGTCTAGTAGGTTCGCGGGAAAAGGGCGCATCAGAGACCGTCTGTTACACAATAATGTACTCTGCGGCATCTGGGCGCATTCAAGCATGCACAGGAAGCGCGCGCTCATACCAACACAGGAGATGCCGTGTGTAGTACAAAGTAGAGCGTACGGCGTTATAGTACTATTTTGTGCATTGTGCATGTTGGATCGAGTAGAAGAAAAATAAAGATTGTCTTCTTGATCTTGAATCGCTCTCTACTGAAAAGGTAAACATCGACCAAAAATTAAAAAAGTAAATACAAAAAGAAGATAAAAATACAGTAATTACAAAAAACCACGAATTATATCAAAATAAAAAATGAAGTAAAAACAAAATAGAAGGAAAAGAAACCAAAGTCATATAATGTGAGATTAAAAAAAAAAGATTAAATAAATAAAAATTTAAAAATCAAATTATAAAACACTTAACTATTAGAGACAGCATTAGGTAACAAAAGATAATTTCTAACAAATAAAAAAAAGACAACAAAATATAAATATATTAATGATTAAATAAATACATAAATACATATTTCAACAAATAAAAAATAAAAAAAAATGATTTCACCCGAAAGAAAACAAAAACAAAAACCTTATGTTGCCGGGCACAGATGAAGTAAACAAGAAAGTTGTCTAACTCCGTCGCGTTGGTGCGACCTATTATAGCACCAAATGATAAAAGGTTTCAAAAAATCATCTTGCAAGCGGCAACTGGCTGGTTAAGTCTGTTATCTCTGCCAAGCTCAGCGTTAAGCCTGGGGGGGAGCAGGCTCAAAGTTAAGCAAAAAACGCTGTGCTCAACGAACGTAAGACCGCTCATGCACCCCGGTTTTCGCGCTCTCGGCGTAAAGTCAACCATCTCAACTTTGAGCTCATTTCCGGCGAGCTTAAGTCGTCTCATGCAACCCACCCCAGCTTCTTTGAATAAAGATCGGATTCCCTTAAACTAAAAATCAATTTTACTTGCTAAATCATATAATAATAAAAACATAACCCAAAAGAAAACACACACACATGGTGCGTTTGTGTGTGTGTGAGCATTGACTCTCAACAGCATCAACAATCTCTAGTTTCTCTTGAGATAAAGAGACATGCTTTCCGCCATGGCGATCACTGCCGCTGAGAATATAATAAGACAGGCACTTGAAGCGAACACTTGCTTACGTTCGAGTGATGAAGTCATTATGTAGTCATTTAACACCTTACAAAGGAGTCTTTTTAACACACCAATTTTGATTTGGTGCCTGTCTAGCCTTTTCAGTTTGTCTGGATGACACCCAGTGCAAGCATTGCAACAAATGTAAGTCTAAACTTACTGGTTGTTTCCTATAACCCAGGAGAGGCGTGTCAAGGGAGATAAAAACTCATTTCCTATCTTCTGCGTTCGTGGGCTGAAACTCCCACGTACACTCGTGGTTTTTTTGCACGAGTGGAATTTTACGTGTATGACAGTTTTTTACCCCGCCATTTAGGCAGCCATACGCCGTTTTCGGAGGAAGCATGCTGGGTATTTTCGTGTTTCTATAACCCACCGAACTCTGACATGGATTACAGGATCTTTTTCGTGCACACTTGGTCTTGTGCTTGCGTGTACACACGGGGGTGTTCGGACACCGAGGAGAGTCTGCACACAAAGTTGACTCTGAGAAATAAATCTCTCACCGAACGTGGGGACGAACTCACGCTGACAGCGGCCAGCTGGATACAAAATCCAGCGCGTTACCGACTGAGCTACATCCCCGCCACTCATTTCCTATAACCGAGGCTTTCTTATAACAGAGTGTTTCTTATCCGGAGAATTCCAAGTGGAAGAAAGAAGACATACAGCAACGAAATAAAAAGTCCTTTCTTGTAAGCAAGATTCTTATAAGTGGGTTTGACTGTATACTGACCGAACGAACAGCTTGCGGGTTTACTCGAACGTGGTTAGTACTTTTTCTGGCTATCAGAATCAGAAACGCATGGGGTTGTCCATAAGATATAAGTACAGTACAACCCTTCATTCAACTCACCAGTAATTAACAGCTAAATTGCGCTGCTGTAAAGTGTTGGGTCGAGACTGAACTTCGTGCCACCAGAATGCAGGCATAAACAACACATCTCCTTCTCCAATGGTACACGACAGTGGCCGGGCTGCCCTAAACTTGGGAAATCTCTGCAAGAAAAAATAAATAAATCAAAACTCCTCAACATCATCACCCAATATGATATTTCAGGATTTTAATGTACCTGTTCAGTTTTAGTGCACCAAAACAGACAAATTGAAACTAAGGAAAAATGACACTAACAGCTCACACATTACATGTAGAACGAAGTGTACACTGGGCTTTTCGAGTTTCACCACAGCTGGACAATTGCTACAGACAAGCTGCACACAGGTTTCCAAGGCAAAATCCCAGACTTTTTATACGACACCTAGTTGTAGTTTTAGATAATAATGTGAGTAAAATCACAAGATACATCAAATCCATGAATATGCCCTTCGTGTAAGGGAGATAACCATACACGGTATTTCCAGAACAGTTCTGATCAGTGTAATTTTTTCCAAGATTTTAGCAGTTTTCATACATTTGCATGCACTCTGCCTAACCCATTATTTAATCTACTGCATTCAGATCACGAAAATCGGTGATAAAGAATATTTGTTTTTATGTTTCTAGCCTCTTTTGAGACTTTACTTGTCACTAGACTATTAGAAAACTTCCTTTTCTACAAAAACAGGTGGGGAGACAGCTCAGTCGCTGGCTTTGAAACCAGTTGTCTCTATCGGCGTGGGTTTGACCCCATATTCGCGGCAAAGGATTTATTTCCCATAGTCAACTTTGACATTGTGCAGATTTCGTCAGTGTCCGAATACTGCACAACAGCACACAATACAAATCCCAAGGTCACAGTGGAAGTCTCAGGCCTTGGAAACCATGAATGCAAGCATGCAGAAAAAAACAACTGTCGCTGCCCTGAATGTCCTTGAGGGAAGTCCCCAAGGACAATAACTTGAATAAAATATACCAAATAAAAATCTTGAGACCTGAACACAATCTAAGAGCAGATAATGTGGATGTCAACAAAATGTAGTGCCATGAGTTGCAGGTACACAGCTTACCTCTAGGTGAGGTCTCAAGATGTCCACAGGACTCATGACCATGGAGGTGCTGTCCAGTAGTTTGGAGCGTCGGAACTTTTGCAAGGTTGTGTTGTAGGATAAAATGGCTTCTGGGATGTGAGCCTCATACAGAAAGTCATTGTGTGGCTCAAACAGGGTTACCTCTTTTTCACCACTTATCTGAAACAATATATGCAAATTCAATAAAAAATATTACTTTCAAACATCTTTAAAAAGTTATTTATAACTTCAAAAATTGTGTGAACTTGCATTGCATCCCGAACAAAAACTTCTTGCAACTTTATTATTAAAACAGAACAGTTTTGTCATGTTCAAAGGCAGGTCCCTAGGCTACTGATGTCATCACCAGTTTGCACAGTGTGTGTTGAAACCTGGAAAAACAAACATGGACCCTAACAGGGTCAAGAAAGCCGCCCTGTGGTGACACGGAGGTGGGACATGGATACCGTCTCTGGGTCTGCACAAACAGTTGACCCGTGTCCAATCCGGACCAGATTCCAATGCACGCCCGTAAGTCATGCAAAACTGTTTCAAACTATACTGAGAGAGAGAGACAATGACAATTCTTTATTTTACGAGGGTAACAGAATAAGCATAGGTATACTTTTTTGCATCTGGCCCTCTAGAGAGAGAGAGAGAGAGAGAGAGAGAGAGAGAGAGAGAGAGAGAGAGAGAGAGAGAGAGATCAAATCAAATCAAATCAAATCAAATTTTATTTTTTTCGAGGGTTGTGGCATAAGCAATACAACGAGCTTTTTTTCAACCAGCCCTCGCCCAGAGAGGGGACTAATCTATTTTTTCTAATCACATATTTACACGGATATTAACGTAGAAAAAAAGGTAGAGAAAAACAACAACATATGAATATTTACACATTACATATTATACACAAATATAAAGCGTCGTATATGTAACGTAGTGAAAACAATGCTGAATACACATGCATGAGTAAATGTGTTATTAAAGCTTTGAGTGTTTTTGTGTGGATATAATGAACACTGATGCTTTGGACAAATGAAAAGAGAGAGAGAGAGTAGTCACCGACAGAGACGGGAAGATAATAGAAAAAATTAGCAATGCTGAGGTCAGATTGACAGGTGCATTTAATCTCTAACAATTGGTAGTTCCCAGCTTCTGCCCTTTGCTGAGACACCGAAACATTGGTCATTGACCGCCTTACAAAAAAATCATTGGTTGCAGATTGTTCATATGACATAAATAAATGTTATTCCAAATAGTTTGATAATTTTTTGCATTAAAACGAGATCTTTGTTTATAAAGCCATGTGATCGACATTGTTGTATACCATTTGTCAAATTTTGTTTTGAAAATGATGAGTATTTGCACTTCCGGAAATTCCCGTTTGCTCTTCGCATAATTTATTAGTTCAGATGTTTCAAAACCCAGACCTACGCGTTGGTGTACACATTCACCTTAAATTGAAAACGTCTTTGCAAACAACTGAAACAAATTAAAAAATATATTATCTGACTAGAGTACACATTCATGCTTTGTATAAGCACCCATGCTTCGTGAATAAAGGTCTCACTAGCACATTTTTTCGATTAGGTTGAGATGCGCATCCTCATGTGAAACATTTAATTTGGGTTTTTTCCCCTAGCTGGACGCGTAAAGCTCAGGGTTTCATTTACTAGTGTGCCTTACGCCAATGCACATCTCAAAATGTCCCATTGGACTGCTTTACACATTTTTCCTACCAAAATACATGTGACCTTGACCCAAGGTCAAGGTCATCCAAGGTCATGCAACACAAAGCTGTTAATTCAAGACATAGGAAGAACAATGGTGCTTATTGGCTCTTTCTACCATGAGATATGGTCACTTTTAGTGGTTCACTACCTTATTTTGGTCACATTTCAAAGTGACCTTGACCTGGATCATATGTGACCAAATGTGTCTCATGATGAAAGCATAACATGTGCCCCACATAATTTTTAAGTTTGAAACAGTTATCTTCCATAGTTCAGGGTCAAGGTCACTTCAAAATATGTATACAATCCAACTTTGAAGGCCTGTGACCTTGACCTTGAAGCAAGGTAAACCAAACTGGTATCAAAAGATGGGGCTTACTTTGCCCTATATATCATATATAGGTGAGGTATTAAATCTCAAAAACTTCAGAGAAAATGGGAAAAATGAGAAAAATAGCTGTTTTTTAGACAACATTTATGGCCCCTGCGACCTTGACCTTGAAGCAAGGTCAAGATGCTATGTATGTTTTTTGGGGCCTTGTCATCATACACCATCTTGCCAAATTTGGTACTGATAGACTGAATAGTGTCCAAGAAATATCCAACGTTAAAGTTTTCCGGACGGCCGGACGGACGGGGGGGACGGACGACTCGGGTGAGTACATAGACTCACTTTTGCTTCGCATGTGAGTCAAAAAATGGATTGGCATCCAATACAGGATCTGCATTATTTAAGATTAAAAATTAAATCTAGAATTAAAAGCTTGACTTTACAAGCTTGGACAATAAGCACATTTAGACATGTTCTCTGAATACTTACCTGACACAAGAAATTATCAAAGGGATCAAAATGTGCCTTGCCTAGTGTGTTACCATCACTCAGCCAAATGTTGAGGTGGGCCAGCTTGAACACATTCCTGAAAAAAGGCATTTCTATGATGTCCAATTCCAGTTCTGGGAAATAATCGGTGATAGCTGTGTATTCCAAATACGCAGACACATTTGTGAACGTTCCCTTAGATATATTTCGGACAAGGTTTAAAAACTCTGCAAAATTCATGCTGAGTCCTGCTGGCCGAACAACCACGAGATCTGGGTATGGAAGTTGTTTCAACACGCCTGGTGGGATTTTGAATGTGTTGTAGGCTTCCCATATGTCTGCAGGTTCTATTCCTTCATATTCTCCTTTTGGAGTTAGCTTAATGTGTACTTCCTTCTCCCCAAACTGCTCCCGTAAAAATTGATTAGTCCACTTCAACATAGCTGGCCAGCTCTGCATAGCCCCTGTGATGATGACCGGCTTTGAGCGAAACAGGTAGTTATTGATAAAGTCCTCCTTGCTGGGCAAGTCAATGCGTTCACACTTTGGTGCAGTTTCAAACACTTTGTGATTTGTTTTTGATGATTGCTCTGAACAACGTAGTTCGCCACTGCCATCCTCTCTCAAGCAATGTTCTTGCTGATTTTTGTTGTTTTGTTTTTCAAAAATGTCTGCAATAGTGACAGAATCGGGAAGCTCTTCAACTGAGAACAAGTCTTGCAGGAGGTAGTTACGATGTAGGCCCTTAACGTCTAAACTGCCATCAGAACTGCGATAGGTATTGCAATGTGTGTTGACAAACTGAACAAAGTTATCAGAAGCAGGCTCACTGTAGCCAAAGGCTTCCGGGTAAGCAACAAGGTAGTCGGGTTTGTGCAGGCAGGTCCGATCTTCCCGGAGACGTTTGAACACGACAGCTGAAAACTCAGGCATATTTCCATCAATTTCTAACCGCTTTCCGGATGGCCATGCAAAATTATGCAGATCGCACGCTCCAACAATGACATTTGGATCATTTCGGAAGGCCACGTCAGCATTAGCAAGTAACTCAGAAACTAGGTGATTCTGTGTCGTCTGCTCGACCCCGGCATTGTTTGATATAGCAACCACGCACTGCGAGCTAGAGAGGGAAAGCACATCACCTGGAGTCAGCACAGGGGTGTGAGTAAGTGCCAGCGGTGAAATGAGCACCACGATTATTCCAAAAAGTAGGATGGTTGCGTGAAAACAGAGCAGAAGACACGAAACCGAAACCACACGTTTGGAGAGAACCGCCATGTTGACTACACGAGGCATGGGAGGTAACTCGAAATCGAACTGTTGCGACCCATCTCGTCATCGGCGCTTTTCCGGAAATGACCTGCGCTTTGTTGGAATTCCAACAATGGCCGCCATTGTAGGAATTCCAACTTTGCGCTACGCGATTCTACAAATGTACCGCGCGCATAGTGAGAATTCTGCTCTTTCTTAGAATGCGATGTAAAATGATACAAGTCATGATGGCCCATGATGATCCTTGTGTTTTAAAGTGATCAATGCTTAGTCTTGAAAAAGCAGATGCATTGTATAACGCACCAAACCAACCGAATTACAAAAAGCAAAAACACTTTTGATAACTTCGGCGGGCTGTAATGACACAGTTCAACGACCCATCCCACTCAACCAAAATGCACCAATTTTACGTAATTTTTAATGTTTCAGATCTTACATTTTACAACAACAAAAACACAACAAGAGTGTTCCGATATAACTTTTCACTGGTAACTATCGATTGTAATAATTTTTTACTCAGTCTTAACTGATTATATATTAAACTCACACAGTCTCTCTGGGCTGCAGAGACAGCATTACGTCCCTTTACTGAGTAGGCTCTTGTCACTGCATGGTAATCTAGGCTCTTGAAACGTAATGTGCAAGTCTGTGCGCTATATTGTGATTGATTGTTGCAAAATGTTGATTCAAATTAAAGATGATTTCAGCCTGTTGTAACAAACTAACACTCTACTCTGAGAAAAAAAATCCTTGTGTTCAAAATAGATCGAGACAGCAGCAACTAGCTTGCTGCATGCGCTGAGTGTCACTAAGAGAATTGTTACACAGTGTACCCCCATACCCCCAATTCAAGACTTCCAATCAATCAATCAATAGGAAGCTTATATAGCGCGTATTCGTGGGTACAGTTCTAAGCGCTTCCCCTGTATAAGACCTTGCTTTTTCATATACCTTATTCATGACCTGTGAAAGGGCGGGGATGTAGCTCAGTCGGTAGCGCGCTGGATTTGTATCCAGTTGGCCGCTGTCAGCGTGAGTTCGTCCCCACGTTCGGCGAGAGATTTATTTCTCAGAGTCAACTTTGTGTGCAGACTTTCCTCGGTGTCCGAACACCCCCGTGTGTACACGCAAGCACAAGACCAAGTGCGCACGAAAAAGATCCTGTAATCCATGTCAGAGTTCGGTGGGTTATAGAAACACGAAAATACCCAGCATGCTTCCTCCGAAAACGGCGTATGGCTGCCTAAATGGCGGGGTAAAAAACGGTCATACACGTAAAATTCCACTCGTGCAAAAAACACA